>NC_061864.1:29915829-30228790 GCF_907164915.1 Impatiens glandulifera
GAAACAATTTAATAATAGATGGAGATAGAGAATAACATTTAAAATTATTTTTTTTAATTAAAATATCAAATAATTTAAGAATAATAAATTAATGGTAATAGAAAAGTTTTAAAATATTTAATGGTAATATTTTAAAAGAAAAAATATAATGTAAACTCATTCCTTGTTACAAGCAAATATTTTTCTCCTTATTATTATAGAAAGTTAATTAGTTGATTCAGATAATAAAAAATAAATTACCAATTTCTTTTGTTGTTAAAACAAATATTAATACCTATTTTGTGTTTATATTGTCAACCCCTCATTCAAGGTTTATATTCTCTATTTTCAAGCTTATAAATTCTTTATTTTTCTTGTTTCTTTTTTTATTCATAACAAATATTGTTAGTTGAGAGGTATAAATTCTTTATTTTTCTTGTTTCTATATTCCTTATGTTATAATATGTTTTGGATTAATTGAGAGGTATTGTGATTGATGCTCAATGAGTTTTGTTTTTTTTGTTAAAATAATATGTTGTTGATTTTGCGCGTTGGGCTCATATAGTCGGGACTAGAGAGGTTGTTGTTTTTTTAATGGCATTTTGAAATAATTGTTGATGATGGTTCTTTGGGGCAGTCGAATTCATGTGTTTCTGATTGATCTTGATTTTTTTGGACAAAAAATTTTTCCTATGTTATTTTATGTTGTTTGGTCTGTAAGTTTTGCTCAATTTTGTTATTCTTTTGTTTATAATAAGGTTTTTGTCATTGTCTCAAAAATTTTGTAATAAAATAATATTTGTTCACAAAATAAATTTATGAGATCCATTTAAAATTCAAAAAGATCCTAAAAACATTAAAATTGTTTGAAAAAAAGTCAAACAAATTTCATCAAATTTAGAATTGGGTACAACTGACGATAAACACATTACATTTGTCTTGAACATATCGACCTTTCATTGATAAATTTGTTATATTTGTATTGAAAAGTCTTATTATTACATGCATAAACTCACCGACCAACAAATCTTCGAACATGTTACATAACATTTGCTAAATATGATTTGTGTTATCAATGTTACGAATCATATAAGAAAAACTAGAATGAACATCACAACTTAAAAATATAATATGGGATATGCAACATACACTAGTAGAATATACACAATTATCGAGAAATCTCACAGAGAGCCAATGAAGGCTCTCAGAAATATTGGTATTGTCGATGGCATTCATTAGCTCTCGGTGATATTTAAACTATCAATGAGGGCATTCATTTTCTCTCGGAAATAACTATTATTACCAAGAGTCATTGGTTAATTCTCTAGGGGACAATTTTTAATTTTTCCATAAACACGATCGCCTCTTTCTTTCTTCTTTCTCTCTTCTTCCTTTCACCGTCGCTCCGATTCCGATTACGAGATCTTCTTCCTTCCATTTCACGTTGAAGACTTTGATCCATCACACAAGAACAACAACGATGAGTCCCATCCTTTTGTAGTCGCTTGCTTTTTCCATTGGCTGCTCCTCCATCAAACTTCATCGGTAAGTGTTTTCTCTTTAGCCCTCTCTATCTACCTTACCCTCCGAACATATTTTTGAACATATTTTTGTATCCATAGCCTTTTCATTTTCTCACGCAATGTATCTAAGTAGAACCATAGGAAGTTCAGCTGAGCATAAGCTGAAGTCGGTCCTAGTTTGTGATCCTTAACTATCTTTTCCATTTATCTACTCTATCTTTCTTTAGATAGTCAGAGATACGCTATTATACTATGTTTAGAGAATTTGTATATTGTGAAGTAAATCATGGTGTTAATTCAAGTAAACCTGTATTATTCTGCACCTAATCTATGCAAACTATTTTACATAATTCTGTAACTTTTGTAAAGCTTATCTAGTGTTACAGAATTTTGTCCTCCAATTTTACTTAAGATTATGCAATGCCTTAGAGAAAGTCAATTTGAACCACTCAGATTTATGCAGGTTATGGAACTTTGATAAATATGTTTTAATCTAACTCTTAATTCTAAATCTTTTCTCTCCTTAGTTTGATAATAGAAATCATGGCATTGAGATAGTATATAACTTGTAGTTTCAATTGTTAGGGATAGTTATAGTACATACTTGAATTGTTTTTCTAACAATAAGCATTGAATTTGTTCTGGATTATGGATCTGATGATTATTGTACTGCTATTTGTAGTTCACTAATCAATTTTAGAATTGTTTTGTCGACTTTATTGAAATCTGTCATTGAAGATATTTGGCATGTCCTCTGTATTTGAATTTAGTTTTATCTTTCTCATTTGAAACCCAACCCTGTCATAAATTGCTTGGGCCAAGAAGTGTTATTTCACCTCATTTGTTACTTATTTTCATTAGAGCCTTTCTAAAGCTATCGATAATCATTTAACATTTTATCCTAGAGCCTTTCATTACTCTCGGTGATAATTTATTTCCGAGAGATACAAAATATCTCGTAAATACTCTTTTTTCTTTCACCGACAATTGTATCACTGAGACACTACGAGAGTCCTCAGTGAACACTATCACCGAAGAAAATTTCTCATTCTTTGAGGATTTTTTCTCTACTTAAAAAACATTATTTTACTAGTGTTATCTTCTTCTTTTTAGAGATCAATATTTTTTCTTCAGAAAATTAGGGGATAGCATCTCATAACTATAACATCACGTGGATCAAAATAATTTTAGTAAATATCGAATTTCAGACCTATAACATCTAAAATTTAAATTAGTTTACACTCTTACTACCTAGGTTGTTAAGATATATGGTTAAACTATTATTTATATTAGGGAGAAAAAATCTCCTAAACTAAATAAGTAACAAAAGAAACAATAGAAGAACTCATAATTTGTTAGAGGAAGTTCCATTCATTATGATACTCGTTCATGAACTTAATTAACTATTGGTTCTAGAAAAAAAAACTAACAAGTATATGCATAACATAGAGTTCCAAGATATTGTCTTGGCCTGCATGATTAGTTCGTCCATAAGACAAACATTTACTATAACATCTATGTGGTTTTGAGAAATGATCTACAAATGTGATAGAAACAAAATCCTAGATACTTTGAGAAATATTTTTTTTATTAAAGTGTTTAAAATCTTATATTAAAATATTAACTTCCTTTTTGATATTATTTTTTTATTTGTCTATCATCCACAAAGAGGTGTTCTTTTGACTATATATAAAGAGATCTATGGCTTTCTGTTATCAAGCGTATTCTTCTTCTCTCTCAATCGATCTCAATAGATTTAAAAAATTTCTAGCTTGATTGAAACTGTGGGGTATTTTTATTTTTATTTTTTAATTAATTGAATTAATGGTTTGTTTTTTTGTAGATCTATATTTGAGTTTTACTAGTGATGGCGGCGGATATTGATTCTTCTTCTATTAGAGGAAAGAATGAAGAGTTGACGATGAATTTGCCGTCGAGATTCTAATTTCATCCCAACGATGAACAAGTCATCACACACTACTTATGAGAAGGGATGAGGAGCTATAACATGTTGGAAGAAAAAAAATCTATCAAAAATAAAAATAGAAAAATAAAAATAAGAAAATAAGAAAAAATAAATAAAATATGAGGAAATGGAAATGTGTAACTGCTCCATTAAATCAATCAATATCTAAAATGATGATCAAGATTATATATATATATATATATATATATATGTAATCTGTTCGATAAAAATAGACCGGTTAATAAAACTTAACACAAATAAACCTCCTATGCAGGAACAGACAAAGAACCGGACCGGTCAAACCAATGAACCGGTTAAGAAGATCAACCGGTCAAACACATAAATTGACCAGAAACATGACCGCACAAAGAAGGCAAGATCGGCCAAAACTAAAAGCCAGAAACACCAGACAGTCGGTTATTAAGAAGTCAAAGGAATAACCGGAAGCCATCCGGTTGAGAACTGGAAGCCATTCAGTTAAAACAAATAACCGACCAGCATAAGAAGACACTTCGGGTATCTGTTTAGAATGATACCAAAGGAACAGACTGAACATTTCCATATTCATACAAGTCTGAGGACAGTCTGCAGGCTGCAAAAAACCGTCCTACAAGATCTTTCCACTTCAGGATAAATCAGAAAGGCAATCTTCCAAGTACAGACAACTGTCTAACCGACAGTTACCACATTGAGTAAAAGACAAACCTAGCCGGTTTGTCCTACATACTGGAAGAACAGACCGCCAAGTCTGAAAAGAACAGACCGCAAGGTCTGAAAGGTTGACCGCCAGGTCTGAATCACTGAACCTCTGCTCAACCAATCAAATTCAAGGAAATGAAATATGACCGTTGGCATATTTCACCTATAAAAGGAGCAGCTGAAGAGGAGTAAATGTGGGACACAGTGAACAATTAATTTATAAGTGATAAGATTTTGTTCTCTCTAGAAAAAGCCTAATTGCTAAAGTTGAAGTGTGTATTTACAATTTCGGTGTAAATTGTACGGGTGTTATCGAGCAGGAAATAAGTCTCGATCGGATTGTATTTGTATTCCTTAGTGAATATCCTTATCGCGGTTTCGAGAGGAAGGGGTGACGTAGGAGTTTTATCTCCGAACATCCATAAAACTTGTCTTGTTATTTACTTTCCGTCTGACTTACTTTATAACCGAGCTGTACTAACCGACCTACACCTTGTTTACCGACTCTACACTATCTAAACCGAATCACCAAGTTACAAAAACCGACGCATCAATTTCCAAACCTGTCCTATTCAAAACCAGTTCTGCCCATCTCGTGAGTGTGCTGCTTCAACCTGAAACAAACATCTTCCGCGCTTGAACCTAGTTCAAGGGTTTGTAACAGTTTGTGTAGTATTGAAACCCCGATGTTAATCTATAACCGGATTAATCACCACCCCTTTGAGTGAGACGCGCTAACCGGCCCAACCCCGGTCCTCCAGCCGCGACCTAGATCCTAACATAATCCCCTCTTTTAGCCTATCAGAAAAAAGAGGTGGATACCAACCCTAAGTTCTTGGGTTCGAGCCCGTCAGCCGCGACCTAGATTCTAACAATTGGTATCAGAGCAGTTAGTTTCAATACTCAAGCAAGCATGTCGTTCGATAGGCCACCAATGCTAGAAGGTGATGACTTTGCCGACTGGAAGGCACGCATGCATCTACACTTAATCACCATGGATGATGAGATGCAGTTCATTCTGGCCGAAGGACCGATAATCATTGACAAGGACAGAAAGGATTGGACAGCTGAAGACAGGAGAAGAAATAACCTGGATAACCATGCCAGAAACAGGATCTCCAACAGCGTGGACAGAAACACGTACTGCAAGATCAGAGACTGCAAAACCGCAAAGGAAACATGGGACATGGTTATTCAGATTTATGAGGGAAATGAAAGAACCAAGGAAAACAAGGTAATGGTAGCTACTTAGAAGTTTGAAAGCATCAAGATGAAACCGGGAGAAATAATGAGAGAATACAGTGACCGGTTCACAGGTGTGTTAGACGAGCTAGCAACTCTTGGCAAGAAGTATGATAACAAAGAGGTCATCATGAAAGCGTTAAGATCTCTTCCAAGTGCGTGGGATATAAAGACAATGGTGATGAGGGAATCAAACTGCCTAAGCAAGATGAAACTACATGATGTATTCGAAGATCTTAAGGCATATGAGTTTGAAATGAGATCTAGGACTGAAGAAGAGGTTTCGGCCTCGACCTCAACCAGAGCACTGATCACATCCACAGAACCGATTGCACCTGCACCGATCAGAACCTCCGAACAGTTCACCGAGGATGCCATGGCAATGCTTGCACAGAAATTTGGGAGGTTCATGAAAAGGAGTCAACCAACAAACAACTACAACTATGGTGATAAATCCAATGTAAGATGCTATAACTGTAACTGTTTGGGACACTTCAAGTGGGAATGCAGAAAACCGAGGAGGGATGACCAGAAACCTGATAATCAGAATAACCAAAAAAATTATCAACAAACCGGTGAAGGAAGTGAGGTTCAGAAAGCACTGATAGCCGATGATGGAGGAAGTCTATGGGCTCACAGTGACAGTGATGATGAACTCACATGCCTCATGGCAAATGAGGAACAGGTATTTGACTCTCCTTGTGAAGAATTCACTAAAGATGAATTATATAATGCATTAAATGATATGGTAGCAGAGTATAAGAACCTACTAGCCCTGTTACCTAAGCAACTCAACTTTAGAACCGACCTTACAATACCCACTCTGACAGAACCAGAAATATCCGTTCTAACCGGACCAGATATCATAGAACCTGATGAAACCCCTACCTTAGAAACCGAGTTAGCACCTGAACCATCATTTAAGACCGAACAACCTAATGAGCCAGCTCGAGAACTAACCGAGGAAGAAAATGCCCGACTCTAGTATAAAATGGCCGCATATAAAAGATCTAGTGACATGGTAAAGAAGATGTGTAGCTATAAGAGACATCCTTTTTGCATGTTTGGTTTAGGGTACAAAAATGATAGATCCAAAAACCAAAAACCCGCAGATAAAGTAAGGTTCACAAAGGACGACCTTCCCCTTATAAGTTTTATAAGAAGCTCCTTAACCGCTGAAGAGGAATTGACCGCATATTATACAGCAGAAAAACTAACCTATGTAGGTCCAACTGATTCTGAAAAGTGGATTCACCCTGAGAAAAGGAAAGCCAATAGGAAAGCCAATCCTCAACCGCATAGGACAAACCAAAAATCACCCTCATTTAAGGCCTTCGTAGAAAAACCGAAATATCCTAAACCGAGTGCCAAAAAGACGGTTAAGACTTTAGCAAGAAAAGTTATCCGGTTTGTTAAGGTCTAGATGCCCAAGGGACTAATCGCATGTGGACCCAAGTAAATGTGGGTACCAAATAGTTGTAAATATATACATTTTGCAGGATTTAAAGAAACGGCTAGGAAACTCTGAATGGTACTTGGATAGTGGTTGCTCCAGGCATATGACCGGGAACAACAACCTGCTAACCGACATCAGAATAGAAACCGGTGCACTAATCACTTTCGGTGACAACTCAAAAGGTAGAACTATGGGCAAGGGTAAGATTGTCCATGGTAACCTAACAATTGATAATGTACTTTTAGTTGAAAACCTACGTTTTAACCTACTAAGCATTAGTCAAATTTGTGATGCTGGTTACACTGTAGAATTTCTTAAACATGCATGCTTAGTTAAGAACACTCAAGGTACCATACTACTAACCGGAAATAGGCTAGGAAATATCTACAAGGTAGACTGGAAAACTAAAGTAGAATATACTGTATGCATGTAGCTAAAACCGATCAAACCTGGTTGTCGCATAAAAGACTAAACCATCTGAACATGAAAACCTTAAACTATATTCGCGGTAAAAAGTTAGTCGATGGAATTCCCGACATAGTATTTAATAAGGATAAGGTTTGTTCAGCATGTGAAATGGGTAAACAAACTAGGTCAACCTTTAAGAGTAAAGGACACATTCAATATAACCGATGCTTAGATCTCCTTCACATTGATTTATTTGGACCGATTCAGGTCATCAGCCTAGGAGGTATGCTTTACACCATGGTAGTTATTGATGATTACTCTAGGTATACATGGGTAATATTTCTACCATCCAAACGTGAAACCGCATCAAACTTGATCACACTACTTAAACGTTTGCAAAATGAAAAATCAACACGCACTAATAGCATTAGAAGTGATAGAGGTACCGAATTTACCAACAGTACTTTAACCGCATTTCTTGATGAATCCGGTATTAGACACGAGTTGTCTAGCGCTCGGACTCCTCAACAAAATGGCCTGTCCGAGAGAAGAAACCGAACTCTCAAAGAAGCCGCACGGTCCATGATAGCCGATTCGGGTATTGCTTAGAAATTTTGGGCTGAGGCTATCAATACTACATGTTACACACAAAACCGGTCTTTAATTAACAAGTTTCATAACAAAACACCGTATGAGGTATATTTTAACAGGGTTCCCAACCTTAAGTACCTTAAGATTTTCGGTTGTAAATGCTATATTCACATAAATGGTAAAACCTATCTTTCTGCTTTTGATGCAAAAACCGATACTGGGATCATGTTAGGCTACTCTACAGTAAGTAAAGTATATAGAGTGTACAAAAAAAGAACCTTAACCGTGGAGGAATCACTTCATGTTGTCTTCGATGAATCGGTTGAAAGTAATACTGCATCATGCTTTGATCTACACAATAGACTGGAAAACAACAATATCCATTCTGACAGTGAATATGAGATTCCGATCTTCAGGCGGTTTGTCCATGACCAGATGGGTAATGTTGAAACCCAGCCGGATCAAGCTGTCCCACGACAGAAAGCTGACACTTCGGTTCAAACCGAGGAAATCGGTCGGTCTGACAATCCTGCTCAGCCTACCGATATGTCTAGCCTTGATCTAGTAAACGGTAATTTGGTAGACATCCCTGAACCGAATTTCAAAAGGAACACTAAACATCCTCCTGAGCAAATTATAGGTGACCCTTCAGAACCTGTTCGAACTAGGCGTCAGATTCTGGAGGAATACTTTAATTCCGCCTTTATATCCCAGATTGAGCCGAAAAGAGTGGATGAAGCATTGTCAGATCCGGATTGGATCTTGGGAATGCAAGAAGAATTAAACCAGTTCGAGAGTAATAAAGTCTGGTACCTAGTCCATAGACTAAAAGATCAATCGGTCATAGGAACAAGATGGGTATTTAGAAATAAACTCAATGAAGACGGTTTGGTCACGAGGAACAAAGCCAGATTAGTGGCACAAGGTTACAAACAGGAAGAAGGCATTGATTTTGAAGAATCATTTGCCCCTGTAGCTAGGATTGAAGCTATTAGGATTTTTCTAGCATTTGCTGCATTCAAAAATTTTAAGGTTTTCCAAATGGATGTTAAAAGTGCATTTTTGAATGGTGACCTACGTGAAGAGGTGTATGTTGAACAACCACCCGGTTTCAAAAATGCTGAACTACCCAACCATGTATACCGGTTAAACAAAGCTTTATACGGTGTAAAGCAAGCTCTTAGAGCCTGGTATGACACACTAACCGCGTTTTTGTTCAAACATGACTTCACCATCGGTTCGGTGGATAAAACGTTATTTAAGTTTGAGAAAAAGGAACATATCCTACTTGTTCAAATTTATGTAGATGATATCATCTTCGGTTCAACCGATCCTAAGTTATGTGATAAATTCTCAACCCTGATGACTAACAAATTTGAAATGAGTATGATGGGAGAATTAAGTTTCTTCCTAGGTCTTCAGGTTAAACAACTCGAAGAAGGAACTTTCATCAGTCAACCCAAGTACACTAAAGAATTGCTAAAGAAATTTGGGATGGATACATGCTTCTCAGCGGCTACCCCAATGAGCTCATCGGTCAAATTGGACAAAGATGATGAGGGTCAAGCGGTAGACCTGACCGCTTACCGGGGCATCATCGATTCTCTCCTATATCTGACAGCAAGTAGACCGGATATTCTATTTGCAGTCGGTGTGTGTGGAAGATTCCAAGCCAATCCAAAGCAATCCCACTACACAGCGGCAAAGCGAATATTGAAATACCTAAAGGGAACACCTGACGTCGGTTTGTGGTATCCAAAGGACTCATCTTTTAACCTAACGAGTTATTTAGATGCAGACTATGCAGGTTGCAAGATTGATAGAAAAAGCACCAGCGGAACATGCCAATTCCTAGGTGATCGGTTTGTTTCTTGGCATTGCAAGAAACAAACATTAATTGCCACATCAACTGCAGAAGCTGAATACCTGGCATCCGGAAGCTGCTGTTCACAACTTCTTTGGATCCAACAACAACTGAAGGATTTCAATGTCATAGCCGAAGAGTCTGCGATCTTCTGTAATAACACAAGTGCCATAACAATCACCTACAATCCGGTTCTACACTCTAGAACCAAGCACATTGACATAAGGCACTACTTCATTCGGGAACATGTCATGCTGAAGCATATCCAGCTAGAATACGTACAAACAGATCAACAAATAGCCGATATCTTCACCAAGCCTCTACAGGAAGCTAAGTTCTCCAATTCAGACTTACACTCGGTTTAACCGACATTAGTCAGATCATCCCTAAGGATGCTTAAAAGGGAAATCAGTTCGGATAGACAAAACCGGTAGTTCTCTTAAACTGTCGGATTTCAAATTTTCCAAGGCATCTATGGAAGAACCGCCTGGTCTATCAGTCAGAGTAAACCGACCGGTTACTTAGTGCATGCACCAAATAACCGCATCGGGACGAACAACTGATAACTGACTGGTTCGGAAATAGCTTATCTTAGATTATTTGGTCTTCGAACAAAAGTGGAATAATTATCTGTGTTTAAAACTTATCTATTCTGAAATATTACCTTTTCAAAGTAAAATGGTCGCACCTAAAAAGACGTGAAGATTTGATATCTTTCATGGTCCAGGTCTATGACCAACATCCTAGGCTGTAGACATGCTTATTTCATGCAAAACTCTTTATCCTATGGATAATAGACATTATCACATGTGATTCCTGGATAATAAGATCCTCTCTCCACTAGTATATAAGTTGAACAAACCTTAAACAAAACAATCACAAGTTGTATAACTCTTCCTCTCACTAAGACAAAATATCTCAGTTTCCAAACATCCTTCAAGTGGATTTCAACTCTACTCAAAGCACTGAGCATTATGAGGTCTTCAAGATGATCAAGTCACTTGAAGATACTGGTCTCCAACACTTTCTAGATGACAAACATGTCATCTATTCTGAGTCTGTCCTGGAGTTCTTTTACAACGCCAGGGTTTTTCGTGGAACTCCTCACTTTGACACTCACATCCAGTCAAAGGTAGGAGGAATCGTATTTGACTTTACCGAAAATGACTTTGCCAAATACTTTAACCTACCAAAGCAGGGGCTAACCGACCTCAACATACCGACTGAACTAAAAGCCGAGATCTCCTTAGCCTTTTCCCGGTCAAGCCATCTAGTGGATGATCACGGTGCTAAGTCACTATTGAAAGCTGAATACCAGCTTCTCAATAACGTAATCGGTCGAGGCATCCTGGGAAGGGATGTGACCAACACATACTGCACCGCTGCCTTCAACATCATGGCAGCTATAACTACTGGCACACCGGTCAATTGGTCGAGGGTACTGTTCGACGTCCTAATCTGGATTATTAGCGTTCAAACAATCGGCCTCGTTCCTCAAATAAGATGTCTGCTTCTGGAGCTTGGAGTTCCAACATGCCCGGGGGAAGGGCTGAACCAAGCCCAAGTACTTACCAAGAAAGTCACCGACTCTTTTTATGAGCGGTTTGAGAAGGCTTGGAAGAGGAGGAACCGTCATATCCACTCCAACGGTCACACCAACTCAAGCGGATATTAGGTCACTCCTTCCTACACCCGGTCATTTTGCTGCACGTACCGGCTGTATCTTTGTTCAACTCTCTTATGATCATTTCGGTCTCATCTATGTTATCTTCGGTTTCGTCTAGGTTATCTTCGGTTTCAATCGGTTACTTTTCAGTGTGTTGTTGCATCAGTCATTAATGAAAAGTAACATTTAATTAATGAGGTAACCCCCAACTACATGAGTAATTACTACCCAACTAACTTGGTTACTTTTCAACTAAATTCCTACCTCGAGCTCCGCAATCGGTTAAAAGTAACCTCTTTCCAACACACTTTGGAAACATAAATATTCCTTTCTCTAATAAGACAAAACTGACATTCAATGTGGATGTTTTCCCTCCAAAACCGGATCTATATAAAGAGACCTTTCCTAATCAAATTAACACATCTCAAATCATAAATCTCTTGAACTCCTTCTCTCTCTATTAGCAAAGTTTGAATCATGCCGAGCCGAACTCTAGGAAACTTCTTGAGCATCAACTTCGATTCATGTATGGAACATTGGGATATAGAAACCAAGGAGGTCCTGTTTGAATCTCTCATTGACACCGGTCTTCGCACCTTTCTCGAAGAATCCGGTTCCATACTTCTTGAGGATGTCAAGACCTTCTTCAGAAGTGCTTGAATAAGAGGAAACTACATTGTTTCCACAGTAAGAGATCACACCTTCTGGCTGGATGAAGCCGAGTTTGCCCAGATGTTCAACCTGCCCACAGAAGGGTTTTCCGACTTTCCAACCCGGGTGGGAAGTGCAGCAACCGATCACTCAATATTCTTCTTTGGAACCGATGTACCGGTGGAAAATCATGGGTTAAAAACCCGCCTTGCTCACCACATCTAACTCCTTCATGAGATTGTAAACCGCTCTATCACCTGTCAATCTCCGAATCAACGTTACTCCAAGAAAACATTCGACATGATGACATACATTGTTAGCAACACGGCCATCAATTGGTCATCGGTCATCTTCCAGAACTTGAAAACAATGGTGCTGACCAAGAAAGGTCTCGGTTATGCTCCTCACATTAGTCGGATCATTCTCAAGTACCGCCCAGAATTTGGACCGGGCACACCGACATCTCCTTCAAACATCCTTGACATAGATGGAGTGGAAGAAAAACTTTCAAGAGTCGTTATCACATAAGTTATATCTTTATTTCTTATGTATTTCTATTTCCAAACCGATCCATATATCGGTTTCTATCTTGTACCTTCATTCAATGAAACTCTATAACCAGGTCAAAGTAACAATCAGAATATCCATCTAAGTAACCGGTTAATATTATTAAGTAACTTCATTTTCATTGAAATATCCGGTCAATATCAAAGAAACCGCGTCTTCACAGTTATGCACGGTCTCAAGAAGAACCGCTTAATCAAAAGTTGTACATATTTAGAACACTCATCTAAATAACCGGTTAAATCGATAGACAAACCTGTGTTCGTAGAACTTTCCGGTCAAGATCAAAACACCGCATCATTGCGGTTCACAAATCACTTCATAATACGGTTTCAAAAAGGGATTGCATCATCAAAACCGAAATCGAAATTTTTGGAGGGAAAGATTCCCGCCAACATATCCCGCCAAAAGCTCCCGCTCAAATTTCCCGCCTCTGATTTGGCGCCCATAGTTTGCCGCTCTTTTTCATTACCGCCCATGGTTTGCCGCTAAAATCACTTGGAGGGAAAATTCTCGCCCAAGGTGATGGGACGGTTTGCGACGGTTGAGCTTCCAGACCGTGCCTATAAAAGGGACTCTTGGCCATTTCATTTTTCTCTTACGCGAAACAGCTTTCTCTCTCTAGGCTCTCGAACTCTCTCACAGCGGTTATTCTTTTGCTCTCTCAAACTCTCTCAATCATCAACAATGGGTCGTCATTCGGCATTGTTCAAACATATCATCCAGGTGGATTTTGAGGAAATCAGACAAAACGGTTCGGTTCCGGCAAAGGAAGTTCTTTCCCGGATTTCCGAAGCCGGACTCGAGTACTTTCTAGGCGGTCCTTTTGTTCTTTACAAGGAAGCGGTTGAAAAATTCTTTAAAACCGCATCTCTCTCTGGCGACACAATAACCGCCACTGTTAGCGGCAAGCAACTTGACATAACCGAAGAGTCGGTTGCGGAAATCCTATGTCTTCCAACAGATGGACGCAACGCTTCGATGAAACTAGACCAAACAACATTCGAGGCGGCTTGCCAGATTCTCTCGGTAACCGGGGCTCCTGTAAAGGTATCCGGTAAGAAATCATCACTACGACCGGAATATATACCGCTCTGTGACATCTTCACTAAGTCGGTTCAGGCGAGAGGTGGAAATTTCGACAACCTCACCAGGGCCAAAATCGAGATGCTTATCGGCTTACTAAACGGCATAAACGTTAACTGGGCTAAGGAGATTTTCCACAATCTAAAAGACATGGTGAAACTGGATTCCACCCGGTCATGGGGATACGCTATCCCACTTGGGAAGATCATGCTCCACAACAACATCAACACCGGTCCTGGTGTTCTTCTCTCGTCGAGCAAAATAATAAGATCCCGCCAATTCCTGGAGAAGAAGCAGCCGGCCCCCGGTTCTTCAGGAGGCCGAATAAAGAAAGTAGCAACTAAGAAGCCGGCTCCGGAAAAAGGCAAATCTGGAAGCAAGAAAGATAAACAGCCGGTTGAATTCACGGAACCACCCTCAGAAACACGAGATGAGGAAGATTCGGCCTCCACGTCTGACTGAACCGCCTCACATAACACCGAAGGCAATGAGTCCGGTAAAGAAATGGGACCGACTGAAGAAGAACAATCGGCCACAAGTCTTGACAAAGCCGGTAAGGCCGCAAGCCTTGAAAATACCGATGCTGATGCAGAAGACCGTGGGGAGGAAGAGGTTTCCGTTGACAACGACCAGAAGATGGCCGAGAACATTGTACGCAAAATCTTGAAAGAAATTCATCTGCAAGCTCAAAAGGCAGCACAAGCATACAATGAGTGGTTCCTGATCCGGTGCAATAAATTCTTCAAACATGTGCTACCGGACCTAACCACCGGACAAAGATTTGAAAGAATTTTGGAGATAGAGGAAGACGTTATCAGGCTCACAAACGCCGAGGATCCCAACGAAGCCATGGACCGACACGCAATAGTGGAACCGCGTGCTCTGCTACAAAAGATAACCGCACATATACGAAAGCTTATAGAAAGGTATGTTGCGGGAACACCGAAGGCTAAATTACAACTCCTGGTGTTGGATATACTTGAGGTCAAGAAAGGAGAATTCATTGACGAGATAGAGCGGCTTGAAGCGGTGCGCAGACAGCGAGATACAGCGCACTCTCCGCGTCCTGAGAATGATGACGGTCAGAATTGAGGTGATACGTCTCCTTTAGCGGATCTGGTCATCAACGAAACCGACGAAAGAACAGAGACTCCTTTCACCGGGCCACTTGAAACCGATCAACCTGGGGATTCAGAACCGGTCGTCACAGAAGAAAGGGTCAAGTCCCTCATTCAAGAGTTTGCCAACATAAAGGTTCGACCGTGAAAGAGGAAAATCAAGAAAGTCGCGCTTCAAACAATCAAGTTAGCCGAAACAACGAGGGACGATCTTATGAAGGCAGATGCCCAGATCAAAGAGATCGAAGCCAACTACCGGGACGATACTATTCTGCACAACGATCATCTTAAGCGAACCGGAGACTTGGAAGTTACAACCTCGAAGCTGGTAGATGACTTGGAACGGTTTCAAGAGAAAACCGATCAATGGCTCACAAAGGTAGATGAGGACCTAGGGCGGTCAAGCACCGAAGTCGGTTCGACACTTAACAGGGTCACAAATCTTGAAAAGAAGAATGCAAGTCTTGAAGAGCGCAACGAAAAGCTTGAAGCCGACCTCAGGGCGGTGACCGAACAGGTAAATGAATTGATGAAGGCCAAACAGGTTGCCGATACAGCGGTTGAGGAGGCAAATGCTCGAGCGGCTAAGGATATTCAGGATGCGCTGGAAGAAGAAACACGGAAAGCAAAGGAAGCACCGCGATCATCTGATGCGAACTTCAACGAACGATTACGGAAATCAATGGCCAGAGATCCGGAACTTGTAAACACCATAGCAGCTCAAGCGGCCGAGGATGCAGAGCGGTTAAACACTGAGAAACGAAGGCTCGCCGAATATGCCAAGGCACACAAGAAGTCCAAGGCGGCTCCCTCCTCTTCGGTTCCGGCAACACGGAAAAGGAAAACACCATCAAGGAAGGTTCAAGTAATCGGGATGCTGGAGAGGATCACCGAGACGAATATCGACACTCCACCGAACCCGGCTATGCAAACCGAGGATGAAATCAAAGAGAATCTCGAGCCGCGATCTACAAGACAGCGAATTCTCAATGCGGTTCCAATCAGCACAGTCGGTCAACCGCAAGCTGGAGGTTCATCTTCAAGAACGGCTCAACCGGATGAGGAACAACCAACCGATGACATGATGAAAGACTTCCTGCCATCCGAATCAAAATAGGGGATCTCTTTTCTTAATCTATGTTTATTTCGGTTCCTACATATATAATATTTTCCCCTTTTACGGTTACTTTTATATATATAAAGTTATTTTTGAAATCGGCCTATACTTGCAATCTTACATGGTTTTGATAATTTTAAATAAAATAATCAAAAAGGGAGAAATTGATAAAATAAAAGAGTAGAATCTTCCAAAATTTTTCTCAAAATTTTTCCAAATTTTTCGAAAAACTCTCCGAAGACAGTTTCAAAAATCCGGTCAAATAAAGAACCGGCCTACGTTTGCAATCTTACATGATTTTGATAATTTTAAATAAAATAATCAAAAAGGGAGAAATTGTTAGATAAAATTAGACCGGTTAATAGAACATAACACAAATAAACCTCTTATGCAGGAACAGACAAAGAACCGGACGGTCAAACCAATGAACCGGTTAAGAAGATCAACCGGTCAAACACCTAAACTGACCAAAAACATGACCTCACAAATAAGGCAAGATCGGCCAAAACTAAAAGTCGGAAACACCAGACAACCGGTTATTAAGAAGTCAAAGGAATAACCGGAAGCCATCCGGTTGAGAACCGGAAGCCATTCGGTTAAAACAAATAACCGACCAGCATAAGAAGACACTTCGGGTATCTGTTGAGAATGATACCAAAGGAACAGACTGAACATTTCCATATTCATACAAGTCTAAGGACAGTCTGCAGGCTGCAGAAAACCGTCCTACAAGATCTTTCCACTTCAGGATAAATCAGAAAGGCAATCTTCCAAGTACAGACAACTGTCTAACCGACAGTAACCACATTGAGTAAAAGACAAACCTAGCCGGTTTGTCCTACATACTGGAAGAACAGACCTCCAGGTCTGAAAAGAACATACCGCCAGGTCTGAAAGGTTGACCGCCAGGTCTGAAAGGTTGACCGCCAGGTCTGAATCACTGAACCTCTGCTCAACCAATCAAATTCAAGGAAATGAAATATGACCGTTGGCATATTTCACCTATAAAAGGAGCAACTGAAGAGGATTAAATGTGGGACACAGTGAACAATTAATTTATAAGTGATAAGATTTTGTTCTCTCTAGAAAAAGCTTAAGTGCTAAAGTTGAAGTGTGTATTTACAATTTCGGTGTAAATTGTACGGGTGTTATCGAGCAGGAAATAAGTCTCGATCGGATTGTATTTGTATTCCTTAGTGAATATCCTTCTCGCGGTTTCGAGAGGAAGGGTGACGTAGGAGTTTATCTCCGAACATCCATAAAAACTTGTCTTGTTATTTACTTTCCGTCTGACTTACTTTATAACCGAGCTGTACTAACCGACCTACACCTTGTTTACCGACTCTACACTATCTAAACCAAATCACCAAGTTACAAAAACCGACCCATCAATTTCCAAACCTGTCCTATTCAAAACCAGTTCTGCCCATCTCGTGAGTGTGCTGCTTCAACCTGAAACAAACCTCTTCCGCGCTTGAACCTGGTTCAAGGGTTTGTGACAGATTGTGTAGTATTGAAACCCCGGTGTTAATCTATAACTAGATTAATCACCACCCCTTTGAGTAAGACGCGTTAACCGTCCCAACCCCGGTCCTCCAGCCGCGACCTAGATCCTAACATAATCCCCTCTTTTAGCCTATCGGAAAAAAGAGGTGGATACCAACCCTAAGTTCTTGGGTTCGAGCCCGTCAGACGGTAAATTCTGCATCTGGTTAAATGATTAAGTGTGTTTGCGGGCTACATACTTAATCCATTGTCCCATTTTTTTATATAGATGTAATCCCTTCTTAATTAAGAATAGGGATAAGTTTTATTTTAATAAAAAGAATAATAACGATTTATAATTTTATAATATCTTCCTGGACTTTTTATATATTTATTAATTATAAGCATTTTTATTCCCTTTTTCATTTCTGAGTAAAAAATCACGTACCAAACATCCCCTAACATTGAAAATTGGCAAAAGGAAAATTTCCGGGAGGAAGACGAAGGCGATAATTGAAGCACCTTTTCCATTTTTTCCGATTTTCTAGACCCCCAAACTTCTTCTCTTTTTCCAAATCAACCCTTTAAATCCTATAGCATTTATATTCCGCCTCAGTCTTATAATTATGAATTTATTTATTTCATCCGTAATTATGCGGCATTAGACTATCTGTTCACGTCCAAATTCGCCCCAGATTCTTTTCACATTCAATTTTAACCCTTAATTTCTAATTTTGAATTATTTTAAATAATTTGAAATTATATCAGCCACTAGACTATTCTTTCATGTCAAAATACCATGAACTTTATTAAGGTTAAATTTTGGCCTGTAAGATTGGGGTTTTTTCCTACTTTAAACCTTGTCTAAGACTGAATTAGGAATAGTTTGTTACCCAAATAACTTTTTATTAAAACTTCCCACCTTACATAGTAGTAAAACAGTCGGTGGATGTGTCGACCAAGTATGAAGAACACTTTGTAAGCCCAAAGGGAAATGTTTCTATTGAACCATTCCCTTAACTCCCCAAAGAGTTGACAACTTCACCCAGCTGCGAAAGGACACTTTGTCAGGTCCTCGAAAGATAAAGCTGCCAATCATGACAGATCCTCTCATGAACAATCCCCAACGTAAGCAGGATACTCAGTTAGCTGTGAAGGTCACTTCATATAAGACATCTCTAAAGCCGTAGTTAATAGGCATTGAGGATCATTGTTATGATTTTTAAGCCCTATTCTAATAGGCATCTATATAGGCTACTGTTGTAACCTATCCCCAACAGATTAGTGTCCACATAGGTTATTATTATAACCCAACCCCAACAAATTGGCGACCATAAGGGTTATTGTTATAACCCATTCCTCTCAAAGAGAATGTTTTCGCATATCCCCTGCAAGAGTAAGCCCTATTTCTTGATAGGTATCTATACTGGTCATTACTTTGACCACTCCCCACTAAATTGATTGTTGTCACTCATCTTGTCCATAGGTTATTGTTATAAACTATATTATCCACACAATTGTAATCATCCCCACAGAGCGATGGTTGCTACATTCCCTAAAATGGCGTGATTGTTATCACCGCCCAACGTGATTGTTGTCACGTCACCCAAAAGGTCTTCCTTCATCCTCAACGGAGAATTCTCTCATTCCCCAGAAAAGTCCTAGTTCTGGATATCATCTCATATAGTAAGTCCTATCGTATTACAGGCATCCTCAAAAGTCATTGTAATGACTACTCTCTAGTAGCGGATTCCATTTATTGATGGACGTGGTATGATTGTTGTCATTATCTCTGAGAGTTTTACCTCTATCCTCGTGGGATTGTATTCCCAAGAGAGAATTCCTTAGGAGAGTCCTACTTCTCAATAGGTAGTCTTAATTGTATAAGACTCCTGCGCACAAAGAGTTCTTTTCAATCCCAGGTGAGTCCTATCTATTGGTAAGTCCCATCAGTCATTGTTATGATAGGATTATTGTAGTAATCCATTCTTAGTTGGAGTCCCATTTACTCCCCAACAATATAAGACTATTGTCATAGTCTATCCTCAGCAAGATTCAACAAAGAAGAAAATGAGCCATTATCATGAATCATCCCCCAACAACACCTTGTCATCTTCCCGATACATGATAAGACTATTGTGATATAGTATATCCCCGACAGAAAACATCGGGCAAAGGAATATCACGTAATCTCCCCAACCATGAGTCATTGTGATGACTCCCCACTAATAGCCGCTTCCATCCAGGTTTTATCCTTCTACCTCACTGTAGGTTAGGGTACAAATATTTATAATCAAACCTCGAACAAATGTTTTCCAAAAACTAAGTTTGTTTTATTCAAACTCGGTTTAAAAGAGACATTCTATAAGCATGAAAATTTTACTTACCCTATTTTTAAATAATATTATTGTGTTTAAAAATATAAAATTAATATTTTAGATTTTTATATTTAAAATAACTTAAAGAATGAATTAAAACCTAATTAAGGATTAATTATTGTGATAATTAAACCTTAATTAAGAAAACTTTCCAAAATTCCAAAATTAATTTGAGGATAAAATATTTGTATATGGTTTAACTAAATTAGACCAAGGAAAGGGTTAAAAATATTTAATTGTGATTAAATCATAAATTATGTTTAATATATGACTTAAGACAATTAAATAAAATACACCGAAATTCCAAAAAATTCCAAAACAAAATAAAATATGATCATAATTGTTATTATGATTCTAGAAATATTTTTTGTGAAATATTTTGTAAAAAATAGATTTAAAAGAAATTAAAATCCAATTTTTAATAACCTTTTAAATAAAAATATAATTGCATAATCCTGTGTAGCTGAAATTATGTTTAATCTCTATAGCAGGATTTTGAACCATTAGATGAGCGCCCATATCTCATCCAACAACCCAGACGATCCCACGCAAACGGATGTAACAAAGCCACGTGCGCACGCCCGCATTGGATTAACTAACGGGATGGACTAACCCCGTTAGTCAATACTGCTGACCGTAGACAGAATGATGACGACTTTAGGCAAAACGATGTTGTTTAAGCCGTCATCTTCGCGGGAACGTTGCGCTCACCGGAATCGCGACCTCGCAGACGTCCAATCTTCCCGAAGCTCTAGCTTCGGCCACAAATGATCAAATCTGCTTCGGCCACAAGTGATCAAATCCACTGATTTCTTTGCCTACATGTCCTTCTCATCAGCACCTATGATAGCCCTTTATCTAGAAGCCTTAACCCGATGTATATAAGGCTACCAGTTGACGGATAGGATTTTAGGGATAAGCTCGCCGGAGGTTAATTTCATCTCAAATTAACCCTCCTCAACCGACCTTCTCCTACTAGAAATACCCCTACCCTTACACTACCAAATCATCAAACAATAGCTATCAATTACACCCCAATTCACTTCAGACGACAAATTGCAAATTCCGGCCAAGAACAATTTTTGTCAAAAACTTTCTCTAGTAAGACAAGCTTTGATCCAGGCTTCTAGATCACTTCAAACACCTCTTAGGAGTGTTCTATAGTTGTTGGTATGATTCCAGAAACCTTGAATTTCGAATTGTAATTGAAAATTTGAATGCTTTCAAATTTTATTGTTTGATCTTGTTATTAACGTTGATTATGGAATTGTTTTGTTGAGAATCGTTCTATATATCACATATATGCTTTCTATTGAAAGAAGTTAGATCAAATCTATATGATTCAAAAAATTTAGAAAATTTAGATCAAATGTTTTATTCTAAAATGATGTCTAACACGCAAATTAAGGTTGAAACGCATCGAACTTCGAGCTTCCTCGCGATAGTCCTTCTATATTGCCACGTGTCTCACAAACATGTGCTAAGCTATGGAACAAGACATAGACCGGGAGTAACCATACAATTTGTTATTTGTACATTTTGATAGATTGAACTAGCTAGGAAAAAATATACTATTAAGTTTTAAATTTTGGAATAGACTTTATATTAACAAAATATATAACACTACTCGACAATATTATTTTTGTTAATCACTATACAAAAATATTAAATTTATTTAATATAACATAAAATATACATCGATGTGAGAAATATTACAGATATTATAGGTATATCAAAAATATTATTACACAATATATCGAGAATATCGATTTTTTGGAAATACCGAAAAATATAAGGTATGATATCGATACCAAAATTATTGGTACGGTAAAGGTATGAGATTTTTAATATTTTGGTATATCAAGAATCAATATATACCAAAATAATATTTACAAATTAAATATATATATATATATTATATAATACTTATAAAGAAATAAATATATTTGATATTAATTTAATTACAAAAATAAAAATCAAACCAAAATATAATTATGTTGTAATATTATTTAATATACGCAATCTCAATGTATTATATTTTATAAGATATAAAATATTAGGATCGGGATCGTCGATAGGAGACCGGGGTCCTTCTAAATGTTGATCGCTTACACAACAATACACAGAACACACTGGTATTAATCCGGTTAAAGATTAGAACCGCTTTTAACACTACACAGATTGTCACAGACTCTTGAACCGAGTTCAAGGACGGAAATGTTTGTTTTAATCTGAAACAACTCACACAATTCGGTTAGGAAGGTATTAGGAGAAGTCGGTTTGAATGAGGGGAAAGTCAGTTCGGATAAGGGGAGTACAAGTTATATAGGTTGAGATACTAGATATTTTGGTTAGGTTGGTTAGAGTAAATAAGCTGGAAAGTAAAATGAAGAACACAAGACAAGTTTTTATGTATGTTCGGAGTTGAATCTCCTACGTCACCCCTTCTTCTCAAACAATGAGAAGAATATTCAACAAACACACTCAGACCGAGTCTTATTTATTGTTCGTCGGTTACACCACCCACAAATTATGTAATACTTTTACACAAGGTAAAATACACAGAGTTCTTGCAATTATATTTCAAACAGTTTCAAGAATTTCGATCGATATTCAGGGTCGCATGTAAAATTCGTCTTGTTGTTATCTTGTCTCGCCTGTTGATTCAACACATTTGAGCTTTTATTTATAAAGATATGACAACAGTCATATTTTCTCTTTCCACTTCTGATTCGGATCCTTCTTCTGTGTATTTCCAAGAAATATCTTCATCATTTTATTACGTCATCTTCACATGTTTCATCACTTTAAATAATTTTTTGTTGGCCTTAAGATCTTCGACATATGAGCCAGCCAGAAATGATACTTCATACGGTTTATATCTCAGTCGATCCGGTGAGAGGAGTCAAACCGATTTACTTGATTATGTCGGGATCCTTGAGATAGAGTGCCTCAACCGGTCAGGTGCGGTTTGAGCTGTACCTGTACAAGAAAGTTTAAGATTGAATAAGTTCTTTGGCCAGTTTAAAATTAACTTACTTAATTTTTCTAACATAAAACTATTTTTATTTCAATATAAAGTGTTTTATTTTTCAAAATAAACCTAATGGAGTCTAATATATTTTCAAGTTCATCTCAAATACAATACACGATTTGAAAATATTATTTTTTAGAAAACTCTTGATTTATGGTTTGTTTTTATTAATATTTAACTAAGGATTTGAAATAATTGTGTGGTAAATTGATGATTAAGGAATGGTGATTTAAGTTTTTTTAATATAAGAAATTAATATTTAAATATATTTAAATTTGAGACTTTCGAGCCGAACTCGAGCCTATGGTTATATGATCGAGTCGAGTTTGAGCTTAATATTGAAAGCTCGGTCGAGCTCGAGCCGAGCCAATAAAAAACGAGTCGAGCTGAACTCGAGTTTGACTCGTTTACACCCTTAGCTTGCTCCAAAGGCTCCTTCTTATGTTTGTTCATCCATTCCTCGTGCACCCGTAACGATTCATTTAATTCGTCGATTGAAATTTTCTCCAAATCTGTGTTCTCTTAGATTGCAATCACTACATGGTCAAATCTTTGATGTAGACAACGTAAAATTTTCTCGATTACTCGAACGTCTTCTATGCTTTCAAAATTTCACTTCATCTGGTTAACGATAGATAAGATCTACGTGAAATAGTCTAAAATAGACTCATATACTTCCTGATGAAGAGATTCAAACTCTCCCCGCAAAATCTGAAGACACACCATTTTTACCTTACCAACTCATTTTTGGAAATTTTCTAGAATTTCTTAGGACTCCTTCAACGTTGAGGTATTTGCTACTTTCTCAAAAGCATCATCATCTAGACACTAGTGGATGATAGAAAGGACATGCTAATACTTCTTTTTGATCTTCTCGAACGCTTGAATCAGGGTCAACGCCGCATCCTCAACAGGTTCGACAATCCCACGATTACGATTTCCCATACACATTGGAAACCGAGTAACGTCTTTACTCGGATAGACCAACTATCATAGTTGTCGTTCGTAAGACGCGGATATTAGAACATCAAAGACATCATTGCTCTGTTATCACTTTGTTAGAAACGTTAGTGGACAATCGACATATTCACTCACAAACTCAAGATAAGATTAAAAAGAAAGGGGAAGAGATTTTATTTCAGTTCATCTTCTTTTATGAATACATCTATTCTATTTATACAAAAAAAAAACTCTTAAACTTCTAAAATTCATACTCTTAAACGATCAGAGTTAATGATAATTAAGACAAAGATAATAATGTCTAATATTAACTAGACTTTTAAGACTAATTAAGACACTTATTAAATAATAACGTCTCATTTTCAATTATAAATTAATTTTATTTTTAACCTAAACAACTGAGACTAATGCATCACCCACATATGAGAAGTTGTTTCAATCTTCAAAAGACATATTCAACAACAACGGATCATATTACTATGAATTAATCACATGACTCCAACCAAAGATCGGGATTTTAGAAGTAATTGCTCTTGTTTCCATTAAAGTTTGAAGCAAATGTAGAATTTTCAGTTTTGTGTGTGAGCTTCAAGAAATTAAGAAGTGGAAATGGATGGGTGATTGACCTTATGATGATGACCAAGTAAAAGTAATGACAGTCCTCCATTCTAAACAGATCTTTTGATGGAGAAGATTTATATTATCCCAATCAATATCATACATAGTCTTCTCCCTCATTTATTAGCTTGAAGATGAAATGATAGTTAATGTAGAGTTTTTGATCTAGTAATAAGAGAAGATCTCATTCTTAGTTCAATTAACAATGGCTTCGGTCATTCTCAACGGAGTTACTTCCGGCAGACTCTCTGCATTAACCAAAAAAAAAAAAAAAACTCAAATTCTATTATGACTGAAACCATGTTAATTGAACTAAGAATAAGTTTGGTTTTTGGGTTATAACCTACCGGGACAATCTATCCTTGGAGAAGTTAATTCGGACACGATGTGTTGAAACGTGCCTGCCCAAGAATCTCTATTCGTCAGGAAATCGGAAGAGAGGTTGAAGATTTTCTTGATGGTTGCTGGGATTGATGAGTGTTCATACTCTGAGTTTGGAGTTGGTCCTTGTGACCTACTTATTATTGAAATTACCCAACAAATACAATCATAATAATTATAATTTTATCATTATATATATATTAACTTAGTATTTTCGTAAAGGGTTTCATCTTAAATATTGTCTCAATGAAAATTAAATGAGACTCAATTTTTAATTGTGTTATACACATGGCGGATCTATTTAGGGTCCTCTTTAATCATCTGCCGCATTGTGTGGAGGCAAAGGCAAAAAAAGGTCATTGAAAAAAGATTATTTTAAAATTATTCTATAAAAATTATAATTTAAAATTTAAAAATAAAAAAGATTTATAGATTATTAAATTTTATTTATAATACATCTATTATTTATAAAATAACTAATACAAATTATAAAATATAAAAATATATAATTAAATCATAACCGATTTACTAGTTAAATCGTTAGAAAAATAGGTAAACCGAAAACCGAACTGTTTAACCTATAAAAAATCGGTTAATCGGAACCGTTAAAACCGGTTAACTATCTGTTCAATTGGATTACCAATTTTCTGTTTTCTTTTATACAGCCCTAAGTTTACCTATTTTTATGTATATGTATATATACAAGACTCTAAGTCTTCAAACATTACAATTAAGTCATTTGGGATTTCTCTCTAAAATAACTAATTATTATTTATTTTAAACTCAAAGTTTTAGTGTGAAAAAACATTTGAGCTTAAAATATCAAATGAATATTAATTTATTATTTATATATTCAAATAGTTGTACTAATATTTTTCTTAAAAAAATAAGACTACGTACTACTATTAATTTATTATTATTTTTGTACATCAAATGAAATAAACATAAGATCATTTTATTATTTATTTGCAATTATATTAAAAGAAAATTATAATTATAATTATTTCATAAAACACTCTATAGTTATTGTCCACATTTTATTTCTAGAATCAGCTGTTTAAGTTGAGTTATTTAAACAAATTTAAGTTTATTTAAAAATATTGATTCTCGATAATTTTAAACACATCAGTTTTGTTTATGGTAAAATAATTCAAGGGTAATAATGAATAATAATAAAATAAATAAGTATATTTAATTAATTGAGTTATAAAAAATTATATTAATAAGTTATTTTTGTTAAATTATTTATTTATAATATTATGAATATAGTTAATTCATAAAGAAAAAACTATCAATTAGTGATCTAAAATTGGTTTTGAGATATTTAATCTCTTAAATCAATAAAAAAAAATCATTTAAATTATCTAATTAATTTATAATTAAATAAAACCATTAATTTAATGATTATAAGCATTAATCTTACTAGTTCCTTTCTTGATCCAAGGCGAAACCATGATGGTTGGAACACGAACTCCAAGTCGATCAAACTTAAAGAAATTTGGGTCGGGTCATATATTCCCATCTGGATTTGGAACATTCTCAAAAGGCGTTTGAACGTGATCATAAAAGTTTTATGATCATGTTCAAACGCCTTTTGAGAATGTTCCAAATCCAGATGGGAATATAGGACCCGACCCGAATTTCTTTAAGTTTGATCGACTTGGTGTTCGTGTTCCAACCATCATGGTTTCGCCTTGGATCAAGAAAGGAACTAGTAAGATTACCCACCCTGATAATCATAAGTGATCACCAAAACCGTCTCATTTCATTGAGGACTTCCCCTCAAAGTCTCGTAAACCTCCTTCACAAGTTTCTGACCATTTGCAACATCATGCGACGGATGATCATCGTTTGCTGCAAATCCCTTCAAATCAAAATACCTCGGTTCAATAACCGTCAAATTCGGTAGTTTCCCATCTCGAGCATCCTTTTTGAATTTAAAATCATAAGAATGAAACTTAAAAGCATACTTAAGTTTCCTCATGTTTCTATAGAACAACGTTGTTGGTATGTTTTGGAAATAGATTCCAAAATTGTAACCGTTTTCGTATAATGAATCGAAAATGGTTTTTTGTGGGTATCCTATTGCAAGTTGTTTCTTGTCATGGCTGGTGGATCCGAATGAAGTTGCAGAGTAAACGAATAGTCTAATGGGTTGGGTTGGACCCGGGAGAGATGAGAACCAACGATCGAATGTTGCGAATTCTTTTACTAAAGCTGTGTAAACAGGTATGGATTCTGGTTTGAATCCTTTCATGACGGTTTCAGAGAGGTTTTTTGAAATTGATAAGGCTTGTTCTACGAAACCTGACATTGAAGGGAAGGTGTTGGATTCGGATCCGGATCCGAATACTTGTTGTTCAACGTTTTCGAAGGTGTGACCCGGATCTGGATCAACGTATTCTGCATCGTTTGTGTAGCAGATGGATTCGGATTCTTTTGATTTGGTTGAAAACGGGTTGCATTCTTGACCCGTGACTCCATTGATTGATGGGTCACTATTATAATAAATAATTGTGCAAATATCATTTTTTAATTAAACCAAAATAATGTGATCTAATGTGAAATCAAGTTTATAGACTTATGGGTGTATTTGTCATGAATATAAAGTTGGATACCTAAGTGAATTTTCTAATTTTATGAAGGGGCTAAATTAAAAATGTTCAAACCAAAATAACTAATATTATGGTTATTTTGTAACGGTATGGTCCCCAATTGATGTACGATTCATTTTCCTCTTTGCGTCCCCATCAACAGAGAGAGAAAAAAACAAATTTGACGTACTCATCAATTGGAAGATCCATTCCACTTCTAAAGGAAAAGAAGATAAAAAATCTTTCAAATACAAGGAAAGAGGTGATGAGTACATGTACGCTAATGTTCTCACATATATTATTAGGATTTAATTCAGATAACTCTAACAATTGGTAAGCCATCCTAATTTAATTATGTGAGAAATTATATGGGGATAGATATATATGCATATTTAATTATGTGAATAATTATATCGATGTAATATAATATACAGATTTAATTATATGATAAATTATATATAACATATTCAGATTTAATTATGTGGAAAAAAAAATATATATATATATCGGGTGTAGATATATGCTGATTTATATGCATAAAATTAATATGAAATTATATGCATGAAATTTATATGCATGAAAGTAATATGCATTGGAATTTATATGTTATATGCATGCTGATAATAAAAACATGTTATTAGGAATACAGATAATTTCATATAAATTTGGTGAAAATATAAAGATTTAGGGTTAAACAGAGGAATTGTTTGTTGATAGAATTGAGGAATATATAATTATATATATAATTTATTATGTATAATTTATTTTATTTCACAATAAAATTAAATTAAACTACATGTCATTTATCAAAACAAAATAATATGTTTATTTAGAAAATAATATATTATTGATTTGGGTTATATACAATAATATATATGACATTTAAATTCAAAAATTAATGATATTATAGTTCATTAATTGAATTGTATTTATTGATACAAATAATCACCAAAGTGACAATGTTTGTTGAAATTGATTCAATAAAATTTTGAATGTAAGTATTGTGTAATTCATGTGATTATATTATTTGATCCAAAGATTGATAATTAATTGACCGAATTACATAAATACTTGTAATGATAAACATGTAATAATTATAAAGTCATATTTATGTGAATAATTAATCTATCCAAAGATAGATTTTATTATTTGACATGTCTTATTATTAATGTTTGATCATTACAACAAAATAATATTATCAATTAATATTTCTGTCCAAAGACTTAATATTAATGTTGTGTTAAGTATTTTGAGATGGGATAAATCATAATTTGAATTTAATTGTTACTTAATATTATAGTCATGAGCATGTTATTAATGTAATTTATTATTTTGTTTTTTTATGAGTAGAGCTGTTGCTACTGTATCTGCTAATGCTAATTCAATTCCGATCCTTAATGGAAGTAATTTTAAGGATTGGAAAGAGAGCATTCTTATTGTTCTCGGATGCATGGATATCGACTTTTCGTTTAGAATGGATGAGCCCACTCCTACTACGGATGATAGTAACTCTCATGATAAGAGAATATATGAGAAATGGGAACGTTCTAATCGTTTGAGTCTTATGATCATAAAGCGTGGCATACCTGAGGCTTTTAAGGGTGCGGTATTTGATGAGATAACCAATGCCAAAGATTTCCTTGCCAAAATCGAAAAGTACTTTGAGAAAAGTGATAAAACAGAAACTAGCACTCTTTTAAAGAGACTAATTTCTATGAAGTTTAAAGGTAAGGAAAACATAAGGGAGTACATCATGGAGATGTCTAATGTTGCTTCTAAGTTGAAAGCACTCAAACTCGAGATGTGTGAAGACTTACTCGTGCACTTGGTGCTTATATCTCTTCCTATTCAATTCAGTCAATTTCAGGTCAGTTATAACTGTCAAATGGAGAAATGGTCTCTTAATGAGCTCATTTCATTTTGTGTACAAGAGGAAGAGAGATTGAAGCAAAATAAGACTGAAAGTGCTCATTTGGCAAACACCTCTAAAGAAAGGGGTATAAAGAGGAAAAATGAGGCTGCTAATGATAAATTTCCAGCACAAAAGAAACGAACTCAATCTCAATCTCAAGTTAAAATTGATAAGAGTTGTTTCTTTTGTAAGAAGGAAGGACATCAAAAGAAAGATTGTCCTAAGTACCGTATTTGGCGTGCTAAGAAAGGTACATTTCATAATTTAGTTTGTTCTGAAGTTAATTTAGCTTCAGTACTAAGAAACACTTGGTGGTTAGACTCTGGTGCTACTGCTAATATAAGCGTTTCATTGTAGGGTTGCCTGAATTACCGAAGACCAATTGATGCTGAAAGACGCATTTATGTGGGAGATGGGAAATCGGTAGAAGTGGAAGCAATAGGGTATTTTAGATTGTTATTAAGTACTGGTTACTATTTGGATTTAATGGATACTTTTGTTGTACCGTCATTTAGACGTAATTTAATTTCTATTGTTTGTATGGACAAATTGGGATATCATTGTTCATTTGGAAATGGAAATTTAACTTTATCTATTAATTCTAAAGTTGTTGGAACTGGTTCACTTATAGCTTATGATAATCTTTATTTGCTTGAAATAGTTGCTTCTTATAATGAAACCTTGAATGTGGAATCACATGGTACTAACCGAAAAATAAATAATGAAAATTCAAGTTCCTTATGGCACAAGCGATTAGGACATATCTCTAAAAATAGAGTTGAAAGACTTGTTTCCGAAGGAATTTTGGATAAAATTGATTTTTCAGACTTTAATGTATGTATTGAATGCATTAAAGGAAAATAAACTAAAAGCAAGAAATTATGTGCAATAAGGGCAAATGACGTCTTAGAGTTGATACATACGGACATTTGTGGGTCATTTCCTACATCTTCTTGGAATGGTCAACAATACTTTGTATCATTTATAGATGACTACTCAAGATATGCATACATATTTCTAATTCATGAAAAATCACAAGTATTGGATGTGTTCAAATCATTTAAAGTTGAAGTTGAAAACCAACTCAATAAAAGAATAAAGAAAGTCAAATCTGACCGTGGTGGTGAATATTACAGTAGATATGACGGTTCAGGTGAACAACGTCCGGGACCTTTTGCCAGATACCTAGAGGAGTGTGGGATTGTCCCACAATACACCATGCCTGGTTCACCGAGAATGAATGGTGTGGCTGAAATACGTAATCGCACTCTTAAGGACATGGTAAAGAGTATGATTAGTCGTTCGACTTTACCAGAATCCCTATGAGGAGAGGCACTAAAGACTGCAGCCTACATTTTAAATAGAGTACCAAGTAAAGCAACTGCTAAAATACCTTATGAGCTTTGGACTAGTCGTAAACCTAGTTTAAAGCATTTTCATGTTTAGGGATGTCCTACTGAGGCAAGGCCTTATAGGCCGAATGAAAGAAAATTTGATCCCAAAACAGTTAGCAGTTATTTTATTGGGTACTCTGAACGATCAAGGGGATATAAATTTTATGCTCCCAAGTTAAAAACAATTTTTAAGACGGGAACTGCAATATTTTTTGAGGATATTGAGTTTGATAGGAGAAATAACTTTGTCTTTGAAGATAATTTGGATTCAACAATTCCTATTGAGGAAGACTTGATTCATATCCCAAATGATTTTGACATTGATATGGATATTATTCATATTAATGATCAAGTTCAAAATTAAGAGCAACAAGAAATTGTTGAACAAACTCATGAAAAACAAACTCAACAACCTCAAGATCAAATGCTTTTCAGACGATCCACTAGAGAAAGGAGAACTGCTATATCAAATGATTATATAGTTTTTCTTCAAGAAAATGAGGATAGTGGTAGTATAATGGAAGATGACCCTATCAGCTTCCAACATGCTATGAAGGATACTAATTCTGAAAAGTGAATTTGTGCAATGAACGAAGAGTATAAATCTATGCAAGACAATAATGTTTGGGAACTTGTCACGTTACTAGAAGGAAAGAAACCTATTGGTTGTAAATGGATTTTTAAAACCAGACGGGATTCAAAGGGTAATGTTGACAAATATAAGACTCGTCTTGTAGCAAAAGATTATTCTCAGAAGGAAGGGATTGACTTTAAAGAGACCTTTTCTCCAGTTTCATCGAAGGACTCTTTTAGGACAATCATGGTATTTGTTGCACAGTTTGATATGGAGCTTCACCAAATGGATGTGAAGACAGCGTTTCTCAATGGAGACATTGAAGAAAAATATATATGGTGCAACCAGAAAACTTTTTTTCGTAAGACTCAAAGCATATGGTATGTAAATTGAGAAAATCCATTTATGAGCTCAAACAAGCTTCTCGTCAATGGTATCAAAAATTTCATCAAATTATTATCTCATTTGGTTTCGAGGTAAATGTCGTTGATGAATGTGTGTATCAGAAATTTGTTGGGAGTAAACATATTTTTTTAATTTTGTATGTTGATGACATACTACTTGCCACAAATAATTTAAGCATATTGTATGAAACCAAGAGTTTTTTATCAAAGAATTTTGAGATGAAAGATCTTGGCGAAGCTTCTTTTGTATTAGGAATCCAAATACATCGAGACCGTTCTCGTGGTATCCTTGGGTTATCTCAAAGAAACTATATTGATACAGTTCTTAAAAGGTATGGAATGTTTGATAGTAAACCTTTAGATACCCCTGTCGCTAAAGGAGACAAATTTAGTCTCAATCAATGCCCAAAAGGAAATCTTCAAATTGAAGAAATGAAATCAATTCCCTATGCTTCGGTTATTGGGAGTTTGATGTATGCTCAAGTATGTACGCGTCCTGATATTCCGTATATTGTTGGAGTTTTAGGCAGATGTCTTAGTAATGCGGGATTAGATCATTGAAAGCAGCCAAAAGGGTTATGAGATACTAAAAGAAAACAAGAGATTGCATGCTCATATATCAGAGGTCAAATAAGTTTGAGATCATTGGGTATTCTGATTCTGATTTTGCGGGATGCCAAGATAGTAGAAGATCGACTTCAGGCTATGTTTATCTATTAGCTGGAGGAGCTATATCTTGGAAGAGTGCTAAACAAACTCTTGTAGCTTCTTCTACCATGGAAGCTGAATTCATAGCATGTTATGAGGCATTAAATCATAGTTTATGGCTAAGAAATTTTGTCACAGGGCTGCGTATTATGGAAGGAATTGAAAGACCACTAAAACTGTACTATGACAACAGATCGGCCGTATTATATTCTAATAACAACAGGAGTACAACAAAGTCAAAATTTATTGACATTAAATTCCTTGTTGTTAAAGAAAGGGTACAAAATAGACAATTAAGCATAGAACATATAGGAACAAACTCCATGTTAGAAGATCCTCTTACAAAAGGCTTGGTACCCAAGGTCTTTCATGAGCACACTGCTCACATGGGTATTTTAGTATTTGAGGATCTGTAGTTTAAGTGGGAGTTTATATTACATTGTTGTTCTATGACTTTAAAGTATTTGTGTATACACTTATGTTTTATTTTTCAGTTATGATAATGTTTAAAGATATTTTGTAAAATAATGTTAAAAGTTTGATCTCACTTAAGTAGGACCAATTGAAAATTGACATGAAAAGATCACCGTGCATGAAATTTTCATTCCTCACATTCATGATATGATTTGTTAGTTAATTGTATTGATTTATGTGATCATTGTTGGGTCTAGTTGTGAATAAATACAACCACGAGCTCTTTGGTCCTATATTGATATAGTTAATTGATAAAATTGTTTATACAACATATGAATGAGATGACACAAAACTTCGGGCGCATTATGATTGTTACATTTATTTTTGTAATACGTGATCCAGTGGGAGATTTTTGGAATTTATGGGTCACTATTATAATAAATAATTGTGCAAATATCATCTTTTAATTAAGCCAAAATAATGTGATCTAATGTGAAATCAAGTTTATAGGCTTATGGGTGTATTTGTGATGAATATAAAGTGAGGATACCTAAGTGAACTTTCTAATTTTATGAAGGGGCTAAATTAGAAATGTTCAAACCAAAATAACTAAAATTATGGTTATTTTGTAACGGTATGGTCCTAAATTGATGTACGATTCATTTTCCTCTTTGTGTCCCCATCAACAGAGAGAGAAAAAAACAAATTTGACGTACTCATCAATTGGAAGATCCATTCCACTTCTAAAGGAAGAGAAGATAAAGAATCTTTCAAATATAAGGAAAGAGATGATGAGTACAGGTACGCTTCCGCTAATGTTAATCGTAGTATTATTTTCTCACATATATTATTAGGATTTAATTCAGATAAATCTTACAACTTGAACATTGAGAAAGAGAAGGAAAAAGTAGGAGAACTCATTTTTTGCATTTCTTGAAGAAATGTTGAAGAGAAATCGAGTTAATTTGAATGAATGGTGAGATGTCTGGCGGCTGTTGAAGCACTAAGGAATCCATTATCATGAGCAGCACTGATGGAGTTTATTAATTAATGGTGTTCTTATCTTTAATCTGCCTTTTTTTTTTATGGAAGTGGAGAAAGTGGGGAGAGGGTGAAGATGATCTTTGCATGGGTGAATATTGTGAAAAAAAATATATGAAATAATTTTAATTTATTTTAATTTGGGTCATTTGAAAAACCTTAAAATGATATTTAGGTGGACATATTTTAGTCTGAATTTAGATGAGAAATTGTTTTTTTTTTCTAAATTAAAATTTAGTTATAAATTTAATAATACAAGGCTCATATAAGTATGGCTATTGATTGATTTAAGGGGATGATTATTATATGGAGACTGATTAACATAATTATGAAAAAAACTGGTTAACAATGTTATAATGGGATAAGGAATGATAGACTCAATTAGTCAATTGATCCATTTTAAATAAATCTATGAACAACCATAAATGTAATAATATATGAAGTTAGTGAATAAGATATGGATCATTAGAAAAATCAAATCCAATAGGCTTTCACTATAGTGTCTCTAAAATTGTAGTCATATAAAATCTTGGTTTATTTATTCAAGATGGACTAAGCACATGAATTTTTATAAATAAAAAAAAGTTTAAAAAGTTAAAATATTATTTAACAATATAAAATGAAATTAAGTCATTAATGAGAATCTTTGATGGTAGTATATACTGTTTTAATGAGACTAAAATTTGAAAGATGGATTAGAGGGTCATTAATAATTTATGTATTTGGTGGGAGACTCTTCTATAGGGGCGTCATTTGAAATTCTTATTATATTGAATGATGACATATATGCTAAAATGAATATTAATTTAGGTAGATACTCGGTTAACGTTTAATTAAGAAATTGGGAGGATAATTTCTAATGGGTAATTTCTATTGTCTATGGACCGGTTTTTTCAAAATTTGAAACAGTGTTCTTTAATGAGATAAAAAGTGTGGCTAGTCTCTGCAACTTATCAATTTTTTTGCGGGCGACATGAACGAAGTTAAATTCCCGTCTAAAAGAAAATGCGTCAATAGGCATAGTAGCCTAAGGCTAGGAGCATTCTCTGGATCGGAAACGTGGGGAGTGCTGTTTGAAAATTTCTACTAACATAAAGCCTCAATTCAAATTTTTTTTATGAAAAAATATCAAGGTGATTAGATTTTAGAATTTACATTAATAATCCTTTATGTACCTTGGGTCTTCCTAGTAATTCAATTTTTTTTTATCTACCCCCCCGATAATTAAGGTATTAGATCTCAAAGACAATTGAAGAATTTGAACTTATCAATTTTCCTTTAGAAGGTGGTCAATTCTTCTTTAAAAGAGGTAATGGCAATGAGGGTCATGTTCCTTCTCGTATCGAAAGATTCCTAATTATTGAATCAAATTTTCAAGATTTTCTAATATATTTCTCAAGGTTGCAAAAAACGGGATTAATACGTGATTAATCTACGATTAATCAGAAATCGGAAAAAAAACGTCTCGTTTTTTGCTAATCGGTAACCATAAATCGGTCAACGGTCAACTAGGTTTGGTCAACGGTCAACCTGGGTCGAACCCGGTTAACTCGGGTCAAACTCGGTCTAATTTTTTATTAACATGTAAATATTATATTCTAAAGAATATAAATAATTTTCTCCCAATTTGATTTTCTCACTTCTACTCTTATTACCCTCTCTCTCTTACTCAAGTCGCTGGTCATCTCGTCTAGGGAGCCTGAAATCGGCGTCGCCATTGTTGATCTACGATTCTAAATTGTGTTCTTAGTGGTAAATATTTCTCTTAAATCTTGCATGCCTACTCTTGACACTGTTTTCTCCTTTAACACTTTATTTCTTTAGATCATGTTAATACATCAATCGAGGTTTCAGAAAAATATGTTTATAGGATCCACTATATAACAAAACATCTATGTGGATGTTTCTTTATGCTTGTGCAAAAGTTCACACAAAAATATCACAAATTTGTGGTTATTCTATGTAGTTATTTACGGTGAAGTGGAAACCTACATGTGTTTCTTTTGTACTCGTTGTGAACTCAAAGTGTTTGATGAAATGACTCAAAGTGGTGTCAAAGCATCATCAACGACTTCCAACTCAAGTGTGAGTGGTTCTAATTTGCAAAGGATGGCAATTAGGATTCTGTCATTAACTAAAAGTTCGTCGGGTTGTGAGCAGAATTGGAGCTCATTTGCTATGGTTTGATGGTATCTCACTTTGTCATTAACAAGTTAGTAGTACAAATTAATATATGAAATTCGTTTGAACTTGCTTGCTTGTAGGTCCACACAAAGAATCGAAATTGACTTAAGACCGAAAAGTTGAACGATTCGGTTTATGTCCAATTTAACTCAAAGTTATTTTGTAAGAAGAAAAAGAATGACATCCTAGAAGCTAGTGATTACAACAAAACTCAACATATGATGGTTGATGGAGCACAAGATATTGAGTCGGATGTTGATGAGGAGATTGATCCCATTATCGGAGCGACACAGATGGTGCTTGGTGACATACTTGTAAATGAAATACTTCAACCTAGAAGGAGCGCAAGAATGTAGGTGACGATGATGTCCAATTGAGAGAACCTTGCGAAGAAAAAATTTTGTATCGGAACAAGAAGACGTTGATGAAAATAATGATGATAAGTGTAGAGGAATGAAGATTGATGTGTTTGTGGATGTGTTTTAGACTTTTAGACTTTAGTTTATAACTTTATATGCTTTTGGAGGATAATTTTAGTATTCAATGCGACTCTATATGAATTTGGGTGCGTTTTTAACTTTTAATGAATGAAATTTAGTATTATTTTTCAAATTAATGCGTTTTGGCTAAAAATGATTAATTCGATTAATTTCAATTAATCCCGATTAATCCAATTAATCATTAATTTGTATGTGTCGATTAATGTCCGATTACCAATTACTGCAACCTTGATATTTCTAAAGGTCCTTCTATGGAGAGTTATTCAGATCACTGACCGATCTTGATGGAACAACGGAAGATGGAGAGAACATGTTGACCATTTATATTCAAAAATAAATGGTTGATCAAAGAGAACTTTATACCGCGTGTGCAATCATGGTGGGTGAATCAATGATCGGTTGATTCTTCGTCGAGTAATCTCTTTGTGAACTTAAGGAATCTGCGTAAAATTCTCAAAAGTTGGTTCGTGGGGGATCGTGCTTTATTTTGTGCTAAAATCAATGAATTTTGTAATGAAATTAATGTCATTTAAGGGATGAGGAAATTCGTGAACTCTTCGATGAGGAGGTTAGTTCTCGGATTCACATTATTAGTAAGTTACTCGATCGTGTAAGAAGAAAGAAATTGGGGGCACACTAGCGAAATAGAGCTACAAGGTTAAGAGTCGAAGATAGAAACACCAAGGGTTTGTTTAAGGATCCATTTAATGTCAAACCTAAATTGAATGGTATAACTTTTAATTCAATTAAAACAACACAAAAAGATATGTTTGAGGCTCGTTTTACGTTGAAGGAGATTGATGAGGTCATTAAGGGGTGTGGAAGTGATAAAGCGTCGGGATGTGACGAGTTTACTTTGGCGTTTTTAAAGAAGGTGTGACATTACTTTAACACTGAAATTATGGAAATAGTTGATCATTTTTATCTATTTTTATCATTTAATAAGAGTTGAAATTCTACTCTATTTTGAAATGTCTCATTCGTAAAGCTCCAAGAATTATTGGTGTGAAGAAATTTAGGTCTATCAGTTTCGTTTCTTCATTCTCTAATATTGTCGCAAAATATTTGGCAAATAGGATGCGGAGGGTATTACAGACTGTCTTATCTAATAATCAGATGACGTTCATCAAAGATCATCAAATATACAATGCCGTATTAATAGGCAATGAGTGCACTGACTCAATTAATTCAAGAGGTGAAAAATGTATTTTTGTCAAGTTAGACATCGAAAAAGCTTATGATCATTTTAATTAAGAGTTTTTATTTGATGTAATGGACAATTTGAGAATGAATGTGAAATGAATTGGTTGAATTAAATTTTGTCTTTTCACGATTAAGTTTTCTATTATTGTTAATGGGAGCTCTCGAGAATTTTTTGTGAGCTTTAGAGGGATCAGACATGGTGATACACTCTCTTTTTTTTTGTTTTTCATTATTATGAAAGCTCTCTAAAAATTGATGGCTTTTGCATAAAACTCGAGACTCATCCGTGAAGTGAGTTGTGGGTCAAGAAAATATCCTTTTCTCATATCACATTTGTTTTTCACTAAAGACATAGTCTGCATAGTTCAGTCTACATATATGAATTTTAAACACATTCGGGATATTTTATAATTATTCGGTGCATGTTCTAATCTTCGAGTTAATCTTAATAAGTTTGACAACTTTTTTTTAAACTATATTTTGAATAGAAGAATGATAAGGTTGATAAGTGTGTTGGGGTTTAGAATAGATAATATTCCGTCAACATATCTTGGTATGTCATTATGTGTTAAATTATGATCTAAAGTCCATTGGGACCCGATTATCACTAAATTGAATGTAACTGTCTAGATGGAAAAGTAAAATAATTTCAAATGGGGTCGATTAATCCTTATTAAGAGTGTATTGTCATCTATGCCCACATATATAATATCGTTATTCATTTTCCCCAAGAGTGTGGTAGTGAAAATAGAGAGAATAATGTGTAAATTTCTATAGGGATCTTCTAACTCATCGTTTTGTCATTTAATTAGTCGAGATAATGTTAAATATTTTAAAGATCAAGGAGGTCTAGATAATAAAGATCTTATTTCTTTAAATAAGACTCTTCTATGAAAATGATGTAGTAGATTCGCAATAGAGCCGAATAGTCTTTGGGCATCGATAATCAGATGTATGTATGATAATGATTGGTCTGGTTGGTTCACCAAAATGTCTAATTATCCAGCAAAATATAGCATTTTGAGAGAATTTATTTTATGTGGAAAAGTTTTCGTGAGCATTCGAGATTTATTGTGCGGGATGATTCTTCGATTAGATTTTGAGACGATATTTGGTGTAGTGTCAAAAGTCTAGCTACGACATATTTTAAGCTTGCTTCAATTTCTATATATAGAAAAACCATAATTAAGGACATGTTTGATCCTCGGTTTAGTGATTTCGCTAGCCGGATTAGATATAAAAGGATAATAAACATTATAGAGATTTCGTCCCATAATAGAGTTTACTTTTGGTAGGAAGCAAACAAGTGTCTCCGTCTAAACAAGACGTTATGCGTTGCCAAAATATGGATAGTTTCCATGTGGGGCATTGCTATAAGTTGTTCGATAAGATGATTCCATATAATTTTTCTTGGGGAAAACTTTAGGAGTCAAATATTTCATCCAAGATCTCATTCTTTGGATGAAGCGTTATTCATGGAGGAATTCTAGCGGATGATATGTGCATAAAAAAAATTGTATTATGGTTATTTGTATGTATCACGAAGAGGTTGAATCGACAACTTTGTTTCTTTTGCATTGTCGAGGGATGATTAATATTTGGAGTTTTTTGTGAAATATTATTTGGATTCATTGGATAATGTTCGAGTCTTTGGTTAGTTGTTGGGAAGTTAATTTGGATTGTTGCAACTGATATAGAAGACCTACATATTTTGGTTAACATACCAATTATTTTTTGGTGAACTATCTGGTTGGAGAGAAATTATTGAATTTTTATTGATCGTAGTCGCCAGGTTCGTATAATTCATCGTACTACTATTATGACGTTTTTCAAGATTCATTCAGAAAAGTCAATATAGTCTGTAGGAAGTTATAAGCATGAAAATTTGACTTACCTACCCTCCTAATACCAATCCATCAAATAATAACCAAGAATTACACATCAATTCAATCCCATTGAAGACCTGCAGATTCCGGCGAAGAACAGTTTTTTTTCAAAAGTTTCTCTAGCGAGCCAACCTTCGATCCAGGCTTCTGGATCACTTCCAGCAACTCCCAGGAATATTTTCCAGCTGTTGGTATGATTCCAGAAGCCTTGAATATTGATTTGTAATTGAAAATTTTGAATTTCTTCAAATTTCTTGTTTGATCACTTTGGTCGTGTTCTTCTGCTTGATTGTGTGATTTTTTTTATAGAAAATCATTATATATCATGTGTGAGCTTTTTGTTGAAAGAAAACCGATCAAATCAACCTAGAACAGAATTTTGCAAAAATCAGTTTGAAATTTGATTTTTTAAAATGTTGTGTTCTTGGTTTAAACTTGAATTTGTTGATCCAGATTGTTGTTATATATGTTTATAAACATGTTTGAATCATTTCCATGCAACTGTAATCAAGTTTTGATCATGTTTGATCAAAATTGAAATTTGAAAAAAAAAGCTTGAAAATTTGAATTTTAAAACTTTGTGTTCTTGCTTTTAATCTGATTTTGTTGGTTCAATTAGTTGTATTACATGTTTGTATACTTGATTAGATGATTTATAAGTAACTGTAATCATGTTTAGATCATTTTTGATCAAATTAAAATTTTGGAAAAAAAATATTAAAAATCTGGATTTTTGAAATTTCATATTCTTGCTTCTAAGTTGGATTTGTTGATTCAATTAGTAGCTATACATGATTCTTAACATATAGGGATGAATTCCAAGTAACTTTTTCACCCTTTTGATCATGTTTGATTAAATTTGGTTTTAAAAAACAAAGTTAGATTTTGATTCAATCTTCAAAAACCATTTTAATAATGCAATGATGTTCTTGTTTTGGTATGGATTAGATATATTCATCATTTCAAAGCTAATGAACAAAAATCAGGCCTTGAAATGGCCTAATTTAAAAGATCCCAAAATTTGACCTAGAAATGGTGGTTTAAAAATTATCCTCTTATGATTTTCAAAATCGTGATTTATATTAGGCTTTTATTCTTTATGATCATATGAACCTACTGTAACTTACGGATTGTGATTTAGACATCCCAATCAAAGTTATGGCCTTTTGAAGTTTCGGACCAAAACCAGAACACCAGGCCCTGAAATTTTGCCTTCGGACCGAGAAAAACAGCCAGGACCGAGCCGCGCGACCGAGGAAACCGCCAAGGACCGTGCCACCCGACCGAAAGAGTTATCTCAGGGCCGAAAAAACTAGCCTAGACTAAATTAAGCCTAGCCTCATCTTAGCCTAGGCCAAACCCTAGACCTAGCCTAGGATCAAACCCCCATTTAGCCTAAGACCATTATAGCCCTAGGCCTAAGTCTGAACCCTCACTCAAAATTGAACTTATTCAACCTTACTAAACCCAAATTGACAAGATCGGACTCGAACCTAGGGTTTAATCCTTAGGCCCGTTTGGTCCCAATTTTCAAAGTAATATTTTGAGGGTCAAAAAGTAACTCTCAAGATTCTCTGGGATGTTTTCCAAAGTAATTTTCTTTTTCTAGGTCTTGTTTGGTTATACTCTCTAACATTTTTTCTGATATGTTCAGGTTTTGTTAAATCTGAACCCCAACGCAACAGGTACACACCTCCTTTAAATAATTTTGTACAATTATGTAAAGTATATCCTCATTTAGGACCCCTGGACTACTAATTAAAGATAAGTAATGTTATAATTAGATTTATAGAAGTCAGACTTTGTCTATGTTTGAAGGATTTTGAAAACCGTCCTTATGCGGGCGTAGAGGACATAGCGCGAAATCCCTTTCCTGAACGTAAACAGACAACGAACCACTTTTTTCAGAAACTCTGGTATAAATACGTTTGTACACGTATCATTTTATTGATTTTCATAAAATCTCTTGGCGACTCTAATTTTCAAATGAATAATCTTTAAATTGATTATGTTTAATTAATTTAAATCGGGTCATGTTAAATTGTTGGTTAGCCTCCTAGATTATTAATGTTTGAACAAAAGATTAATTATTTTACATAAATAATTTCTTACCGCACCAGGTATTTTCAAAATCTTTTAAAAACTAAATGTTTCGTTTTAAAATATGCCTGACACGCAAACCAAGATTGAAATCATTGAACGTCGAGCTGCCTCACGGCAGTCCTTCCATATTGCCACGTGTCTCACAAGCACGTGATAAGCTATGAAACGGGACATAGACTTGGGGGGATAAACGGTGTTACAACTTTCTTGGCGACTCTACTGGGGATAATTTGTTATTGTAAAATGAATAAAATAAACAAAGTTCTGGCTATTTATAAGTTGATATTTATAACATTCCACTCTCACAATAGTCCACCTCATGGGGTCCATCACCCCAACAAGTACTTAGGGTTTACCCTATACTTATGTTTTACCCTAATATTTGCATCGGATGGGTACATCACCCAGACTTACGTAAAGGAGTACCAAATCGGAATTCTGTACTCCTACAATTACGTGAAGACCAATCATACTAGTCTATGACCGAGCGATGTTGCGTGAGGAAAAACTAGGAACCCGGAGTGGATCCTTCCTGTCGGCTTTGATACATCCTCCGGGATGCGATCTTAGCGATGGTGGGGAGAGATTCCCACCCAAACCTCGACATAAAACCTTAGCACACAAAACCTAGTTACTCTATCCAACCGTTGTTTGGACGTGCCCAAACAACAAGGCATCGACAAGTCAACTCAGCATACATTTATAATAGATATACTAAAACATCTCTAAGCATGTTTGCTTTCATCAAAATCACTCGACATGATTGTCAAAGTTGATTATGTGCGCTGAATGGCCTTATTAGACAACGAGGACCTCTCAATGCGGACTCACCACTTCAATGAGTATCTATGATACTATGACTCCTTTGGGATCAACACCGCTCTCAACTACACTAATCACCGCCTCCATTACGGCTTCATGATGGATATGCAACGCAGATGGGATCCGGTGCACCGCGCCTTTATACTATGGGATCGCCATCTTTGCCCAACCATTGAAGAGTTCAAGGCCATTATGATGATCAGAATCAAGAACATCCTAAGGCTCAAACCCTCGGCCGAGTCCATGTCTCTCAGACAACTCCTCCAAGATGAACTTGATACACGAAAACCGTGGAAAACAAAATCTTCGCCAGAACTCACTTGGACTTTCCTCGCTGGGTCAAAGTGGCAACCCAAAACGGAGAAATCCCTCCACAAAGCTTCGGCGCTTCTCTTCTCACCATGTCCATTATGGTAGCTCACTTTCTCCTCTCTCCTTCGAGCAATCGCCCTCCATCCGCAAGGATCCTAGAAGTGGTCTATAATCTTAGAGGTGGAAATAAGGATCCTACTGGGATCATTCTGGAAGAGACACTGATGGGTCTCAACGAGTCATATTATTCCTACTATCTCAATCAAAGAGGAGCTCCTATCATCCTCTACATCTGACTCCTAGAGAAGATGGACCGTATTCCTCCTCCACTTCTTGGCAACGTGATGGGTACTGCCCTCCAGAATCGACGCTTCAGACACATCAATCCAGAGCTCCCTGTCCACGATGATGATCCCATTCGAGAGTTTCTACCAAGGTATGGTATTAAGAAGATGGTCCATCTGATGAGCGACCAACCCATCATCATACTCATGGGCCTTGAGTGTATTACTTCATACTACACCAGTGAACTGTTTAAACAGATCGGGCGCGACTACATGCCCCCTTGCCTTGATTGCGTGGTAGCCATAGATAGGTCCATCCAGCATAATGACTTTTCCGACTATCTGGATCTTTGGAATAATTGTGTCAAGATGGGAATCCCTAAGGATCGCAAGGACTACATCGACCAGATCATGGACGAATTCCACCTCCAGCAAGCAGAAGAAGAAAGTGAAGGCTCTGTTACCTCCACTCGCTGTAGTCGAACTCACTCCCCCTGAAGAGGAGCCCCAAGTTTCACCCCTTTTGCACAAAGCGGCCTAGTATAGTCAACTAGATAAACCCCAAAGAACTCCGAAATTTTGAAATGTAACATCGGAAGTTCTTTCTTTTGAAAGCAAATATGTATAAAACCTTACGGGATGTTTATCTATAAGTCATGTTATTTGCATACGCATTTTCTTTTGTTGTTACATTTGCAATACCTTCTCTCTCCTACTGTCACAGTCATCCACGATGTCTATGTTGACGGATGCCGAGTTGCTCCCTTGGGCGAAGCACTTTCATGAAAATCGGTGGTACTTCAAGGACTATGGTCTCAACTCCATCCTTAAGTTTCTGAAGTACGAAGTCAATCCCAACTTCATGATGGAAATGCAACAAAGGTGAAATCCTGATCAAAGAGCCTACATCCTCGGTAGCATTATTATGTGTCCCACTATAGAAGAATTTCGGGCTATTCTCATGATATATAACAAGAATGTTATACATCTAAAGCCATTCCTAGACTCGATGTCTATCGGAAGACTTCTGCAAAAGGAGTACCACTACTCTGAAGAAACCTATGATGCTATCATCTCTAGCATGAGCATCAACTTTCCGGCTTGGGCTGAACTAGAAATCAAGGAGGGAGAAGTCCCGATAAAAGCAGGATCATCCATAATCACGATGTCTATCCTACTTGCTCACCACTTCATTAGGCCAGCGAACGACAATCCTTCTTCAAGAGTCATTGAGGTGGCACATCAGTTACGAAAAGGCATCAAAGATCCTTCTGGCATTATACTGGCAGAAACACTCATGGGTCTGAATAGCTCATATCGATCTCCCACCATGAGTAAGAGGGGCTCTCCCTTGATCCTGTACATCTGGCTGCTTGACAAGCTCAAGTGTCTACTGTCAGTCCTATCTGGAAACACTCTATCCCCCTTTGTTCAATACCAAAGGATGAGGGAAGCTCTCCATGAAATCCCGATACTGGATGATAATGAAGCATAAGACATCCTTCCATGGTACCCCATCAAGAAGATGACCTTCACGATGAACGACAAGGCGCTTATCCTACTCTTGGGTTTAGAATGGATAACCTACTACTATACCCATGAACTATTCAAACAGTTTGGCTACAACCATGTCGAACCTGCTGTTGCAACAGATAGACCTATAATCCGAAGATTCCACGTAGAGTACCTCGGTCAGGGGCACGATGCCTTCCAGCTCAATGTCATGAAAAGACGTAGGAAATACAAGGATCTTATCACCAACCAGTATGAGAGAGCTCACCAAGCTGAAGCAAAGGAGAATGCTCATATCGAACCAGACTATGTATGGACTTAGGAAGTTTTCACTTTCATCTGAGACTTTTTCCCATTTAGACTCTTTTGTAAAATATAAATAAGAGAGTCTCTTTGTAACAAATGTTGCGAGTATGTTTATATACTACTCTATGTTTGTCTGTTTGTTCATGAATGAGATCCTTGCTTTCCTAAATTCATGTGTCGCATTTTGCATTTGTATTGTACTACATCTACAAAGCTTCATCTATCTCTATCTTCTTAACAGTACGCCAGTCACTTTCGTACAAGTACGACCTCACAGAAAAGAGATCCAAGAATTGGACGTTTTGTGCGTCAAGTCATGACCGAGGGAACTCCAAAGAGCATTAAGGACACAGTATCCCCAACTGGGTTTGCTGAGATAAAAGCTACTCTTCAGCAAGTCAATAAACAGTTGGCGATATTAACAAGCTTGATGACTAAGCCTGCAAAGATCAATCCTGAATCCTCAGAATCGTCGTGTGGAAGAAGCCTCTCTCTATGAAGAGCCTCCTGAAGATGATAACATGCCAGCAAAGACTCAGCTAGAAGTTGCTGACAACCCCAACACCCAAGAAGGGGAAAACCCTTCGATCATCCCTCCTATGGAATACAAGATCCAAATGGCTCAATTGAATGCTAACCAGGCCAAGTTCCAAGAGCAACTCAATCAATTGACCAAAGGCAGTTTGGATGAACACCATGATTGGAAAAACTCCATGAAAACTGCCGAACGAGCAATGATCCCTTTCGGGATAAAGCTACCTTCTCTACCAAAGTATGTAGGCAAGACTGACCCTGCTGCTTTCTTCCAGCTATCACCATGGCCATGACACCTTTATATCTGGGAGAACCAACAGTCCTCCATCTATTTCCCCAATATTTAGATGGTGCGGCCCTACGTTGGTATCACCAAAAGAAGATAGTTTATCTTCAGACTATCGACGAACTCGCGTCAGCCTTCATATAACGTTTTAGCATGCATCTCAGCTTAGAGCGGCCAGAGAAGAATCTCAAGAACGTAAAGCAAGGCGAAAATGAGAAATTCGCGGTCTTTATCGTACGGTGGAAAACGGTTGCTGAAGAGATTGATTCCCTGCCTAGCGAACAAAGACAAATAAATCGACATAATTCTGGATAATGTTAACGGTCGATATTCTATTGGATTCTTCGTCAAGACTTTCCAAAACATGAAGAAGCTCCTCAAAACAGGCAGTAACCTCGACGAAGCCTTTGACAAGGAAAAGAATGAGGGTAAAACCGTGAAGGCCTATGATGCTCCTCCATGACCTCGGAGGAAGGACAAAACCGAAGTTCACCAAGTCACAACGGCCTGGCAGGCCCCTACTCCTCCTAAGACCAATCCAACCAAATCGGTATTAGCCAAAACAAATATCCCGACGACGCCTAAGCCGCCAATTCCGAGGGTCCCAAGACCTCCTAGAACTTTTAATGATCTAGGCATGACCTTAAGTCAAGCTTTTACCCTCTTTAATTAGAGGAACCTCTTCAAGCCTTTAGCTCCCTGGGAAGGGTAGAGTCCCTTGGTAGGTTTGAAGGGGCATGGTGCGCATATCATCAAATGAAGGGGCACTCTACTGATAATTGTAGTGCCCTTAAACATCAGTGTCAAGACCTGATTGATTAGAAAATCATTCCTAAACCCGAAATCGCGAGCAATCCGTTGTCCGATCATCATGATAGGATCGACTTTATCGATACAGACGGGGGTCTGGCTATTGATGAAGGCTTATGAAAAACGATTTGAAAGACATCATGTTAAGGATTTAATTCGTTTTCTATTCTACGCAAACACTTGTAAACACTTGAAACTGATTCAAGGAGGAATTGTTTACTTGGGTTTGAAGCTCAAGATGAATGATAAAAAGATGACAGAAATGAAAGAACACAACAGTTTGTTTATGAATGTTCGGAGAAACTCTCCTACGTCACCCCTTCTTCCAACCACCGAAAGGATTCACTATAATATGATTAGAATCAAATACAGTTTGCACACACTTAGCTCACTATAGAACAGAACACACTCTGTTCAATTTACAAGATGAAGTATATCACTCAACTAAAGGTTTTTTTTATTCTAGCTCTCTCTTGATTCACACACAATACAATCAGGAAAGCAGCTTCACAGTAAAAGGCTTGATTTCTCTCTCTAGAATAGCAAGCAGAATTGTAGATTGACTCTTTGTAAAATCTGGCAGTTCGTTAGGCAGATTGTGAAAAACAAGTGCTTCGTCCGTTGTCCTTAGGATCTGATAAATACTAGACAGAGGCTAACTGTTGAATCTTTTAGAATAATACGTGGCACTCTTCCATTGGAAAGCCTCCATTATACACAGCAGGTTCTGAGCACAAGGATCGTGGTCGTACACCACTGGTAGTGCGCCGAATATTCCATCAGAGATGTACCTGCAAAACAAGTAATATGAGGAAAAGTCTCTTACGTGACATTCGTTGATTGGTTGCATATAGCTGTTGTACTGATCTTCACTAGAAAGTGGAGCAGGAGTAGGGTACAGATATAGCACGTGGGTAAGCGGGTGCTAGATTCAAGCATACTACTTAAGCTTAGAATTAGACGTATTTCAGTTAGACGGATTGTGAAAACCAGTCTAATGAAATTAGACATCCCCGTCTAAGAGCAGAATCCATTAGACCACCTGGTCTAATGGGATTAGACTTACGTCTAATTATAGTCACTTCAGACTAATCTGAAGGAGTTAGACTTACGTCTAACTTTCACTGATTATACTACATCTCTAATTGTTACAAACCATTAAACCGCATGTCTAACTTCACTAAGTTAGACTGCACGTCTAATTCCGGTTCTACTTCAGACTTGTCTGAAGGAGTTAGACTTACGTATAACCTTCACTAATTAGATTACACGTCTAATTATCCAATAACCATTAGACTGCACGTCTAACTCCACTGAGTTAGACTGTACGTCTAATTCTGGTTCTACTTCAGACTTGTCTGAAGGAGTTAGACTCACATCTAACCTTCACTAATTAGACTACACGTCTAATTATCCAATAACCATTAGACTGCACGTCTAACTCCACTGAGTTAGACTGCACGTCTATTAGGATCTAAGTCGCGGCTGGAGAACCAAGGTCTACCGTCTGTTGGTGTTTAAACCGGTTAGAGATTAACACCGGGTTTCAATACTACACACACTGTCACAAACCCTTGAACCGAATTCAAGTGCGGAAGTGGTTTGTTTCAGGTTGAAGCAGCACACACACAGGATGAATAGGACTGGATTTGAAAAGTCGGTTTGGAGTTTGGTGGGTCGGTTTAGGGATTCAGTAAGTCGGTTTAAGTAAGATCGGTTAGAATGTAAGGCCGGCAGAAAGTAAATAACAAGACAGGTTTTGATGGATGTTTGGAGATAAACTCCTACGTCACCCTTTCCTCTCGAAACCGCAAGAAGGATATTCACTAAGGAATACACAAACACAATCCGATCAAGACTTATTTGCTGCTCGATAACACTCGAACAATTCTCACCGAAATTGTAATTTCACTTCAAATACACACTTAAGCTCTTTTAATTTAGAGAGATAAAGACCACTTATAACTTGGGTTGGTGTAACTCTTACATGTTTTCTCTTGTGACTTGTAACTGCATTTACTCCTCTTCAGCTCCTTCTTTTATAGGTGAAATGTGCCAACGGTCACATTTCTTCTCCTTGATTCTGATTGGTTGAGTAGAGGTTCAGTGTTTCAGACCTGACGGTCTAGACTTCCAGTGTATAGGTCAAACCGGCTAGGTTTGTCTTTTACTTAATATGGTAACTGTTGGTTTGACAGTTGCCTGCACCTGGAGGGTTGCGCCTTTGATTTATCCCAGAGTGGAAAGATCTTGTCGGACGGTCTTCTGCAGCCTGCAGATTGTCCTCAGACTTGTATGAATATGGTAATACTATGGTCTGTCCCTTTGGTATCATCTTCAATAGATACTTAAAGTATTTGTTTGCACCGATCGGTTGTTTAGGTTAACCAGATGACTTCCGGGTTTTTTTCATAGCTTCAGGTTAACCGGATGACCAACGGTTTTGGCCTTCTCTTCTTGACCGGTCTTGGCTTTCTGATCGGTCGAATTCTTAACTGGTTGGATTGCTTAACCGATCCTGGTTCTTTAACCGTTCTCCTGCACAGGAAGTTTATTTTGTTAGGTTCTTATTTTTATTCGGTCTAATTTATCTAACCATTTCTCCCTTTTTGATTATTTTATTTAAAATATTCAAAACCATGTAAAAATAAAGATGTAGGCCGGTTTCTTTAAAAGTTCATTTGGCCGAATTTTTGGAAAATGACTTAAAAAAAAAAATTCGAAAAATTTGAGAAACTCGAAAAATTTTAGAAAAATTTTGTCTTTTGAAATTTATTTTTATCTTATCAACGTCTAATTCCGTATACATTAGACTACATGTCTAATTCCGTATACATTAGACTACACGTCTAATTCCAAATATATTAAACTGTAGGTCTAACTACGCTGAGTTAGACGGCACGTCTAATTCCGAGATCTATTAGACTGCACGTCTAACTCCACGAGTTAGACTGCACGTCTAATTCCGAGATCTATTAGTCTGCACGTCTAACTTTGCTGAGTTAGACTGCACGTCTAACTCTGTTGAGTTAGACTGCACGTCTAATTCTTTGCATTCATTAGACTGCACGTCTAACTCCGCTAAGTTAGACTGCACGTCTAATTCTGTGCATCTAATGCCAAAATTGGTCTAATTCTGGTGTTGAAATATGATTTCGATACACATGCATCAAAACGCATAAATCATTTCATCATCAAAATTCCAATGGTTAAATTATTTCAACACTTAGTCAAAATAATTTGACACAACAATTTCCCCCTTTTTGATGAAGAAATTGAAAACGTGCATATATATACCAAAATATGCATTCAATATAAAAAAAAAAGAAACCCTTGTTCACTTACATCAAACTTCCAAAAACCAATATTCAGAATATTATCAAAGAAACATTGTTTGAAACACTTAAACAAAGTAGAAGAAAAGAAATTATTGTTCTTCCCTTTTTACTCGAGGATCGGTTGGACTCATGTCTTGGCCGGTTAACATGTTGAGAAAAGGAGGAAAGCTGCGACCACCACGATCGCTTCTACTTGATCTACCACCACGATCCCCGCCACTGGCACGACCTCTTTGATCAGAGCCAGATTGCCTACCACGACCACCACCACTGCTTCGACCTCCACCTCTCTTGGTTGGCCTAGTATTATCATCGTTGCTTGGAGCTCATCTGGATCTAGTACCGGTTGACACACCGTCACTTCTTCTACATGGCTCGCCTTGGGTGATTTGAGGTTGATCTCTTTTAGCATTAGATTTTGCGTTCTCCTTTGCTTGAAACTTCCTTGCAATAGAGTCAGCAAATTCCTGTCGTTCACTATCATTTCTTCTTAAACAACCTTGAATTTCCACCATCTGATTCTTCACCAGACTGAATTCATCCAAAGTCTCCCTATGACGGTCATCATTGATGTGCTTTCAAGGTCCATGATTTCAGATTGACGGCTGGAGAGATTCTTTTCAAACTTAGATAAGTTTAAATTTGAGACGTGAATCTCATACGTGTTCTTATTCAGAGTGTTATCCAATTCAGTAAGAACTTTGATAATTTCAGCAAAATCCTTTCTTTCTTCTTCCTGGGTGTTCTAGGCCTTTATCATGCTCTTCTGAAGAGATGAGAGCACAGAAGTCATAGACTTTAAAAGCTTGTTATCTTCAACAAAGGAATCTTCATTTGATGAATTCTCTTGAGACTCTGCTGCCATACTCTGTATGGGTTCAAAATTTGTATGAATCTGCATGGATTGCTCCGGTTGATCCTTCTCAGCTACCTTAGCAGCTTCATTTTTCTCCTCTTCTAATATTTCATTTTCAGCTCTCTGAAATCTCTTAAACAGATTTCCAGAGTAGTGGAGAGGATTGTTGACATTTTCATTAACACTTCCCATAATGGTGTTGGGGAATAGAAGGGGCCTTGCATAACTTGCGTATTGATCCTGTTCCTCATCAGATGAGGAACTTTCTTCTTCAACATCCTTATCTTTGGAGAGTTCCCCCTAAGATCTGATAATTTCTGACTGAGTAACCTCAACTACCTTCTCTTGGGCTTCCTCTGTTCTCACAACAGAGGATATCACAGTATTTTCTTCAATAGGAGCTTGAGTAGGCTCCTCAACAATATCTTCTTCAAAAACTTCTTCTTCATTTGTTACAAGACCTTGTTCAGGCTCTTGCACAATTACTTCTTCTTCATGAGGATTCTCTTGAATGGGTTGATCCAGAATACATCTTTCTTCAACAGAAAGATTCCTGAATTCAACCAAGAGAGCAGCATCTAGCTCATTGGCATCATCATCAGCATCAAGGATGTCCATCGGTTCATCATCATCAAAAAGTTTTGCACCAGAGCAATTAGAACCATGAACGTATCAGGTAGCCACCGAGACGTAGCTATTCATGATGTCATCCAGCCTCTTCAACACTTTCACTTCCACCTCAGAGCCTTTCTCAACAGGATTAAAATTAGTCTTTCTGGCTTCAAGAATTGGGAATAAATCTCGTCCACATAAGCAAGCTTCAACGAGATCCTTTCTCTTCAGGGCCTCAGCCACCTCTGATGTTTTTGCCCACTTGAGAACTTTCTTCTCATTGGCTACACGTTTCTTCCACTCACGGGCTATTGCAGACTTTGATAGGGTTTCGTTGTACTTAACAGACAATCTTTCTAGGGACCATGATTCAAAGATTTCCAATTTTTCAGCCGCAATGGCTTTAACTTGATCTAACCGAGGTCAACAATTTTTGTTGCCTCCGATACTTCTTCAGGAACTGGAGTTGCAATATCTTTACCTTTTCCAACAACCTCGACGGGTTTTGGAGTAGGGTTGGGTTCACTAAACACAATTCCGCACTCCAGCCTTGCGGACCGCATCAACTCGTATGCCGATTGGGGTTTCTTACATAGCTCGGTAGGGAGCTATACACGAGTAACCTTCCCGGCTACTAAAGAATATTTTTCAGTAGATTCACCAGCAACAAGTGTAAGAACAACACCTTGTTCTGGTTGAGCACTTTTTTTAGCACCGGCGGCTACTTGATCGGGTTGTACAACAGGAGACACAGTCTTGTTAGCATTTTCATCATTTGGACCAGCTGACTCAACAGCGGGCCTTTCAACAGATTCTCTTATTGGAGAAAAAATAGATTCATCTTGTTCTACTACAGGAACATCAAACTTAGGCACATCGGCCAAAGATTTAGAGGAGGTTACCTTCAATGATTTAGACGCGCGGGGCGCCTTCGTCTTCTTTTCCTTTGAGACACAGGATCTCAAAGTCTTTCTCAGGATGGTTGTCGGAGAAGACAGAGAGGACATGGGAGTTGCAGCAAGTACGCCTAGACCTTGCCTTAACCTTGAATCGACTGATTTAGAGTCCTTTTTCATGGAGCTTTTTAGAATGGAGGAACTGGCCTCCGATTCATTCACTATTTTCGATCTCTTTGCCGCTGTTGACATAACAGAAGTCGACGGTTGTTTTGATCGAGTAGAAGGCTTACATCCTGTTTTATAACTAGATGCACCAGAGGCACATTTCATGTTATTCTTCATCCTTATCAGGGTACTAGCAACTGTAAGGGCAAAGAATACCCTCGGAGAGTTGATCTGCTCAGGTTCACCTACAGGAACCCCCAAATGCTCCATCAATCGACTCAGTTGAGCCGCATACGTTATGCTTTCCTTATTTGCTTGACAGATAGAAAAGAAGGTGTTCTTGAAAAGGGTAGATGCCCAGTTTACCTGGATTCCCTTTGAAATGGCGCACATATAGTCGAAACAGTCTTGACTATAGAGTTGGAAGGATCCAGATTTCCCTTGGAGCGCTTTTGCTACCACGTCGTTCAGTAGAATGAAATGAGGTTTAAGGAGCTTCTTTTTCCATTTACATGGATCATCAAACCATCGGCAGAAAAGGTCTTCTTCATCTGTTGCATGACTTCTGATGAAAGAATCAAGTCGAATGTGTGCCCCTCCGTCGGAAGTTCAAAGAACTCCGCATATACAGATTCATCGAAAGAAAATTTCATGCCGTTGAAGGTTGCTACGTTGGATTCACCCACCATAGTTGCAGATTTGAAGAACTCGCGAACTTCTTTCTCATAGAATATGAAAGGACCACCTAGATACTTCCTCAACCCAAAATAGTCTAGGGTTCTGAACATATCCACCACTTCCGGCTGATCGAAAGTGTAGACTGATGGAAAATCCACCTGCAATGTACAATGACCTAGAGTGATTTTCTTGTTCACCATTTTGAAGGAATATGAACAGATACAATATTTCAGAGAGTTTTAGAGAGAGAAATGCAAAGAAATTAGGGTTCTTAAGGATTTCAAGAGATGAAAAGCTTTCAAAATCATGCAAGGATATCCTTATATATACAGAGAAAAGATATGCAGAACAACCGTCACTTTTCTTAAGGGTATGGCCCATCAATAAATGTTAGACGTCCTTTTTCAAGGAGTCATCATTAGAAGTGAGGGTATATCAGTCATTTTCTCTAAACTTGAAAGACACGCGTGTCTTCATGTTGGTAAGAGATGATTGTTTAATGTTTTGAGCGGGAAAAATAAATAGCTCTCAACGTGGGACATCTGTCCTTGATCAGTCTAATTGGCACGTAGTTAGACGTTTTTCTTACTACATAAATCCATATATCTAAACGTCTATTAGACGGATGGGTCTATTAGACGCATACGTCTAATTTCGTGTTGTATAACAATACGTCTAATGTCTATTAGACGTGTACATCGAATTTCGCATGAACACCACGTGTTAGACGTGTGTTTGATTAGACGTGAGCATCCTCTTGCTCATGACGTAAAAACGTCTAACGTCTATTAGACGTGTCCGTCTAATCGCGTAGGTTTAAAACCTCAATATATAGACTTAGATGTATAGATTTTGAGCAAAAATACGTCTAAGTACAAACCGTTTCTTTTAGACACACTCGTCTAATAGACCGATTAAGAATATTCGTCTAGAGGGTATCCTTATTTTCAAAGTAATTTTCCCTCTCATTTTGTATAGGGACAGAAAAGCATAAGAGACAGTTTTTGTGGTTCAAAGACCAAAAACATTTTTAACAAATAAAAACATTGATCTACTAGAATGGCAAAAATCATTGTTGATCTTCCAGGCTGTGTACTCAAAAGAGTATTCTTCTTGCTTCCTTCCAGCAACACCTACAAAAGAAACTATATACACATTTTGGTACCCATATTCAATTGGGTCCTCGATCAATTAGTCCCTTAGGAATCCATATTTGAGTTATTCTGATGGATATCCCATTTTGTGTTGTGATTAATGCATAAGATTTTGACTTAGCAGATGACTTCCTGCTAGCCACTAATCCTTTAACTTTTGAAGAAGATTTTCTTTTAATACTACTTGACTTAGAGTCAGGTTTTAAATTGCCAAACTTATTAGCTGATTCAAGCTTATTCTTAAGCCAGCTAACAGTCGGCGGAACATAAATTATTTCATTTTTTAAAGCAACTTATTCATGAATAGGATCAGATTCAATGTCAGTCATACTCCCATTGACAAAACTTATTGGCTTAAGCTTGTCAGATGAGTTAGACTTTTTTCATGACATGTTAGGGTCATTGCTATCAAATCCTAGTCCGGATCTAGATCCAATAGGTTTCAACATACTGATCTGATGTTTGACTGCGTCTCCAGACCTTGTCCATGTATATACAACCTAGTTTAACCTCTTGTTTTCAGATGAAATAGTTTGAATTTGTTCTTTGAGCATCTCATTCTCAGATGAGATCTCTTCAATCTTCTTTTCGAAAACATTTGACTCTTCAGTTTGAAACAGATTTGGTTTGTGTACTTCTGGTGAAGATTTAGTTTCATTTAGAGATTCTGCTAGCTTTCTGTACTCGATGACCATGTCATCTAGTGCAACTACCAGTTGTTTCCTTGAAAACATTTCGGAAGAGAAGTCAAATACCTCAGTCTCTTGATTCCTCTCTTCATCTTCTCTTGCCATGAAGCAGGCCACCTCTACTTCATCACTTTCACTGGATGAAAAGTAGGAACCACGGATGCTTCCTTTGTTCTTCCCGTCACATGCCATAAGAGCCTTCAGCTCTTTTCCATCATCCTTGGCATCTTCACGTTTCGGCTTCCGGCATTCCGATGCATAATGACCTTTAATACCACAATTAAAACAAGTAACACTAGCTTTATATTTTTTATTGTCATTAGAATTTGAAGAGTTTGAGTTAGAGTTGCTTTTCTTCATGAAGTCGCCAAACTTCTTCACAAAGAGAGACATGGCATCGCTGCTCAGCTGTTGAGCTGCCATCTTTACATCTTGAGTGGTTGGTGGCTCTTCAGCAGTCACCAGCGCCTTGGCAATGATAACGGATGTGGGTTGATCTTATTTCATCCTACAGTTCAGCTCGAACTCATAGGCCTTGAGATCAGCAAAGAGATCAAAGAGAGAGATCTTGTTAAGATCTTTGGATTCTCTCATCGCCATAGTCTTTATGTCCCATTCCCTTGGAAGAGCACGCATGACCTTGATAGCAAGCTCTCGGTTGCTATAGGTTTTGCCTAAGATAGACAGGGAGGAGACAATCTTGCTGAATCTGGTGTCGAAATCGTTCATTGTTTTACCAGGACGCATCTTAAAGCTGTCGAACTGTTGAGTGGCAACCATGATCTTATTTTCCTTGGTTTTCTCATTTCCCTCACACAGTTGGGTGAGTATGTCCCAGACCTCTTTGGCAGTATCGCATTCGATAATGTAGTTGAACATGCTGTCATTGAGAGATCTGTACAGAACATCAAGTGCCATGTTGTTGAGGTTGTTCTACCTCTTTTCATTAGCGGTCCAGTCAACCTTCTCCTTATCAATCTTGATGGGACCTTCTGTCACACCATTCCACATGTCGTCATGAAGAGAAGAAAGGTGAGCACGAAATCTTTTCTTCCATACAATGTAGTTTTCTCGAGAGAATGTTGGAATGGCTGTAGCACTGGCGTATTTGGTTATGGTCGACATTTTTCAGGAAAAGCTTGAGAATAGAAATAGGGCTCTGATACCAATTGATATGATTAGCTTTATCGATAGAGACGGGGGTCTGGCTATTGATGAAGGCTTATGAAAAACGGTTTGAAAGAAATCATGTTAAGGATTTAATTCGCTTTCTATTCTACGCAAACACTTGTAAACACTTGAAACAGATTCAAGGCGGAATTGTTTACTTGGGTTTGAAGCTCAAGATGAAAGATGAAAAGATGACATAAATGAAAGAAAACAACAGTTTGTTTATGGATTTTCAGAGAAACTCTCCGACGTCACCCCTTCTTCCAACCACCGAAAGGATTCACTATAATATGATTAGAATCAAATACAGTTTGCACACACTTAGCTCATTATTGAACAGAACACACTCTGTTCAATTTACAAGATGAAGAATATCACTCAGCTAAAGGTGTTTTTGATTCTAGCTCTCTCTTGATTTACACACAGTACAATCAGGAAAGCAGTTTCACAGTAAAAGGCTTGATTTCTCTCTCTGGAATAGGAAACATAATTGTAGATTGACTCTTTCTAAAATCTGGCAGTTCGTTAGGCAGATTGTGAAAAACAAGTGCTTCGTCCGTTGTCCTTAGGATTTGATAAATACTGGGCAGAGGCTAACGGTCGAATCTTTTAGAATAATATGTGGCACTCTTCCATTGGAAAGCCTCCATTGTACACAGCAGGTTCTAAGCACAAGGATCGTGCCTGTACACCACTAGTAGTGCGCCGAATATTCCATCAGAGATGTACCTGCAAAACAAGTAATATGAGGAAAATTCTCTTACGTGGAATTCGTTGGTTGGTTGCATATATCTGTTGTACTGATCTTCACTAGAAAGTGGAGCAGGAGTAGGGTACAGCTATAGCACGTGGGTAGGCGGGTACTAGCTTCAAGCATACTGCTTAAGCTTAGCATTAGACGTATTTCAGTTAGACGGATTGTGAAAACCAGTCTAATGAAATTAGACATCCCCGTCTAAGAGTAGAATCCATTAGACCGCCTAGTCTAATGGGATTAGACTTACGTCTAATTACAGTCACTTTCAGACTAATCTGAAGGACTTAGACTTACGTCTAACTTTCACTGATTAGACTACACGTCTAATTGTTACAAACCATTAGACTGCACGTCTAACTCCACTGAGTTAGACTGCACGTCTAACTCCACTGAGTTAGACTGCACGTCTAATTCCGGTTCTACTTCAGACTTGTCTGAAGGAGTTAGACTTACGTCTAACCTTCACTAATTAGATTACACGTCTAATTATCCAATAACCATTAGACTGCACGTCTAACACCACTGAGTTAGACTGTACGTCTAATTTCGGTTCTACTTCAGACTTGTCTGAAGGAGTTAGACTCATGTCTAACCTTCACTAATTAGACTACACGTCTAATTATCCAATAACCATTAGACTGCACGTCTAACTCCACTGAGTTAGACTGCACGTCTAATTCTGGTTCTACTTTAGACTTGTCTGAAGGGGTTAGACTTACGTCTAACCTTGACATTCCAATATACTACACGTCAAACTCCGCTGAGTTAGATTGCACGTCTAATTCCGTATATATTAGACTACACGTCTAATTCCGTATACATTAGACTACACGTCTAATTCCAAATATATTAGACTGTAGGTCTAACTCCGCTGAGTTAGACTGAACGTCTAATTCCTAGATCTATTAGACTGCACGTCTAACTCCACGAGTTAGACTACATGTCTAATTCCGAGATCTATTAGATTGCACGCCTAACTCCGCTGAGTTAGACTGCACGTCTAATTCTTTGCATTCATTAGACTGTACGTCTAACTCCACTAAGTTAGACTGCACGTCTAATTCTGTGCATCTAATGCCAAAATTGGTCTAATAAGCCTCATTAGAGCCAAGTCTCATAAAATATGATTTCGATACACCTACATCAAAACGCATAAATTATTTTATCATCAAAATTCCAATAGTTAAATTATTTCCACACTTAGTCAAAATAATTTGACCCAACACATCAGGTCAACCTGACTTCTGTCAACGAACCGATTAACCCTCTGGAGGTTAATATGGTCAACCCATGGCCCAAAAAGAAGGATCGAAGAGCTCCACCTCCGCCGACAATACATCAGAATTGGTGGATTATTGACAACCCCGCTTCGAGCGCTCCCAAGATAGTACAACGAGAAGTTTCAGCAACTCGGAGCGGAGCCGACTTCCAACCTAGTTTCATGAAAACAACCCCTGCGGTTAATCTTCTTATCCCATCTAAGGATCCAAGAAGGGAAAACGAGCCTAGAGCTCTAAATCCTGGTGATAGTCTTCTTGCTCAGCTCAAGAAGACTAATGCCAACATTTCCATCTGGGAAATCCTTATATATTCTATCGAACACAGGCAAGTTGTTCTAAATGAGCTAAGCCAGGCTAGTATACTAGCCAACACTACTCCTGAAGAGTTGGTTGGTATCATTTCATCAACTCCTCAGGCTAGTATACTATTCCCGATGAACCCCATGTTAAGGCTCTTTACATTTTTGTAAAGATGGCTAATAAAGTCATTCCTATGACTCTAATCATAATGGTTCAGCATTGAACATATGTCCCTGGAAGACTCTCCAAGAACTCGGCATTTCTGTTGATAAAGTCCTCCCCTCAGACATGTGCGTCCGTGGCTTTGACAATTCTCGTCGAGAGATTATGGGCAGCTACCTAACAACGATCTATGTAGTTGATGTACCTTTTGAGGTAGAATTCTAAGTAATCAACATGCGACCATCGTACAACCTGATCTTGGGACGACCCTAGTTGCATCAGGCTAAGGCTCTTGCCTCCACCCTACATCAGAAAATCCTCTTCATGGCTAACGGTAAACTCGTCACAATAGAAGGTGAGAAATAAGTCACAGCCATCATCGGTTCAACTCATTCCACTATCCCAGAGATTGAGTTAAGTGAATTCAACATCTGTCCTATATTTCGGCAAGTCAGGACTCATCTTCCACTCCTGAATTCACTCCCTACAACACAATCTCCATGCATCTCATGTGGAAAATGGGATATTTCCCAGGAATGGGTCTAGGGCCGAATGCTACCGGCATGACTTCCTTCCCCTGGTCTTATTACGACTCAGACAACTTCGGCGTCGGTTATATTCCGACAGTGGGCGAGGAATCTAGGAAAAGTAAAATCTCTAAACAATTTATACTTATTCCTCAAACCCTAAATGGACAGTTTGTGCGAGAAGGAGAAACCACATTGTGTTTCAATTTCCCCGAACCTTTCTTCAACCGAGTTTTACAAACTCGCTCTCCAGGTTTCGAAATCTTTCTAGATTGTTCTTTTAATCCTAATTAATCTCTTAATATGATTAGGAAAAGGTCTGCTTGTTGGTATGAAACCTTGGAAAAGCTTGTCATAGATCTTTCTCTAACAGATGAGGACGTGGTTGTTGATGAAGACTCTTGTATGTTAAACTCTACAAACCTTCTGGCAGTTGATAAAGCTCCTATAATCATCCTGAGTGTTGATAGCAACATCACACCCCTTTTGGACTGTGAAATAGTGTCTGATGTTGTAATAAATAAAGAAGTTTGTAATGACAATCCTGATGAGATGTCATCTTCTTTTTGTAATAAAGCATCCAATAAAACGCCAGAGTACAATTTCGAATATATGACAGATAATGATGATGTTTCATTCAAGTCTGAATTTAATTTCGAAATGAAAAACTTCTTGGAACACGAGGACAAGATCGTTTCCGCAGCCGAGACGACAATCGAAGTAAACCTCAATACTCAGGATGATCCTCAAATCGTGTTGATTGGACAAAGCCTGAGTGATGACGAGCGTCATGAGGTGATCAAATTACTAAAGACCAACAAAGACGTGTTCGCTTGGTCTTACAAGGATATGCCTGGAGTGGATCATGCATTCGTTCGACATCAAATTCCTCTTTATCTATAGGCGAAACCCGTTAAACAAAGGTTAAGACGAACGAAAATTGAGGTTGTCGCCAAGGTTAAAGAAGAGGTCCAGAAATAGTTGGAAGCTAAATTCCTCGAAACTGTGGACTACCCCACATGGATAGACAATGTAGTTCCAACTCATCGGAGTTAGACATGTAGTCTAATGAATGCATAGAATTAGACGTACAGTCTAACTCATCGGAGTTAGACGTGAAGTCTAATGATTGCATAGAATTAGACGTAAGTCTAATATACACGGAATTAGACGTAAGTCTAATGTGTTCGAAATTAGACGTACAGTCTAACTCACCGGAGTTAGACGTGTAGTCTAATAGACTTGTAATTAGACGGACGTCTAATGGAATATTCGGAATTAGAAGTACAGTCTAACCTATCGGAGTTAGACGTGTAGTCTAATGAATGCATAGAATTAGACGTACAGACTAACTCATCGGAGTTAGACGTGTAGTCTAATGAATGCATAGAATTAGACGTACAGTCTAACTCATTAGAGTTAGACCTGTAGTCTAATGAATGCATAGAATTAGACGTAAGTCTAATATACACGGAATTAGACGTAAGTCTAATGTGTTCAAAATTAAACGTACACTCTAACTCACCGGACTTAGACGTGTAGTCAAATAGACTTGTAATTAGACAGACGGTCTAATGGAATATTCGGAATTAGACGTACAGTCTAACTCATCGGAGTTAGACGTGTAGTCTAATATATTTGCAATTAGAGGATAGTCTAATATGTGCGGAATTAGCTTTGCAGTCTAACTCAGTGGAGTTAGACGTGTAGTATAATAGATTTGTGAAAGTTAGACGTGCGTCTAACTCCTTCAAACAAGTCTGAGGTAGAACCAGAATTAGACGTGTGGTCTAACTCAGTAGAGTTAGACGTACCATCTAATGGTTATTGAATAATTAGACGTGTAGTCTAATTAATGAAAGTTAGACGTGCGTCTAACTCCTTCAGACAAGTCTGAGGTAGAACCGAAATTAGACGTGTAGTCTAACTCAATGGAGTTAGACGTACCGTCTAATGGTTATTGAATAATTAGACGTGTAGTCTAATTAGTGAAAGTTAGACGTGCGTCTAACTCCTTCAGACAATTCTGAGGTAGAACCGGAATTAGACGTGTAGTCTAACTCAGTGAAGTTAGACGTACCGTCTAATGGTTATTGGATAATTCGACGTGTAGTCTAATTAGTGAAAGTTAGACGTGCGTCTAACTCCTTCAGACAAGTGTGAGGTAGAACCGTAGTCTAACTCAGTGGAGTTAGACGTACCGTATAATGGTTATTGAATTAGACGCGAGTCTAATTCTATTAGACCAGGCGGTCTAATAGACGTTTCTATTAGAAGGAGTTAGACGTACCGTATAATCGTTAAGTAGTATGCTTGAAGCTAGTATTTCACCTACCCATGTGCTATAGTTGTATCCTACTCCTACTCCACTTTCTAGTGAAGATTAGTACGACATCTATATGCAACCAACCAAGGAATGGCACGTAAGAGAATTTTCCTCACATTACTTGTTTTGCAGGTACATCCCTGATGGAATATTCGGCGCACTACCAGTGATGTACGACCACGATCCTTGTGCTCAGAACATGTTGTGTACAATGGAGACTTTCCAATGGAAGAGTGTCACGTATCATTCGAAAAGATTCGACCGTTAGCTCTTGTTCAGTATTTAACATATCTAAAGGACAACTGACAATTTGTCTCACACAACGAACAAGCAATCGGATTTTAAAGAGAGAGAAACTGTTCTATCTTCTTGCTTACTGAATTCAAGCCTTTGAACATTCATACTCTGAAGTTGCTTTCTGATTGTACTGTGTGTGAATCAAGAGAGCTAGAATCAAAACACCTTTAGCTGAGTGATATTCTTCATCTTGTAATTGAACAAAAAGTGTTATGTTCAATAGTGAGCTAAGTGTGTGTAACTGTATTTGATTCGAATCATATTATATTGAATCCTTCCGGTGGTTGGAAGAAGGGGTAGGAGAGTTTCTCCGAATATCCATAAACAAACTGATGTGTTCTTTCTTTTCTGTCATCTTTTCATATTTCATCTATTGCTTCAAACCCAAGTAAACAATTCCGCCTTGAATCTGTTTCAAGTGTTTACAAGTGTTTGCGTAGAATAGAAAGCGAATTAAATCCCTAACAACATTTCTTTCAAACCGTTTTTCATAAGCCTTCATCCTTAGTCAGACCCCTTCTCTATCGATAAAGCCGATCCTATCAAATAATGATTAATTATATGTAAATAGCAACAAGTTTATAGTACCGTGGACAAATTCTTTGATATACAAAATTTAATGGTTTTAAATTGTTGTCAGATCAAAAGCATATTCTATTCTACGTAATATGTATTATCAACGTTAATTCGAAGCCCCAAGCTCGCCTTTTCTTGCACCCTGTTTGGAAATATTGAGACAGTAATATCATATATTTTATTTATAAAAGATATGTTATTATTATATATTAATATATCCTTAAGTTTAAAAAAATAAAAATACTCATATATTTTGTTTATGATAATTATTTTATTATATATATATATATTCATAAGTATTTTTTTGTAAAATAACTTATATTATTTGAAAATAAAATCCCAAATAACCCAAACTAAATTTAGTATCAAATAATTTATACCCAGCTTGCATCGACCATCTCTCTCGACTTTCAACACACCAGGGTTTCATTTCTCCCTCTCCATGTCTCTCTTTCTCCACGTCTCTCTTGTGCGCTCATGTTCTAGAAAACCATACTATCTGTTGTCATTTTCTCAAATCGCAAACTATCATTCTCAAATCGCAGATTTGCACTTCTCAAGAATCAAAGGCCGTCTAAGGTCGTTTGTTGTGTCTATTGCTGATCGGAAGTCGAAGATTCGTCTGAAAATTGCATTTGTGAGTATTTTGGCTAATCGATATACTATCTACGTTTCTCAAGTTCTTAATTGATTATCACTATACAAGAACACTGTATCATTTCCCTTGTATTTTAAATATAAACACTTATAAAATGAACTCTATTCTATGCTCTCGTCGCTGGATACAAAAGCATTGTTAGCTTATAGTTGGAGAAATAAGAGGTGATACTCTTATCTATTCCTGTTTTATATAAGATATCTAGAGGATATAAAAATGTTTTGCCTCAAAAGTATCAATTAATTATAGTATTAAGTTTTGCTAAAACTTTTATCCATAATTTGTTGTTTGTTGGTTAAACTTGTCATCATTAATCATTTAAATACATTGTGAATCGTTGTCCAGTCTTATACATTAGATCTGATACTGTAAAAACTTTGTGTAAATGTAATCACTTTTTAGACCAATAAATTATTAGTAAAGCATTGCTTTAGTGTTTCATTAAGCTTATCATAAATCATTTATTAGTTCCTTTTGATTTATGTTTTTCATTGTTTACGTATAAATCAATGAAATGAAATTGTTGTTGAACCGATATGTGTTAATATAGGTAATTAATGTCCTCTGCGTGATTTTAACCCTTACTGTACTTTTTTGAACCGATATGCTTGAAGATGAACGAGACATCTTATCAATTATTTGCAATTAATTGACTCTTTCTATACTTATTTGGTTGCTACATACTTGAATTTTAGGCCTCTTTGTTCCAGCTATTATAAGGCAAATATTGGACAACTATGAAACTTCAAAGAGATGTAAGTACATAGTTTTGTATGATAAATTCATTTCTTTTTCTTTGCATTCCACATGTCATAAAGATTAAATACAAAATATGTTTAATTTATTTGCTTAGTGGTCTTAACATTTCTTTTTACTTAATTTTAGCTTGCAAGTATGTATATGTTCATCATCTTCAACTTTAGAATCACACTTATGAATCAATTGATATATCTATCACTTCAGGACCCTTATATTATTTATCTTTGATGTGATTCAGAATACGAGAAAGGAAGCAATCAGTGACTATTCTGTTGCGTGGAACTAGTGGCTGTGGAAAATCTACTTTGTCTGTATTACTAGTACATCCTTTTTCTTCCCAATATGCTTAAGAGCCTGTTTAAGGAAGGAAACAATCACTTTGATATGAGATAAGAAAACAATATTTGATAAAAGAGTGCGAGTCTATCAAATTTGATCAATCATTAACAAGTAATGCTGATGGATTTTGTCAGATATGCATAAATAGTACTTCAAAATTCATTACTTGTCCAAGAGCTTTTATTCTTCATAAATAATTTTGGCCCAAATATTTTTTTACTTAGTTTATTTGCTTAGTGGTCTTAACATATTACTAATGAAAACAAAAAAGTGTTGAAATAGGGGAATATTTGGCTTATATGAAATTATTCTGATTTTGATTTGATTTTGACATTAACCAATTGTATATGGTAACATTTAGATGTAGAAGAAGTTTTTGAAATCTGGTTTTAGACTGTAATAAAATTATTGACATTTTGTGTTTTTATATACCAAGTTGTTGAAGGCATGACATGTTTTCCATCTTATATTGGTGATATTTCATTGTCTTCTTGTTTACATTTATTCTATATAATTTCGATATGTTTGAGTTATAATTGACCGGACTAGTTATGGTAGACTGTAGCTCAAGTTACATTAATACAAAATTTACATAAAAGCTTATGTTTAAGAAGATGAGGAAAGGTAGAATAAATTGCTCTTAATATTGTTGTGAAATAGTTTTGTTCTATTTTTTCGTACGTAAATTTAGCTTTTCTGTTTGATATCTACACCTTTCATTTCTATGGATTTGAAAATCTAGGCTACACAAATTTGTCTTCATTTGATCATTTTCTAAGGAAGCAATTCTAGATATACCTCTTATTTAGTAGGCATAACAATAAACTGTAATCCATTTAAAATAATCAGTCAAATCTTCTTGTATTGAGATATATGATTTTTCTCTAGTCAAGTCAATGTTACAGTAATTAACTTGTTACTTTCAACCCTTTTTGCATGCATTGGCCTCACCTTCCTCACCTGGATTCCCAGAATAATTTGATTACTCATTTGTGTTACAAATTTGTGTTATTGTCTTGTAGTTACAGACAATGAAATAATATAGCTATCATCATCATCAAAGGAAAGAGCTATTGTAGAAGGTAATATATCTTTCATTTGTTTCTTAGTTCATATTTCTATCGTTTCCTTGATTTGGTTTCCAAAACTTTTTAACTGATTTCAAAAATTATCTTTGTCTCATAAGGTTAATATAGTGATAGTCTTCACTTGTATGGCTTGTTGTATGACATGTTAATGTTGAGATTGCAGTTTTTAGTAGTATCTCATGGTTAATATTATAGTTGCAATTTAAATAAAAAATAATTTAATCTTGTTGTCGCAATCACATGAATGTGTTAGAGTACCTAGGAAACTTTAAAATTGTTCAATTAGAACTTTAGACATGCACATGTCCTTCATTGCTTTGTTTATTTGTTACATGTTGATGAATTGCAAGAACAACACCAACCTTCATGCATTTAGAGATATATAAAATAATATACAGTGAAGTTAAAGACATTTATGAAAAGCTGGTCCATTTCATCTGCACATTAAATTGATAAATGTGTATGAACTAATTTATATTATGACGTATTTTTTTTTGATAAACGGATGAGAGTTTTATGTTTTATGAGTTCAAATTAATATTTGATATATTTTGTATGCATTTTTAAGATTGAGAAATAATATTTGTAATTGATAAAATGTTATATTTGTTTGTTTTGATATTATAAATGATCTATTTTAGTATTAAATTTTTTATTATTTTATTCTTATTCAGGTTCATAGTAAATTTGTTAAAAAAAATATTAATATATATATATATATATATATATATATATATATATATATATTTAAGGGGATGATTCTACCCTTTTAGCCAAAGTAATTTATGCCATTAGCCATTTTTTAGCGACAAAAATTGGCGACAAAAATTTATTTCCTTAGCCACTTTATAGCGACAGTAATTTATTCCCTTAGCCACTTTTTAGCCACAGTAATTTATATCTGTTGCCAATTCTTTAGCCACAGTACTTATTCCTATAGCCATATTTTAACTACGGAACCAATAGCGACACTTAGCCACAGGTGCATTTTTTTGTGGCTATTGACCTTAAGCGACAGTAATCAAAATAATAGCGACTTTATTATACTAGAGAAAATAAAGGAATGTAGGTAAGTTTTTTATCCAATTACACCATATTTAACCACTTCTTATTTTAATATAAATGATTATTATTATTAAAATATTTTTTTATATTTTAAGAGAATAATTTAATGAAGAGAGAAAGTAAGATTATATTTCAATATTTTCTTGATTTATATATATATATATAATTTTAATTAAAAATATATATAATCCTTTAAAATAATAAAAAAAAAACATAGTATATATAATCATAATAATTTATTATTTTTATTTTGTCTGAAAGACTCAACAAAATCATAATTGTTTGGTTTCATACTAGTTCAATTTAATTCAAAAATAAATTAATATTTATAACAAATATATGTATGTATATATATCTACAATTTAATAATATATATAATTTTAAAAATAACAAAATTATATTTAAGTATATTAATATATTTTTATATATATATATATCATAATATTATTATATATATAATTAAAATAATATTTAAGTTTGCTATATATATATATATATATTTATAATTTTACAAGATTATATACATTTTTTAATCTAATTATATATAATTTAAATATTGAAACAATTTAATAATAGATGAAGATAGAGAATAACATTTAAAATTAATATTTTTAATTAAAATATGAAATAATTTAATAATAATAAATTAATGGTAATAGAAAAGTTTTAAAATATTTAATGATAATATTTTAAAAGAAAATTTTAATTAAAACTCATTCCTTGTAAGCAAATATTTTTCTCTTTATTATTATTATAGAAAGTTAATTAGTTGGTTCAGATAATAAAAAATAAATTACCAATTTCTTTTGTTGTTAAAACAAATATTAATACCTATTTTGGGTTTATATTGTCAACCCCTCATTCAAGGTTTATATTCTCTATTATCAAGCTTATAAATTCTTTATTTTTCTTGCTTATTTTTTTATTCATAACAAATATTATTAGTGTAATACTATATTCCTTATGTTATAATATGTTTTGGATTAATTGAGAGTTATTGTGATTGATTCTCAATGAGTTTTGTTTGTTTTGTTTTTCTGTTAAAATGATATGTTGTTGATTTTGCGCGTTGGGCTCATATAGTCGGGACTAGAGAGGTTGTTGTTTTTTTAATGGCATTTTGAAATAATTGTTGATGATGGTTCTTTGGGGCGGTCGAATTCATGTGTTTCTGATTGATCTTGACTTTTTTTGGATAAAAAATTGTTCCTATGTTATTTTATGTTGTCTGGTCTGTAATTTTTGTTATGCTTTTGTTTATAATAAGGTTTTTGTCATTGTTTCAACAATTTTGTAATAAAATGATATTTGTTCATAAAATAAATTTATGAGATCCATTTAAAATTCAAAAAGATCCTAAAAACATTAAAATTGTTTGAAAAAAAATCAAACAAATTTCATCAAATTTAGAATTGGGTACAACTGACGATAAACACATTACATTTGTCTTGAACATATCGACCTTTCATTGATAAATTTTATATATTTGTATTGAAAAGTCTTATTATTACATGCATAAACTCACCGACCAACAAATCTTCGAACATGTTACTTAAGATTTTCTAAATATGAATTGTGGTATCAATGTTACGAATCATATAAGAAAAACTAGAATGAACATCACAACTTAAAAATATAATATGGGATATGCAACATACACTAGTAGAATATACACAATTATCGAGAAATATCACAGAGAGCCAATGAAGGCTCTCGGAAATATTGGTATTGCCGATGGCATTCATTAGCTCTCAGTGATATTTAAACTATCAATGAGGGCATTCATTTGCTCTCGGAAATAACTATTATTACCAAGAGTCATTGATTAATTCTCTCGGGGATAATTTTTAATTTTTCCATAAACACGATCGCCTCTTTCTTTCTTCTTTCTCTCTTCTTCCTTTCACCGTCGCTCCGATTCCGATTCAGAGATCTTCTTCCTTCCATTTCACGTTGAAGACTTTGATCCATCGCACAAGAACAATAACGATGTGTCCCATCCTTTTGTAGTCGCTTGCTTTTTCCATGGTTGCTCCTCCATCAAACTTCATCGGTAAATATTTTCTCTTTAGCCCTCTCTATCTACCTCTTCTTTTTGTAACCATAGCCTTTTCATTTTCTCACTCAATGTATCTAAGTAGAACCATAGGAAGTTCAGCTAAGCAGAAGCTCAAGTCGGTCATAGTTTGTGATCCTTAACTTTCTTTGCCATTTATCTACTCTATCTTTCTTCAGATAGTCAAAGATATGATGTTATACTATGTTTAGAGAATTTGTATATCTTAGCTAAATTGTGAAATAAATCATGGTGTTAATTCAAGTGAACCTGTATTATTCTGCACCTAATCTATGCAAACTATTTTACATAATTCTGTAACTTTTGTAAAGCTTATCTAGTGTTACAGAATTTTGTCCTCCAATTTTACTTAAGATTATGCAATGCCTTAGAGAAAGTCAATTTGAACCACTCAGATTTATGCAGATTATGGAACTTTGATAAATATGTTTTAATCTAACTCTTAATTCTAAATCTTTTCTCTCCTTAGTTTGATAATAGAAATCATGGCATTGAGATAGGATAGAACTTGTAGTTTCAATTGTTAGGGATAGTTATAGTACATACTTGAATTGTTTTTCTAACAATAAGCATTGAATTTGTTCTGGATTATGGATCTGATGATTATTGTACTGCTATTTGTAGTTCAATAATCAATTTTAGAACTGTTTTGTCGACTTTATTGAAATCTGCCATTGAAGATATTGGCATGTCCTCTGTATTTGAATTTAGTTCTATCTTTCTCATTTGAAACCCAACCCTGTCATAAATTTCTTAGGCCAAGAAGTGTTATTTCACCTCATTTGTTACTTATTTTCCATAGGGCGTTTCTAAAGCTCTCTATAATCAGTTAACATTTTATCCGAGAGCCTTTCATTACTCTCGGTGATAATTTATTTCCGAGAGATACAAAATATCTCGCAAATACTCTTTTTTCTTTCACCAACAATTGTATCACTGAGACGCTGCGAGAGTCCTCAGTGAACACTATCACCGAAGACAATTTCTCATTCTCTGAGGGTTTTTTCTCTACTTAAAAATCATTATTCTACTAGTGTTATCTTCTTTTTTTTAGAGATAAATATTTTTTCCTCAGAAAATTAGGGGATAGCATCTCATAACTATAACATCACGTGGATCAAAATAGTTTTAGTAAATATCGAATTTCAGACCTCTAACATCTAAAATTTAAATTAGTTTACACTCTTACTACCTAGGTAGTTAAGATATATGGTTAAACTATTATTTATATTAGGGAGAAAAACTCTCCTAAACTAAAGAAGTAACAAAAGAAACAATAGAAGAACTCATAATTTGTTAGAGGAAGTTCCATTCATTATGATACTCATTCATGAACTTAATTAACTATTGGTTCTAGAAAAAAAAAACTAACAAGTATATGCATAACATAGAGTTCCAAGATTTTGTCTTGGCATGCATGATTAGTTCGTCCATAAGACAAACATTTACTATAACATCTATGAGGTTTTGAGAAATGATCTACAAATGTGATAGAAACAAAATGCTAGATACTTTGAGAAGACAAGAAGCCAAGATGATGAATCATGAAAACAAATATACTCAAATGTGTTACACCAATTAGACATTTAACAAAGAGTTTGGATTGGATTTTTATAAAATTTTACTTATAACGCTTCCTGTTAGGAATGAAGCAGAAAATTTGACAGATGTTTTAGATGAACTTTAATATATATAAAATTTATAAAAAATTTAAGAAATAGAGATATTCAGAATCTCATTAATTTTTTTATAAATTGTTTTTATCATCAACACAAGATTATCAATATAAAGTTTAAATTCATTTTTCTAATAAAAAATAATAAAGATCTTATCTACTGTTAAAAAAGTCTCTTAGAGATAGATATGAAATTTAAAAAATGTTTTTTTTTATTAAAGTGTTTAAAATTTTATATTAAAATATTTACTATATATTTTTTTAATATTATTTAGAGATAGATATGAAATACTTTTTAATATTATTTTTTAATTTCTCTCTCATCCACAAAGTGGTGTTCTTTTCGCTATATATAAAGAGATCTTTGGCCTTCTGTTATCAAGCGTATTCTTCTTCTCTCAATCGATCTCAAAAGCTTTAAGAAATTTCTAGCTTGTTTGAAATTGTGGGGTATTTTTATTTTTATTTTTTTAATTAATTGAATTAATGGTTTGTTTGTTGTAGATCCTAATATTTTTGCGTTTTATCAGTGATGGCGGCGGATATTGATTCTTCTTCTATTGGAGGAAAGAATGAAGAGTTGACGGTGAATTTGCCGTCGAGATTCTAATATCATCCCAACGATGAAGAAGTCATCACACACTACTTATGAGAAGGGATGAGGAGCTATAACATGTTGGAAGAAAAAAAATCTATCAAAAATAAAAATAGAAAAATAAAAATAAGAAAATAAGAAAAAATAAATAAAATATGAGGAAATGGAAAAGTATAACTGCTCCATTAAATCAATGGATATCTAAAATGATGATTAAGATTATATATATATGTAATCCCCTCTTCTAGCCTATCGGAAAAAAGAGGTGGATACCAATCCTAAGTTCCTGGGTTCGAGCCCGTCAGACGGCTAGTTTTGCGTCTAATTAAATGATTAAGTGTGTTTGCTGGCTACATACTTAATCTGTTGTCCCATTTTTTTTTTATATAGATGTAATCCCTTCTTAATTAAGAATAGGGATAAGTTTTATTTTAATAAAAAGAATAATAATGATTTATAATTTTCTAATATCTTCCTGGACTTTTTATATATTTATTAATTATAAGCATTTTTATTCCCTTTTTCATATATGAGTACAAAAATCACGTACCAAACATCCCCTAACATTAAAAATTGGCAAAAGGAAAATTTTCCGGGAGGAAGACGAAGGCGATGATTGAAGCACCTTTTCCATTTTTTCCGATTTTCTAGACCCCCAAACTTCTTCTCTTTGTCCAAATTAACCCTTTAAATCCTATAGCATTTACATTCCGCCTCAATCTTATAATTATGAATTTATTTATTTCATCCGTAATTATGTGGCCTTAGACTATCTGTTCACGTCCAAATTGGCCCGAGATTCTTTTCACGTTCAATTTTAACCCTTAATTTCTAATTTTGAATTATTTTAAATAATTTGAAATTATATCAGCCACTAGACTATTCTTTCATGTCAAAATACCATGAACTTTATTAAGGTTAAATTTTGACCTGTAAGATTAGGGTTTATTCTACTTTAAACCTTGTCTAAGACTGAATTGGGAATAGTTCGTTACCCAAATAACTTTTTATTAAAACTTCCCACTTTGTACATAGTAGTAAAACAACCGGTGGATGTGTCGACCAAGTATGAAGAACACTTTGTAAGCCCAAAAAGGGAAATGTTTCTGTTGAACCATTCCCTTAACTCCCCAAAGAGTTGACAACTTCACCCAACTGCGAAAGGACACTTTGTCAGGTCCAAGAATTAAGGACACTTTGTCAGGTCCAAGAAAGATAAAGTTTCCAATCAGGACAGATCCTCTCATGAACAATCCCCAGCGGAAGGAGGATGCTCAGTTAGCTGTGAAGGTCACTTCATATAAGACATCACTAAAGCCTTAGTTAATAGGCACAGAGGATCATTGTTATGATTCTTAAGCCCTATTCTAATAGGCATCTATATAGGCTACTGTCGTAACCTATCCCCAACAGATTGGTGTCCACATAGGTTATTGTTATAACTCATCCCCAACAAGTTGGCGACCATAAGAGTTATTGTTATAACCCATTCCTCTCAAAGAAAATGTTTTCGCATATCTCCTGCAAGAGTAAGCCCTATTTCTTGATAGGTATCTATACTGGTCATTACATGACCACTCCCCACTAAAGTGATTGTTGTCACTCATCTTGTCCATAGGTTATTGTTATAACCTATATTATTCGCACGATTGTAATCATCCCCATAGAGCGACGGTTGCTACATTCCCTAAAATGGCGTGATTTTTATCACCGCCCAACGTGATTGTTGTCACGTCACCCAAAAGGTCTGCCTTCATCCTCAACGGAGAATTCTCTTAATTCCCCAGAAAAGTCCTAGTTCTGGATATCATCTCATATAGTAAGTCTTATCGTATTACAGGCATCCTCAAAAGTCATTGTAATGACTACTCTCTAGTAGCGGATTCCATTTATTGATGGACGTGGTATGATTGTTATCATTATCTCTAAGAGTTTTACCTCTATCCTCGTGGGATTGTATTCCCAAGAGAGCATTCCTTAGGAGAGTCCTACTTCTCAATAGGTAGTCTTAATTGTATAAGACTCCTCCGCACAAAGAGTTATTTTTAATCTCAGGTGAGTCCTATCTATTGGTAAGTCCCATCAGTCATTGTTATGATAGGATTATTGTAGTAATCCATTCTTAGTTGGAGTCTCATTTACTCCCCAATAATATAAGACTATTGTTATAGTCTATCCTCAGCAAGATTCAACAAAGAAGAAAATGAGCCATTATCATGAATCATCCCCCAACAACACCTTGTCATCTTCCCGATACATGATAAGACTATTGTGATATAGTATATCCCCGACAGAAGACATCGGGCAAAGGAAGATCACGTAATCTCCCCAACCATGAGTCATTGTGATGACTCTCCACTAGTAACCACTTCCATCCAGGTTTTATCCTTCTACCTTACTGTAGGTTAGGGTACAAATTTTTATGAACAAACCTCGAACACACGTTTTCCAAAAACTAAGTTTGTTTTATTCAAACTCGGTTTAAAAGAGACATTCTGTAAACATGAAAATTTTACTTACCCTATTTTCTAATAATATTATTATTTTTAAAAATATAAAATTAATATTTTAGATTTTTATATTTAAAATAACTTAAATAATGAATTAAAACCTAATTAAGGATTAAATATTGTGATAATTAAACCTTAATTAAGGAAACATTCCAAAATTCCAAAAATAATTTGAGGATAAAATATTTGTATATGTTTTAACTAAATTAGACTAAGGAAGGGGTTAAAAATATTTAATTGTGATTAAATCATAAATTATGTTTAATATATGACTTAAGACAATTAAATAAAATACACCAAAATTCCAAAAAATTCCAAAACAAAATAAAATATGATCATAATTGTTATTATGATTCTAGAAATATTTTTTGTGAAATTTTTGGTAAAAAATATATTTAAAAGACATTAAAATCCAATTTTTAATAACCTTTTAAATAAAAATATAATTGCATAATCCTGTGTAGCTGAAATTATGTTTAATCTCTATAGTAGGATTTTGAACCATTAGATGAGCGCCCAGATCTCATCCAACAACCCAGAGGATCCCACACAACCGGATGTAACAAAGCCACGTGCGCGCGCCCGCATTAGATCAACTAACGGGATGGACTAACTCCGTTAGTCAATACTGCTGACCGCAGACAGAACGATGACGACGTTAGGCGAAACTATGTTGTTTAGGCTGTCATCTTCGCTGGAACGTTGCGCTCACCGGAATCGAGACCTCGTAGGCGTCCAATCTTCTAGAAGCTCTAGTTTCGGCCACAAATGATCAAATCCGCTTCGGCCACACGTGATCAAATCCACTGATTTCTTTGCCTACATGTCCCTCTCATCAGCACCTATGATAGCCCTCTATCTAGAAGCCTTAACCCGATGTATATAGGGCTACCAGATGACAGATAGGATTTTAGGGATAAGTTCGCCGGAGGTTAATTTCATCTCAAATTAACCTTCCTCAACCGACCTTCCCCTACTATAAATATCTCTACCCTTACACTACCAAATCATTAATAAATAGCCATCAATTACACCCCAATTCACTTCAGACGAAAAGTTGCAAATTCCGGCCAACAAAATTTTTTGTCAAAAACTTTCTCTAGTGAGACAAGCTTTGATCCAGGCTTCTAGATCACTTCAAACACCTCTCAGGAGTGTTCTGGAGTTGTTTTCAAATTTTATTGTTTGATCAGTTTGAGTTTTTGAAAAAAGTTAGATCAAATCTATATGATTAAAAAAAATTAGAAAATCAAACTTGAAAACTAGATTTTTTGAAATCTTATGTTCTTGAATTAAATTCGAATTTTTTGATTCAAGTAATTGATATACATGTTTGAATGATTTCCAAACAACTGTATCAAGTTTTGATTATGTTTGATCAAACTGAAATTTGAGAAAAAAAATTTGAAAATCTTGATTTTAAAATTCTGTGTTCTTATATTTAATCTGGATTTGTTGATTCATTTAGTTTTAATACATGTTTGGATTATTTCTAAGTAACTATAATCACGTTTTTATCATTTTTGATCAAACTGAAATTTTGAAAATAAAGTTCAAAAAACTGGATTTTTAAAATTTCATGTTCTTGCTTCTAATTTGAAGTTTTTGATTCAATTAGTTATAATACATGTTTATTAACATGTAGGGATAAATCTCAAGTGACTGCTTCATCAATTTGATCATGTTTGATCAAATTGAGTTTTTGAAAAAAATTAGATTTTGATTCAATCTTCAAAAACGATTTTAATGTTATTGTAATGTTCTTGTTTTTGTTTAGATCAACTATATTCATCATTTCAAAGAGAATCAAACACAAATTAGGCCTTGAAATGACCTAATTTAAAAAGATCCAAAATTTGACCTAAAAATGGTGTTTTGAAATTGATACTCTTACGATCTTAAAACTTGTGATTTATGTTAGGGCTTTTATTCTTAATGATCATATAAACATACTATAGCTTACGGATTGTGATTTTGACATCCCCATCAAAAGTTATAGGCTTTTATAGTTTCAGATCAAAATAAGAACACTTAATCCTAAGATTTTAGCTTAGGATCGAGGAAACTGACCTAAGACCATGGAGCCCGACCGAGAAAATTTACCTAGGACTGTGGATCCCGACTGAGGAAATTCACTCAAGACCGAGGACTGATAGAATTCACTCAGGACCGACAAAATTCACATAGGATCGATAGAATTTGCCCAGGACCGTAAAACGAGGACCAGTAGAATTGACTTAGGACCGATAAAACTAAACCTAGACCAAAATAACTTAGGACTGACCTCGCCACTTGACCTAAGACCAGCAAACCTAATACTTAACCTATGAACGACATCACCTAGCCTAGGACCGACAAGACCAGACCCTAGCCCTAGCACTAGGACCGATGTTTCCAATCTTAGGACCTAGCCTCATCTTAGCCTAGGATCGATAAAACCAAACACTAACCATATCACTAGGACTGATGTTTCTAATATTGGGACATAACCTCATCTAGTTATCTTAACCTAGGACCGACATAACCAAACCCTAGCCATAGCCTAGGACCGACGATTAAGCCTAGCCTCATCATAGCCTGAGACCAACAAAATCAATCCCTAGCCTAGTCTAGGACACATGACTAGGACCTAGCCCCCACTTACTGAATTCATACTTTGAAGCTGCTTTCTGATTGTACTATGTGTGAATCAAGAGAGAGCTAGAATCAAAACATCTTTAGCTGAGTGATATTCTTCATCTTGTAATTGAACAGAAAGTGTTCTGTTCAAGAGTGAGCTAAGTGTGTGTAAACTGTATTTGATTTGAATCATATTATAGTGAATCCTTCCGGTGGTTGGAAGAAGGGGTGACATATGAGAGTTTCTCCGAACATCCATAAACAAACTGCTGTGTTCTTCATTTCTGTCATCTTTTCATATTTCATCTTGTGCTTCAAACCCAAGTAAACAATTCCTCCTTGAATCTGTTTCAAGTGTTTACAAAAGTTTGTGTAGAATAGAAAGCGAATTAAATCTCTAATAGGATTTCTTTCAAACCGTTTTTCATAAGGCTTCATCCTTAGCCAGCCCCCGTCTCTATCGATAAAGTTGATCCTATTAATTGGTATCAGAGACTTGTTTATATTCTCAATCAGCAAGAACATGAAGCATGTCTATCATCAATGAAATCCCTATTCTGTCAATGGACAACTGCGAGTATTGGATGATGAGGATGCAAGCTCACTTGGCTTCTCTTGACTGTGATATGTGGAGCGTCATTACTGATGGCCCCATAAAGGTTTCGAAGCCAAGAAGTGTGTGGACTACTGAGGATAAGATGACTAACAACCTGGATAATGTTGGAAGGAACATTCTGTACCAGTCCATCAACATGAATGTGTTCTATGAAATCGAGTTTTGTTCCTCTGCTAAAGAAATATGGGACAAACTTAATCAGATCTACGGTACAAATACTCAAGCTAAGAAGAACCAGAAAGCATTCATATGTAGTGAGAACAAATCCAGATGGGCTGATAGTGATACAGAGGAGTCTTTGATGAAAAAGAGAACGAAATTGTAACTTGTCTGATGGCAGATGACCAATCTAAGGTAAATGATATCTCTGCATCAAAATTTACAAACGAGAAGTTAACTGATGCACTCAATGAAATGACTATTGAGTACAAGAAGTTAACTGACACTTTTTATGAAATGAAAGTCAAATATGAATCAACTGTTCTTTCCTCCAACAAAGAATCTGAATTAAACGTTTTTTTATGAAAACTTAACAGAGATCTCATCTGAGAATGAGATGCTCAAGGAACAGATTCAGACTCTCTTATCTGAAAATAAGAGATTAAACTATGTAGTTAGTGCGTGGACAAGGTCTAAAGATGCTGTCAAATATCAGATCAGCATGTTGAAACCTGCTGGATCTAGATTCGGATTGGGATATGACAGCAATGACCCTAATCTGTCCTGCAAAGCCTATAAACTTTGTCAAAGGAAGTATGACTGATACTGAATCTGATCCCATTCATGAAGAAGTTGCTTTCAAAAATGAAATAGTCTATATTCCGCCTACTATTAGCTGGCTTAAGAATAAGCTAGAAGCAGCTAATAAGTCTGGCAACTTAAAACCTGACTCTAAGTCAAGGAGTTTTAAAAGAAAATCTTCTTCAAAAGTTAAAGGATCAGTGGCTAGCAGAAAGTCGTCTGCTAAGTCAAAAACATACGCATTAATCACAACACAAAATGAGAAGTCCATCAAAATAACTCAAATATGGATTCCTAAGGGACTGATTGACCGAGGACCCAATTGAAGGTGGGTACCAAAAGATTGTAAGTATCTATTTATGTAGGTACAAATAAACGAAAGACTGGAGGAATCTATAGGGTATCTTGATAGCCGGATGTTCCAGGCATATGACAAGAAACAGACGGCTTTTCACAGATATATCAGATTGCTCTAGACCTAAGATCACATTTGGTGACAACAAGACGGGTAAAACCATGGGTAAGGGTAAGATTATCCATGGTAACCTAACTATTAATGACGTGCTGCTTGTTGACAATCTGTGCTATAACATAATCAGCATTAGTCAATTAAGTGATAATGGTTTGTTAGTATATTTTCAAACTCATGCATGTCTAGTTAAAGACCAAGATAGAAACATTTTATTGACTGGAAGTAGAGTAGGAAACTCATACAAAATGAATTGGCAAAAAGAGTCTTCTGATCCTATGTGCATGATTGCCAAGAAGGACCAGAAATGGTTATGGCATAAACGTTTGAACCATTTGAATTTTAAAACCATCAACAACATTTATTCAAACAATTTAGTCATTGATTTTCTCAAACTTCAGTTTTCAAAGGACAAGATATGCACTGCTTGCCAGTTAGGCAAACATGGTAGATCATCGTTCAAAAGTAAAGGGAAATCACAATCCAGCCGTATCCTAGAACTTTTACATATGGATGGATCTATTTGGTCCAATTCCTGTAAAGAGTATAGGAGGAATGAGATTTTCCTTATTTGTTATTGATAATTTCTCTCATTTTACATGGGTTGCATTTTTACCATCAAAAGATAAAACTGCTGAAAATTTGATTAGGATATTTAAAAGAATTCAGAATCAGAAATCTTTGAATATCACGTGCATTAGAAGTGATCAGGGAACTGAGTTCACTAACAGATACCTATCATCTTATCTCGAAGAGACTAGAATTAGGCACGAGTTGTCTAGTGCCAGAACTCCACAGCAAAACGGCATTGCTGAGAGAAGAGTGAGAACTCTGAAGGAAGCAGCGAGATCTATGCTTGCTGAATCAGATGTACCTCAGAGGTTCTGGGCGGAAGCCATTAGTACTGCCTGCTATACACAAAACCGGTCAATAATTAACAAACGTTTTGATAAAACTGCCTATGAATTGTATTATGGGAGAATTCCTACAGTGTCTTATTTTAAGATATTTGGGTGTAAATGTTTTATCCATAACAATGGAAAGGTTTATTTGACCGCTTTTGATGCTAAAGTAGATGAGGGATTCATGTTGGGATACTCATCAGTAAGTAAGGCTTACATAGTATACAACAAAAAAACACAGACTTTTGAAGAATCCCTCCATGTAGTTTTTGATGAGCCTGTTGAGAGAAAATCTAATGAACCCATTGATCTTGCTGACAGACTAAAAGAGACTAGTCTTGAGTCTGTAAGTGAAGAAGAAGAATCTTTGGATTAGCTGATGGCTCTGTCTGATCCAGTGGCTGATCCGGTTGAAGTTCAACTAGATATTCAAACTCATGTTCAACAAGAAGTCGAGAGTTTGGATGTCGCGGTGTCACCAGTTCATATGACCAACCCCCTTGGTTCCAACTTCAGATGGAACAGAAATCATCCACCAGAACTGATAATCGGAAATCCTTTTTCTCCTCGAAGGACAAGACGTCAACTAATGGATGAAATGGCCAACTCTGCATTTATTTCTCAAATTGAACCCAAGAAAATTGGTGAAGCTATAGTTAATTTAGATTGGATCAATGCTATGCAGGAAGAGTTAAACCAATTCGCGAGAAATAAAGTGTGGTATCTTACTCCTAGACCAACTGACAAGTCAGTCATAGGAACAAGATGGGTCTTTAGGAACAAGCTTAGTGAAGATGGCTTAGTCATTAGAAACAAAGCTCGTTTAATTGCTCAAGGATACAGACAAGAGGAAGGTATTGATTTTGATGAGTCTTTTGCACCAGTTGCAAGACTAGAGGCAATCAGAATCTTCCTAGCATATGCATCATTTAAGAATTTTAAAGTCTTTCAAATGGATGTGAAACGTGCATTTTTAAATGGAAAATTAAGTGAAGAAGTATATGTTAAGCAACCCCCTGGTTTTGTAGATCATGTTTTGCCAAAATCATGTTTATAGGCTTGACAAAGCATTGTATGGTCTGAAACAAGCTCCTAGAGCTTGGTACGACACATTAACCAACTTTCTGTTTGATCATGACTTTGTTGTTGGAACTATGGATAAAACTTTGTTTAAATTTTCTAAAGATTCTCACATTCAACTTGTTCAAATATATGTTGATGACATTATTTTTGGTTCAACTAACCCCAAATTGTGTGAGAAGTTTGCTAAGCTTATGCAGGACAGGTTTAAAATGAGCATGATGGGGGAATTGACATTCTTCCTTGGGCTTCAAGTACGTCAGCTAGAAAATGGAACTCTTATCAACCAGGCCAAATACACCAAAGAATTGCTAAAGAATTTTGGCTTGGAGAACTGTTCATAGCAGCTACTCCAATGAGCTCTTCAACTAAATTTGATAAAGATGAAGGTTGCCAAATTGTCGATGTAACAGCATATAGAGGACTCATTGGATCTTTGTTATATGTAACTGCTAGCAGACCAGACATTCAATTTGTTGTTGGTGTTTGTGGCAGATTTCAGGCTGATCCTAAACACTCTCATTTCACTATTGTTAAACGTATTCTTAAATACTTAAAAGGAACTCAAAATGTGGGACTGTGGTATCCGAAGGATTCCAGTTTCAAGTTAACCAGTTTCTTAGATGCAGATTATGCAGGGTGCAAAATCGATAGAAAAAACACAAATGGAACTTGCCAGTTCCTTTGAGATCGTCTAATCACATGGTTCAGCAAGAAGCAGACGTCGGTCGCCACGTCTACAGTTGAAGCAGAGTATCTTACAGCTGGAAGTTGTTGTTCTCAAGTTCTGTGGATTCAAAAACAGCTCAGAGACTATGGGATTGAGGCCGATGAATCTCCAATTTTTTGCGACAACACAAGTGCTATCGCAATCACCTATAATCCAGTTCTGCATTCTCGGACAAAACATATTGAAATTAGGCATCATTTCATCCGATAACACGTCAATCAGAAGTAGATTCGTCTTGAGCATGTTTTTTCAGATCAACAAATTGCAGATATTTTCACGAAACCCCTACCGGAAGTTAAGTTTTCTCACTTTAGAAACATGTTAGGTCTTGTTGATCTTGATTGAAGTGATTCCGTGCATAAATTAAGGGGGAATGTATTGTTCAAAACGCAACTGAACAGACATGAAAGACAGGGGTCTTAATTTGTCCTAAGGATTCAGAGTTTGAGAAACAAAGCTACTTAGACGTACGTCTACTTTAGCAGTTTCATCTTCATCTGAAATAATCGTCTTGCTTATTCTAACCTGCATGGTTAGACGGATGCGTCTAATAGACGGACACGTCTAATGGATGTTAGACGTTTTTACGTCATGAGCAAGAGGATGCTCACGTCTAACCAAACACGCGTGTCTCACGTGATGTTTTTGCATAATTAGACGTATACGTCTAATAGACTGATTCTCAAAAGGAAGTTGAAAATGTGAAAAGGAGAATAAACGTCTAACTACTGTTGTAATTAGACTCTTCATCTTCTGGCTAATTGGACAGCTGTCCTTTGCTAGTTTCTTCTCAAGTGTATTTTTCCCGCCGAAAATCAAATCAGTCATTCCTCAAAAGAATTAAAGACACGTGTCTCTTAATATACAAAGAATGACTAATATTTCTGACAACTTTTCCTTGTATACATAGTATTAAATGTTCAGTTTCATGCTAACATTAAATGATACGTTTATTAGGAATATACTTTTGAAGTTCTTGACGGTAGGAGTAATCATTAGTTATTTCTTACATGATTAAACCTTGACACTTATAAGGTTATTCATTCTAAAGTTTAGAGTTCTTCGAAATCCATTTCTCTTTCTAGAATTCGAATCGTTTAAACCCTTGTTCATCAAATCGAAATGTCGTCCTTCCATCCAAAATCGATTCAGGTGGATTTCAGATCCGTATCCACTTTACAATCTCCGGGAATGAATAGGATGTTTGAATCTCTAAAAGCTTCTGGGATGAGAAAATTCCTCACCCCTCATGAAATCTATCATGAACAGTTGGTTCATGAATTTTTCGCAACCGCTGGGTTCTATCAAGATAAAGTTATCGTGGGGGTCGTGATGGGCTAGATGATCTCCATTACAGAAGAGTCTTTTGGTGCGTTTTTCCAACTTCCAAAAGTAGGTATTGATGATTTCTCAATCACTCATCCTGATCTAATGATTACAATGATAAGAGTCTTTTCTGATTCCCCTCTAGTAGACATTCATGGAAAGAAAAACCTCATGAAGGTTGAATTTGCCTTGTTAAGCGATATCATTTCGAAATCTCTTCTCTCCAAAGAATCTTCTTACAAGTATTGTACGAAGGTCTTTTAGATAATGGTGGCTATCACTAGGGGTATTCCTGTCAACTGGACAAGCTTCCTCTTCGGAAATCTTGTAAGGATGGTTGTTGTTCGGAAGAAAATTTTTGGCTTTGACGGTCCTCTTAGCTCTCTTTTGTGCTTCCTTCTGAATAAACCTGGTAAGAGTTTTCCCCTTCCTTCTAAAATCCTGAACTTCCAGAAGGTTGTAGATTACATTCAAAGGTTGGAGACGCTCAAGTCTAAGAAAAGGAAAAGAGAAGACTCCAACTCCCCTCTAACCGCAGTCTTAGAGATCTCCTAGGTTGAAGTATATCCTTTCCAGAGTAAAGTCTAGGAAGAAGAAGAAGAAGAAGAATATATTTTAAATTTCTTTATGAAATTTATTTTGAATATTTAGATGATGTTTTTGTGATAAACTTATTTTGGTTACTTTGAACAATGTTTTGTGTGTTTCTTCTGAAAACACTCAAGTTTGGTTGTTTATTAAGATGATATCTTTATGCTGAATGTGCATGTGAAGTTTTAGTTTATTTATATGATGAATGCATGTATTGATATATATGCAGGTTTGCAATTTCTTCATCAAAAAGGGGGAAATTGTTGGGTCAAATTATTTTGACTATGTGTTGAAATAATTTAACCATTGAGATTTTGATGATGAAAAATGACTTATGAGTTTTGATGCAGGTGTATTGAAACAATATTTCATAAGACTTGGCTCTAATGAGGACCATTAGACTGATTTTTGCAATTAAATGCATAGAATTAGACGTACAGTCTAACTCATCGGATTTAGACGTGTAGTCTAATGAATGACGTACAATCTAACTCATCAGAGTTAGACGTGTAGTCTAATGAATGCATAGAAATAGACGTACAGTCTAACTCATCGGAGTTAGACGTGTAGTCTAATGAATGCATAGAATTAGACGTACAGTCTTAACTCATCGGAGTTAGACGTGTAGTCTAATGAATGCATAGAATTAAACGTATAGTCTAACTCATCGGAGTTAGACGTGTAGTCTAATGTACACGAAATTAGACGTAAGTCTAATGTATTCGAAATTAGACGTATAGTCTAACTCATCGGAGTTAGACGTGTAGTCTAATAGACTTGTAATTAGACGGATGGTCTAATAGATATTCAGAATTAGACGTACAGTCTAACTCATCGGAGTTAGACGTGTATTCTAATATATTTGCAATTAGATGGATAGTCTAATTTGTGCGGAATTAGACGTGCAGTCTAACTCAGTGGAGTTAAAAGTGCAGTCTAACTTAGTGGAGTTAGACGTGCAGTATAATAGAAAGTGAAAGTTAGACGTGAGTCTAACTCCTTCAGACAGGTCTGAGGTAGATACGGAATTAGACGTGCAGTTTAATGGTTGTTGGATAATTAGACATGTAGTCTAATTAGTGAAAGTTAGACGTGAGTCTAACTCCTTCAGACAAGTCTGAAGTAGAAGCGGAATTAAACGTGCAGTCTAATGGTTGTTGGATAATTAGACGTATAGTCTAATTAGTGAAAGTTAGACGTGAGTCTAACTCCTTCAGACAAGTCTGAGGTAGAACCAGAATTAGACGTGCAATCTAACTTAGTGGAGTTAGACGTGCAGTGTAACTCAGTGGAGTTAGACGTGCAGTCTAATGGTTGTTGGATAATTAGACGTGTAGTCCAATTAGTGAAAGTTAGACGTGAGTCTAACTCCTTCAGACAAGTCTGAGGTAGAACCGAAATTAGACGTGCAGTTTAACTTAGTGGAGTTAGACGTGCAGTCTAATGGTTATTGTAATTAGACGCGTAGTCTAATTCTATTAGACTAGTCGGTCTAATAGACTCAGTTATTAAAAGGAGATGTTTTATTTCATTAGACTGATTTTCACAATCCGTCTAACTGAAATACGTGTAATGTTCAGTTTAAGTAGTATGCTTGAAGCTAGCATTTCACCTACCCACGTGCTATAGCTGTTCCCTACTCCTGCTCCACATTCTAGTGAAGATTAGTACAACAACTATATGCAACCAACCAAGGAATGCCACGTAAGAGAATTTTCCTCACATTACTTGTTTTGCAGGTACATCCCTGGTGGAATATTCGGCGCACTACCAGTGGTCTACGGGTACGATCCTTGTGCTCAGAACCTGCTGTGTACAATGAAGGCTTTCCAATGGAAGAGTGCCACGTATCATTCTAAAAGATTCGTCTGTTAGCTCATGCTCATTATTTAACAAACGGACAATCTGCCTCATGAACAAACATCATACAACGAACAAGTAATCTAATTTTGTAGAGAGAGAAACTACTCAATCATCTTGCTTACTGAATTCATACTGTGAAGCTGCTTTCTGATTGTACTGTGTTTGAATCAACAGAGAGCTAGAATCAAAACACCTTTAGCTGAGTGATATTCTTCATCTTGTAATTGAACAGAAAGTGTTATGTTCAATAGTGAACTAAATGTGTGTAAACTGTATTTGATTCGAATCATATTATAGTGAATCCTTCCGGTGGTTGGAAGAAGGGGTGACGTAGGAGAGTTTCTCCGAACATCCATAAACAAAATGTTGTGTTCTTCATTTTTATCATCTTTTCATATTTCATCTTGTGCTTCAAACCCAAGTAAACAATTCCGCCTTGAATCTGTTTCAAGTGTTTACAAAAGTTTGCGTAGATTAGAAAGCGAATTAAATCCCTAACAGGATTTCTTTCAAACCGTTTTTCATAAGCCTTCATCCTTAGCCAGACCCCCGCTTCTATCGATAAGCCGATCCTATTAGTATTTCCAAGGCAGAAAATAACTCTAAAAAATTTTCACGATGTTTTCCAAAGAAAATATTTTTGCTAAATCTTTGTTTGGTTATACTCTCTAACAATTTTTTCTGATATTTTCAAGTTTTGTTAAATCTAAACATCAACGCAACAGGTACACACATCCTTTCAATAATTTTGTACAATTATTTAAATTTTATCCTCATTTAGGATACCTGGACTACTAATTAAATATAAGGAAAGTTATAATTATATTTTTGTAGAAGCCCGAGTTTATTTATTTTAGAAGGATTTTGAAAACCGTCATTAGGAGAGCGTAAAGGACATAGCGTGAAAGCTCTTTCCCGAGTATAAACAGACAATGAATCACATTTTTCAAAAACTCTGGTATAAATACGTTTGTACACGTATCATTTTATTGATTTCCATAAAATCTCTTGGCAACTCTGATTTTTAAATAAGTAATCTTTAAATTAATTATGTTTAATTAATTTAAATCGGGCTTAGGTTAAATTGTTATTTGGCCTCCCATATTATTAAAATTTGAACAAAGGATTAATTATTTTTACATAATTAATTTCTTATCACTTCAGGTATTTTAAAAATCTTTTAAAAACTAAATGTTTTATTCTAAAATGATGTCTAACACGCAAATCAAGGTTTAAACGCATCGAACCTCGAGCTTCCTCGCGGTAGTCCTTCTATATTGCCATGTGTCTCACAAACACGTGCTAAGCTATGGAACAAGACATAGACCGGGGGTAACCATACAATTTGTTATTTGTACATTTTGATAGATTGAACTAGCTAGGAAAAAATATACTATTAAGTTTTAAATTTTGGAATAGACTTTATATTAACAAAATATATAACCGTACTCGACAATATTATTTTTATTAATCACTATACAAAAATATTAGATTTATTTAATATAACATAAAATATACATAGGGGTGAGAAATATTACATATATTATAGGTATATCAAAAATATTATACCACAATATATCGAGAATATCGATTTTTTGGGAATACCGAAAAATATAAGGTATGATATCGATACAAAAATTATTGGTACGGTAAAGGTATGAGATTTTTAATATTTTGGTATATCAAGAATCAATATATACCAAAATAATATTTACAAATTAAAAATATATATATTATATAATACTTATAAAGAAATAAATATATTTGATATTAATTTAATTACAGAAATAAAAATCAAACCAAAATATAATTATGTTGTAATATTATTTAATATACGCAATCTCAATGTATTATATTTTATAAGATATAAAATGTTAGAATCAGGATCGTTGATAGGGGACCGGGGTCCTTCTAAATGTTGATCAATTACACAACAACACACATAACACACTGGTATTAATCCGGTTAAAGATTATAACCACTCTTAACACTACACAGATTGTCATAGACTCTTGAACCGAGTTCAAGGGCGGAAATGTTTGTTTCAATCTGAAGCAACTCACACAATTCGGTTTGGAAGGTATTAGGAGAAGTTGGTTTGAATGAGGGGAAAGTCGGTTCAGCTAAGGGGAGTACAAGTTATATCGGTTGAGATACTAGATATTTCGGTTAGGTTGGTTAGAGTAAATAAGCTGGAAAGTAAAATGAAGAACACAAGACAAGTTTTTATGTATGTTCGGAGTTGAATCTCCTACGTCACCCCTTCTTCTCAAACAGTGAGAAGGATATTCACTAACTAGAATATTCAACAAACTCACTTAGACCGAGTCTTATTTACTGCTCGTTGGTTACACCACTCACAAATGATGTAATACTTTTACACAAGGTAAAATACACAGAGTTCTCGCAATTATATTTCAAACAGTTTCAAGGATTTCAATCGATATTCAGGGTCGCGCGTAAAATTCATCTTGTTGTTATCTTGTCTCGCCTGTTGATTCAGCACATTTGAGCTTCTATTTATAAAAATATGACAACAGCCATATTTTCTCTCTCCAACGGATTGGTTATCTGAAGCTGTGCCGGTCAGATCCAGATAGTGTGCAAGCCTTGTCATTTTGGACACATGACAGACATGCATTAGTCGGCCATCTGTGTCAGAAGTTGTTTGTAATCTTAGACAATCATTAATCATTCCTTTTGTCGCATGCTTTTTATTCGATCCTTCTGTTGTGTATTTCCAAGAAATATCTTCATCATTTTATTACGTCATCTTCACAGGTTTCATCACTTTGAATAATTTCTCGTTGGTCTTAAGATCTACGATATATTGAGCCAGTCGGAAATGATAATTCATAGGGTTTACATCTCAGCCGATCCGGTGAGAGGAGTCAAAACGATTTACTTGATTATGTCGGGATCCTTGAGACAGAGTGCCTCAACCGGTTCGGTGCGGCTTGAGCTGTACCTGCACAAGAAAGTTTGAGACTGATTAACTTCTTTGACTAGTTTAAAATTAACTTACTTAATTTTTCTAACAATTTCTCCCTTTTTGATTATTTAGAATAAATATTCAAAACTTGTAATTGTTGGCCGTTTTGAAAAAATTTAACTTTATTTAGCCGATTTAAAGTTAACTTACTTAATTTTTCTAACAATTTCTCGTTTTTTGATTATTTAGAATAAATATTCAAAACTTGTAGTTGTTGCCGGTTTGAAAGAGCTTAACTTTATTTGACCGTTTTTCTGGAGAATTATTTTTTAAAATGGTGGTTTATCAATTTCTCCATTTTTGGTACTTTTTACAGAAAAATATCAAAATTAGTTATGATAATAGTATAGATTTTGGGATTTTGAAATTTCCAAAAACCGAGATTCAAAAAGGCATAAGTATAATAAGCTATAATAAGTTCAAAGTAAAAAAAATAGATATTTTAAGGGTTCGATGATCCTCCCTTGTCTTGATCTTCTTGCTCACGCCGCTCCAGTTCTTTATCAAGCTGCTCTTTTAGGCATTTGAGTCGCTCCCTTTCTTGTTCCTACCGCTCTTCTTCCCTTATGTCTATGTCCATGAGAACCTTCTCTACAGAATTTTTACGTCCGGTAGAGCGCTCGAAGTTTGAGAAACAGGCCGAAAAACTGAGTGTTGTTTGGGGGGCAAGACCTCTGGTTGGAGTATTATGGATGAAGTTGTTGATATAGTCCTCCTGAGACTCTTGAGTCGGTCTCTTACCTTCTTGAATAGAGGAAGATGATTCCGGTCTAGCTTTGTGTTTTCTACGGTTGAGAGTAATTTCATCTTCTTCTTCTGTCTCGGCTATTGGTTGAATTTGGCTACCGACCCAGGTCGCAGCCGTTTGGACATTCGTATCGGTGACTTAGTTTATCAGCTTGAGTACTTGAGCTTTCTTCTTTTGTTTACTTGTTTGGCCCCTTGTTGTTACTCCTGAGGGAGGACGTTTCTTGACATTTCTGTCCTCGTGCGTGGTTTCCAAAATAAATTGTTGTTGATGAACATTAGTCGTAGAGGCGTTGGCTTTCTTGTTTTTATTCTCCTTTGCCACTTCACCTTCTGCGAGTTCTGAGGCTCGACGGAAATCGCTTGTCTCCAACTCTTTCAACCGCTTTTCCCTCTCGACCTCGTTGCCTTGGAACTATTTAGCCGCTTCGACGTCGGTTCGGATCTAGGCCTCGGTTTCCATGGCCTTTACTTCTGCTATTTCTCCAATTTGTACAGTCAAGATCTGCATCATTTGCAGCATCTAGGAGGTAGTGTTATCAACTTTCTCAATCTTATTTTCAACTTTCTCGATCTTATTGTCTAATGAGGAGGCCCTCGCCTCAAATTTGGTCTGCCACTTGGCCATTGATCTCTCAACCGCAGCGTCAATGAGATCTTTCATCTCGTCCGAAACCGGAATAACAGTGTGAGGAGTGTGAACCAACATTGATCTTTTCGGTTGTTCCCGATTAATTGGATTAACATTTTCAGAGTTAATGTGCATGAGAGACTTACTTGATGAGGGAGAGATCGTACGACCATCTTCTTTGTCCGGATTAGAATTTGGACCATCTTCCGGCTGAGATAAAGGGTGTTTGGATGATTGACCGACCTCGAAAGTGCGCGAGGCAGGCGGTAGTTGGTAGCTGTCAGGTCCTGGAAACCTATAGTGTTCATTGATCTCTTCCGCCTTTGTCTTTTCTATTGCAGATATTTTGGTTTCAATCATAGTAATGATCCCGTACAGAGATTCTCGTGCCCTCATTTCCTCATTACTTAGAACCATATCTTTAGATGCCTCCAATAGCTCGGTTATCGCCTATACTTTGGCGTTTCTTTCAACTAGCTCGCATTTGGACATAACTAGAGGAATGTACTCCGATTTGGCCAGCTGAAAAATCGTTTGTTTTAGGTCTGCTAGTCTCAACCACTGTTCGGTTTAAGAGGGATCCTTTATCATTTTCTCGAATGGAACTTCACTTCTGATATTCCACCAATCGTAGAAGGTATGGGAAATTTCGAGCGCTCGTTCCCCCACCATTTTGAGAATTCTTCTTATGTGGTTATTGGTTGTATCCTCAATGGGTTGGTAGGTTGGCTTTGGAGGTCCTAGTGGAGTGTCAAGAATAACCGACTCCACATGAGCCGGATTTTGATCATTTTTGGTTTGGAGAGCATCGTCGCCAACCGGACCTATTGAACTCTTTTATGTGGTATTGCCTCCCTACACCAGAGGATTTTCAACTACGATTTCTTCTTCTTCATCAGCCGGTTTTGGAGATTCCAGTCGGTTGTCAGGAATAACCGACTCCACATGAGCCGGTTTTGATGCATGTTCGGTTGGGAGAGGATTTCCACCAAACGGACTTGTGGTACTTATTTCTATGTCATTGCCTCCTTGCACCTGAGGAATATCAGCCTGTATTTCTGCTTCATCATTGGTCGTTTCTATGGTCGGATCATCATCTAACCGGTCAGTTTCAACAGTCTGAAGTCCTTAGCCGGACTTTCTCTACCGTATCCTCAACAGTTCTAGGAGGGGATTTCCTAATTTCAGGATTAGTGGGAAGAGTATGGGTACTAACCTTTTCAACTTTATCTTTCTTCGTTAAAGATTTGGTGGCTCGGCTCCCCGAGGATTCAGCTTGCCTTGAAGAAGGGACTGTTTCGGCTGCTTCCTTCTCTTTTACCGGAGAAGAGGATGGGACTTGGATTGGAATCACCACATTTAGTGGAGGTGCTATAATAACCGGGCCGGATGGCGTGAGAGATAATGTCTTTTCGGATGGCTAGTTGTTTTCTTCCCAATCGGCTTTCTCTTCCTAGCCGCTTTCTTGATTTTTGGCTCCTTGCCTTTGACTTCGGTTTCTTTGGCCTTAGGTTTTTTGGCCTTTGGCTCGTCTTCTTTGGGACCTTTGTCTTTTAGGACTTTCGGTTCGGCCTCTGTAGAAGCTTTAGCTTTTGGAGCTCTCTCCTTAGGAGGTTTCTCGGTCCTGACATTTATATTCTCTGACTTTATGATTTTAGAAGATGATAGTGGAGTACCTTCCCCAATTGAGATCTGTAAATGACGTAGAATTTTCCCGATCGGCATGGCGTAGGCTAGAATCCGGTCTTTTGTTTCGGCAACCACCTCGCACAGTTGCTCGAAGAGCACACCAGCCTAGTCGATTTTGTCGCCTCGAACTATTCCGATCATCATTTCATACTTCAGCCGAGTCAGATTGTCAAAATTTCCTCCTTTCCCCTGTAGATATTTGAAGATAATATCTAGCAGCCACCGGAACTCCGGCTTCAACTTGATTTTCTTGCTGGTGTAATTCACCAAGTCAGCCGGATCATTTGATATGGTCTGTCGAGCCGCCGCAACATCGACTTCAGGTAAGCAAGTTTGGAAGTCACGTCCTTCAGTAGGCAGTCCAAGAGTCGCAGCATATATTTCTTCGTTGATGTCAAAAGTTGTGTTGCATACAGTCATAGTAATAACCCTCTTTTTCACACTTGCCTAGTCGAAAAAAGTCAGAACTTCATTTTGATGAAGAACAAATGGACCACCTAGAAATGTCTCTAAACTAGAGTCTTTGATGGAGCCTATCAATGACTTGAAATCACTGGTTCCGTTCTCCTCAATGTCCTTGAAATCGACCTGCAAAATATGTGTAAACAGTGCGCTATCACATCCCATTGTGGATTGGAAAGGAGTTTTGAAGAAGGATCAAGAGATTTTGAGAGATAGAAGGCGATAATGATTTGAGATTTTTAGAGAGAGAAGGCGTAAAAGGATGAATGATCCAACTTTCCTTTTTATATAGGGAGTGGTTTCTTGGCGGTTAAGGAACCGAACTGTCACGTCGTTCTGGATTTTTGGCGCCAAATTTTCCCTCCAAAAGATACTGCGGTAACTGTTGGCGGTTATTTTTGGTGGTAAACCATGGCGGTAAACCTTGGGCGGTAAACCAGGGCGGGAGGCTATTTCGGTTAATTTTTGAATTTTTAATCCGGATTGACATTATACTTGATTTTTTATGCTAGCCGGAATTTAAAGTTAGAGGATATAAAAGTTAGTCGATTATGAGGTTAACCAATGTTTTAACTAGAAAAAGTTTTAGCCGATTTTGAGATATTGAATTTCAAACATGCATCTTTATAGAATGGTCAACCGGTCATACAACAAAAAGACTGAGATGACCGGAAATTTAAAGATACGATTAAAACGTGAATTTTTATAGAAAGTTCCCTTCTTCCATTCTCAAGATCCATTCCTCCACGGTGTAGCCGGTCCGGTCTTCGATTCTTTCAATCTAGCTTTCCAACATGTCTTCGGTCATCGTGTTAGCTGGGCCTACCAAGACTCCTAGTCCGAGATTAGAGATGATGGAGCAGATATATCAGCTGATCTAAGGAGCAAAGTTGATTATTCTTCTGGGGGTCGTGATAAGGTCCTTCAAATTGTTGAAGATAAAGGTGGACCAATTTATGGTGAGAGTTTTGTGAGTGAGATCATGAGGTCATACACTTGCCGAGTGTAAGAGTGATTCGGCATGTGTCCCAGGATTGACCGCTGGATGAGATCCTAGAATACTTGAAAATGAGGGGTCAGGTCATCTTTCAGACCGTGGCATTCAACCGGATGGGTATTACCAGAGAAAATGAGCAAGTAATGCTCATTTGCTCGAATGAAGGGAGTGGAGAAATCCGAAAATCCTTCGGATAGAAGATCGAAGAAATCTGCGAATGACTCTTTAGTGAGCCGGTAGAAATCACAGTCGATGTAGGTGGTGATGCTACCATCACTTCTCACCTCTACTTTGTTGAAGAACTCGATTACCTCCGCCTCGAGGATGGAGTCCGAGCCTTCAAGAAAAGTTTGCAAGCCAGATTCGGCTAATGGTCGGATAAGAACATCTTTGAATCTAGAATTAAGAACTGATTCAAAATTGATGATGATTGAGTTTCGGAGTTGGGCATTCATCTTGAGGAGGTTCGTGGGACACAAAAGGTTTTAGGCTTTTAGTGAGAAGGAAGCAAAGAGTTTGTGAATTTATTTTGTGAAGAGAAGGGATCTTTATATAGGTGAACGGTTACTTGTCATTTAATGAGATTTATTAAATGAAAATATTTTTGACCGTTATGTGTTGTCATATCTAAGCATTGAATGTTTATTATGAATATTTTGTACATTATCAAGAGAATAACTTCATAAGGTACGATGTAGAGTAGGCACGACCTTTGAGAGCGCCCCTTCCCAAGGTTTTAATTTGAATTTGATTGACTTGGACTATTTCGGTTTGAGAGAAGAGGTAGCTTCTCCCTGGGATGATGTCGGTTTTTACAGAATTAATTTTAAGACATCTTTTGAACTAAACCGGAAAGTAGACTGGTTTTATTAAGTAGAATCTCTAACCGATATTACAGCAAAATTATCGGTTAGAAATAGAAAGAGCCTAAATCTAATAGTGAGATGGACCAATTGTCGGAGCCTTCTTGGCCTTGGCTTTGTTCCATCAGTCGATTTGCTCTTGGACACTTTCCTTTGTTAGTAGTTGGTTCGGGTGAAGAGTGATACCCGAGCCGTGATAATTGTAGAACTCATTGAATAGACCGCTTAGCTGTGGAGCATAGCCAGTTTTCTTGGAGGTGATAAACTTCTTCAAGTTGTCAAAGATGATCCGGGACTAGTTTACCCGAGTTACTTCGTTGATGACAATCATCATCTCGAAGATACGTTGGGTGTAGGATTGAAATTTGTCCCTAGCTAAGATGGACTTACTCAGAATCTCACTGAGAATATGGTATTCATTAGCAAGAAGACTCTTAGGTCCCCAAGTGTTAACCGGGACCATAGAGCTAGAGAAATGGTAGTGCATCTCGTCGATGTACACTAAAGAGTAGGTAAGATCGATGACACCTTCAGTAGGTAGTTCGCAAAAAGTTGCGAAGTCCGTTATACCGAAAAGAAAAGATTTTCCATGAACTTGGGCAAAGATGATATCTCGGTGTATCACCCTTGCAATTTCGAAGAACTCATTGACTACAGTGTAGTCAATGACATAGCGGTTTTCCAAGAATTTCCTAAGATCGGAGCTCTCGAGAGCTCGAAAGATGCATTAGACTTTATTGTCCTCGGAATGAGCAACCGATTCAAGATAGGCTAGAGGAACTTTCTTAGACAGAGAGAAAGACATTTTTCTTGATAATTTTGCTTTAGAGAAAGTTCTTGTGATGAATAGTGTTTTGAGATAGTATTAGATGTGTTGCTTAAATAGTCAGATGATGGTTAGCATGTTTAGTGATGTCATCTTTGTAATTATGGTAGAGTTAACTTGTTTAAGTGTATAATGGTTATTTCCAATGAGAAAGTAATGATGGCAAAAGATATCCATTATGGCTTAGAAAATATGGAAGGAATGTTAGTCTTTCTCTTTCAGTGATAGACACGTGTCTTCACTTTGATTTAGATTTAGACTGTTTTTATAGTATAGGGTAATTATCAAGGCGTGCATGACAACAACTGTCAGTTATCTCAAGTTATCCGAAAATTCGCTTACCGAAATTATAGTGTGATTTATCGGTTGGTTTTCCATGATTGGTCTATTGAGATAGCCTATTCCGGTTTGAGTAAATATCGAGTTTAGGCGACATTTATTCAAATTTGAGGAGTAAGCCATTTGTTTTATCTGAGTCATTTGAACCGCTCGATTTATGCACAGATAATTTGATAGAGTGATTTTGTCAGGCTTAGTCGGAGACATCTGTCCGGTTAGCATTCTTGATCGTTTAATTTCCCATTATGGCAGCCGAGTTGGATTTCAAAAAGAGGGAGCTCACATAACATGGTTTGAGAAGCGTGAGTTTCTCCCTGAACTCATGTCCCGGTTTTTCATGAATATTTTTTTTTGGAAACATGCAAATGCATTTAAGGCAGGATTTGTTTGTTATCAGCAAGTCCTGATATGATTCGAAAGAAGAAAAACTTAGCTTCCTGTAGAGGCTTTGTGAAAATGTCGGCCATTTTCTGTTCGGTTGAGATATATTCCAGCCGGATGTGCTTTTGTTGAACATGTTCTCGAATGAAGTGATGTTTTATATCAATGTGTTTTGTTTTGAGTGCAACACCGGATTGTATTTGATTGTTATAGCGATGGTGTTGTCATAGAAGATCGGAGATTCTTCAGCAGTTACACCGAAGTCCCTTAGTTGTTGTTGGATCCAGAGGAGTTGTGCACAGCAGCTTCCGGCTTCTAGGTACTCCGCCTCTGCGGTTGAAGTTGCAATTGAGGTATGTTTCTTGATATACCAAGAGACGAGCCGGTCTCCTAGAAACTGGCATGTCCCGCTGGTACTTTTTCGGTCGATTTTGTAGCCTGCATAGTCTGCATCATAGTAGATTATTAAGTTAAAACTTGAGTCTTTTGGGTACCATAGTCCCACTTCTTGAGTTCCTTTCAAATATTTTAATATCCTCTTAGCCGCGGTATAGTGTGACTGTTTTGGATTAGCTTGAAATATTTCGCATACTCCGACCGTGAACAGGATATCCGGTCGGCTGGCTGTTAGATAGAGGATTGAGTCAATGATTCCTCGGTAGGTTGTTATATTTATCCCTTGACCGTCCTCGTCTTTATCTAGTTTTACTAATGAGCTCATTGGGGTAGCCGCTTCGACAATAGTGTCTATTCCGAATTTCTTAAGCAGTTCGACTGTGTATTTAGGCTGGCTGATGACGTTCCGGTGTCGATCTTCCGAACCTAGAGACCTAGGAAGAAACTTAATTCCTCCATCATACTCATCTCAAATCTGTCAGTCATTAACTTTGAGAATTTGTCACATAATTTCGGATCTGTTGAACCGAAAATAATATCATCCACATATATTTGAACAAGTAATGTTCCTTTTTCTCAAATTTGAAGAGTGTTTTGTCAAACGAGCCGATTGTGAAGTTGTGATAAAATAAGAATTTTGTTAAAGTATCGTACCAGGCTCTTGGAGCCTGTTTTAAACCATAAAGGGCTTTATCCAGCCGGTATACATGACTTATTAGTTCTGGATTTTTAAAGCCTGGAAGTTGTTCAACATACACTTCTTCACTTAGTTTACCATTTAGAAAAGCACTTTTGACATCCATTTGGAAAACTTTAAAGTTTTTGAAAGCCGCAAATGCCAAAAATATTCTAATGGCTTCAAGTCTAGCCACAAGAGAAAATGATTCTTCAAAATCAATGCCTTCTTCATGTTTGTATCCTTGAACCACTAGCCTAACTTTGTTCCTCGTAACCAAACTGTCTTCGTTGAGTTTATTTCTGAACACTCATCTTGTTCCTATGACAGATTGTTGTTTCGGTCTTAGAACTAGTTGCTTGACTTTATTTCTCTCAAACTGGTTTAACTCCTCTTGCATTGCTAATATCCAATTGGGATCTAGCAATGCTTCATCCACCTTTTTCGACTCAATTTGTGATATGAAAACTGAGTTTTCATATTCTTCCAAATTTTGTTGCCTAGTTCGGACGGGTGATGAGAGTTTACCTATTACAAGTTCAAGAGAATGATTTTATTCCTTCTAAGGTTTATTCTAGTAGTGTCTTCCAAGCGTCCGGTTAACTGATCAAGGTTAGACGGATCGGTAGGCTGATTAGAGTCAGACCGACCGATTTCCTTAGTGGACACTGAGGCGTCAACTTTCTGCGGTAAAGCAGTTTGATCAGGCTGAATCTCAGCATTAACCGCTTGATCATTGACAAACCGTCTATAGACCGGAACCTCATCTTCATCATCAGAATAGATATTGAAATTTTTCATTCTGTTGTGAAGGTCAAAGGGTGCTGCAGTGTTACATTCAATCGATTCATCAAAAACAACATGAGAAGATTCTTCAACCGTTATGATGGTTCTAGTATTATAAACTCTATATGCCTTACTAACGGCTGAAAAACCCAACATTATTCCTTCATCGGATTTAGCATCAAACGCGGTCAAATAGTTTTTGTCGTTGATGTGAACATAACACTTACAGCCAAAGATCCTAAGATACCGGATGTTAGGAACTCTGTCATGGTATATTTCAAATGGAGTTTTAGTTAGCCGTTTAGTAATTAAAGACCGGTTTTGAGTTTAACAAGTAGTGTTGATAGCTTTAGCCCAAAATTTTTGAGCAAATACCCGAATCGACTATCATGGACCTTGCGGCTTCATTGAGAGTTCGGTTTCTTCTCTCAGCCAGGCCATTTTGTTGAGGTGTTCTGGAACAAGACAACTAGTGCCTAATACTAGAATCATCAAGAAAAGTAGTTAAAGTACTGTTCATGAATTCGGTTCCTCTATCACTTCTAATTTTGTTAATTTGGATAGATTTCTCATTTTGTATTCTTAAAAGTAATTTGATCAGGTTCGGTATAGCTTGATCTTTAGAAGCTAAGAATGTTACCCAAGTAAATCTAGAATAATCATCAACGACTACCATGGTATAATGCATGTCTCCTAGGGTTGTCACCCTAACCGGTCCAAACAAGTTCATATGTAATATAAGCATCGTTCGGATTGGAAATTTCATTTGCTTTTAAAGGATGATTTTATTTTTTTTCCCATTTGACATGCAGTACATACTTTATCTTTGGAAAATTTGATGTTTGGAAAGCCATGAACTAATTCTTTAGAGCATATGAAATTTAAGGTTTTGAATTTTAGATGGTTTACCCGCTTGTGCCAGAGCCAGTTCGGATCGTTCCTATCTATCATGCGTATCGGGTTCTCAGTTTTAGTTTTCCAGTCCACTTTGTAAATGTTTCCTATCCTATTTTCGGTTAGAAGTGTATCACCTTGATGATTTTTAACTAAGTATGCATGCTTATGAAATTCAACTGTGTACCCTATGTCACACATTTGACTAATGCTTAATAGGTTGAAATGCAAGTTTTCTACTAAGAGCACGTTATTTGTAGACAATTGGCCATGGACAATCTTACCCTTGCCCACGACTCTACCCTTTGAATTGTCGCCGAAAGTTATTATTGCGTCGGCTTCATAAATAATATCAGCTAGTAGTCCACTGTTTCCGGTCATGTGTCTTGAACACCCGCTGTCCAAGTACCATTCCGAGTTTCCTAGCCGCTTGTACCTCCTATCCTGCAAAAAATAAATATTTACGCATTTCTGGTACCCACATTTACTTGGGTCCGTGATTGATTTGTCTCTTAGGGATCCAGACTTTAATAAGTCGGATAACTTTCCCAGTGATAGTTCTAATAAATTTATCGGTACTTGGCTTGACATCATTCTGTCCTTATTTTGTCGTTGTGGTGACTGTTGGTTAGTTCTATGTGAGTGTGTATCGGTTTGTTTACCTGCTGGTTAGTTGGCTTTCCTTCTCTCAGGATGAATCCATTTTTCCGAGTTAGTTGGACTTATGTATTTTATTTCTTTTTTTGGTATGAGTCACGTTCTGCCTCATTGTCGGTTGAAGAGCTCTTGACAAATCTTACAAAGGGAATATTGTCTTTTATGAGTTTCATCCCGTTGGAATAGTTCTGGTTGGCAGATTTGTTGTTTTTGTATCCAAGACCAAATTTGCATTTGGGATGTCTTTGATAATTAGACATTTGGCTCACCGCTTCACTAGATCTTTTCCAGGAGGCCGTGACATATTTGGGTCTCTCATTTTCTTCGGTTAACGATTGAACTGTCTCCTTGAGCTTCTCATTCTCTAAGGATAATTCAACTAGTTCATATACCAAGGTTTTGCTTGGCTCACGAGCGGTACCACTTGACTCTCCAGTTTCGTAGTTTGACCGGGTCGGTATAAGAGCAGACAAGTTTTTGAACTCAACGACCATGTCGTTGAGTGCAATAACTAAGTTTTCTATAGTAAATTCTTCAGAGGAAAAGTCGATTACGTCTTCTTCATTTGCCATGAAGCAGATGACACTTTTTCTTCGTCATTTTCCGTGTTGGAGTAGACCCAGTCGCTTCCTCCGTCAGATGTTATGAGTGCCTTCTGGATTTCTTTTCCTTCACCGGTTTGCTGGCTGTTACTCCTTTTGCCTCTCTGGTAGTTGTCATCCGGTTTCCAGTCATCCCGTCTCAGTCTCCTGCATTCTGACCTATAATGACCCAAAGCATTGCAGTTAAAGCATTTTACATTGGATTTGTCGACATAGTTATAGTTAAAGTTGTTAGATGGATGATTTTTCTTCAAGAATCTTCCGAATTTCTGTTCTAGCATGGCCATCACATCTTTATCGATCCTTCCTTTAGGATGGTGCTCATTTCATCATCCAAAGTGATCTGATGTAAATACATCTGAACCTTCCAGTCGCTAAACGCTTCACTGTTTAGCATGGGTGGCTTATCGCTGTGGGTCATGCTTCCCATCTCTTTCGGTTGCTTGAATGTTAAGAACCTTGCTCTGATACCACTTGTTAGGATCGGGATCGCCGATAGGGGACTGGGGTCCTTCTAAATGTAGATCGCTTACACAACAACACACACAACAGAGTGGTCATAATCCGGTTAAAGATTAGAACCGCTCTTAACACTACACAGATTTTCACAGACTCTTGAACCGAATTCAAGGGAGGAAATGTCTATTTTAATCTGAAACAACTCACACAATTCGGTTTGAAAGGTATTAGGAGAAGTCAGTTTGAAAGCTGGTTCGGCTAAGGGGAGTACAAGTTATTTCGGTTGAGATAGTAGATATTTCGGTTAGGTTGGTTAGAGTAAATAAGCTGGAAAGTAAAATGAAGAACACAAGAAAATTTTTTATGGATGTTCGGAGTTGAATCTCCTACGTCACCCCTTCTTCTCAAATAGTGAGAAGGATATTCACTAACTGTAATATTCAACAAACACACTCCGACCGAGTCTTATTTACTGCTCATCGGTTACACCACTCACAAATGATGTAATACTTTTACACAAGGTAAAATACACAGAGTTCTCGCAATTGTATTTCAAACATTTTCAAGGATTTCAATCGATATTCAGGGTCGCGCGTAAAATTTATCTTGTTGTAATCTTGTCTCGCCTGTTGATTCAGCACATTTAAGCTTCTATTTATAAAGATATGACAACGGTCATATTTTCTCTCTCCATCGGATTGGTTATCTGAAGTCGTGCCGGTCAGAGCCAGATAGTGTGCACGCCTTGCCATTTTGGACACATGGCAGACATGCATTAGTCGGCCGCCTGTGTTAGAAGTTGCTTGTAATCTTGGATAATTAGTAATCATTTCTTTTGCCGCATGCTTCTGATTCGGATCCTTCTTCTGTGTATTTCTAAGAAATATCTTCATCATTTTATTACGTCATCTTCACAGGTTTCATCACTTTAAATAATTTCCCGTTAGCCTTAAGATCTTCAATATATGAGCCATCCAGAAATGATACTTCATACGGTTTATATCTCAGTCGATCCGGTGAGAGGAGTCAAACTGATTTACTTGATTATGTCGGGATCCTTGAGACAGAGTGCCTCAACCGGTCCGGTGCGGCTTGAGCTGTACCTGCACAAGAAAGTTTGAGATTGATTAAGTTCTTTGGCCCGTTTAAAATTAACTTACTTAATTTTTCTAACACAAAACTATTTTTATTTCAATATAAAGTGTTTTATTTTTCAAAATAAACCTAACGGAGTCTAGTATATTTTCAAGTTCATCTCAAATACAATACACAATTTGAAAGTATTATTTTTTAGAAAACTCTTGATTTATGGTTTGTTTTTATTAATATTTAACTAAGGATTTGAAATAATTGTGTGGTAAATTGATGATTAATGAATGTTGATTTAAGTTTTTTTTAATTTAAGAAATTAATATTTAAATATATTTAAATTTGAGACTTTCGAGCCGAACTCGAGCCTATGCTTATATGATCGAGTCGAGTTTGAGTTTAATATTGAAAGCTCGGTCGAGCTCGAGCCGAGCCAATAAAAAACGAGTCGAGCTGAACTCGAGTTTGACTGGTTTACACCCTTAGCTTGCTCCAAAGGCTCCTTCTTATGTTTGTTCATCCATTCCTCGTGCACCCGTAACGATCCATTTAATTCGTCGATTGAGATTTTCTCCAAATCTGTGTTCTCTTAGATTGCAATCATTACATGGTCAAATCTTTGATGTAGAGAACGTAAAATTTTCTCGATTATTCGAACGTCTTCTATGCTTTCAAAATTTCACTTCATCTGGTTAACGATAGATAAGATCTACATGAAATAGTCTAAAATAGACTCAGATACTTACTGATGAAGAGAGCTTCAAACTCTCCCCGCAAAATCTGAAGACGCACCATTTTTACCTTACCAACTAATTTTTGGAAATTTTCTAGAATTTCTTATGACTCCTTCAACGTTGAGGTATTTGCTACTTTCTCAAAAGTATCATCATCCAGACACTAGCACTAGTGGATGATAGAAAGGACATGCTAATCCTTCTTTTTGATATTCTCGAACGCTTGAATCAGGGTCAACTTCGCATCCTCAACAGGTTCGACAATCCCACGATTACGATTTCCCATGCACATTGGAAACCGAGTAACGTCTTTACTCGGATAAACCAACTATCATAGTTGTCCTTCGTAAGACACGGATATTAGAACATCAAAGAGATCATTGCTCTGTTATCACTTTGTTAGAAACGTTAGTGGACAATCGACGTATTCACTCACAAACTCAAGATAAGATTAAAAAGAAAGGGGAATAGATTTTATTTCAGTTCATCTTCTTTTATGAATACATCTATTCTATTTATACAAAAAAAAAAAAAAACTCTTAAACTTTTAAAACTCATACTCTTAAACGATCAGAATTAATGATAATTAAGACATATATTTAACCAAAGATAATAATGTCTAATATTAACTAGACTTTTAAAACTAATTAAGACACTTATTACACACAAAAGATTAATGTCTCATTTTCAATTATAAATTAATTTTATTTTCAACCTAAACAACTGGGACTAATGCATCACCCACATATAAGACGTTGTTTCAATCTTCAAAAGACGTATTCAACAACAACGGATCATATTATTATGAATTAATCACATGACTCCAACCAAAGATCCGGATTTTAGAAGTAATTTCTCTTGTTTCCATTAATGTTTGAAGCAAATGTAGAATTTTCAGTTTTGTGTGTGAGCTTCAAGAAATTAAGAAGTGGAAATGGATGGGTGATTGACCTTATGATGATGACCAAGTAAAAGTAATGACAGTCCTCCATTCTAAACAGATCTTTTGACAGTCCTCCCAATCAATATCATACATAGACTTCTCCCTCATTTATTAGCTTGAAGATGAAATGATAGTTAATTAAGAGTTTTTGATCTAGTAGTAAGAGAAGATCTCATATCTACAATGGCGGACGGATTCGCACCCATCTTGAAAGCCTGTTTGCTAGCTCTTAAGAATCTAGACACAGCCTTTCTTGTATACTCCTCCGCCTCCTTCACGGACATTAATGTCTTCTTCTTCTCCTCCTGCCAAAAACTGTTCAGCAAATGCTCTCCATTCAATACACTGGCCAGCTCAACCACCTCCTTTTGAAACCCCGACAGCCCCCTCTTTTCATCGGCTTCGGTCATTCTCAACGGAGTTACTTCCGGCAGACTCTCTGCATAAACAAAGAAAAAAAACTCAAATTCTATTATGACTGAAACCATGTTAATTGAACTAAGAATAAGTTTGGTTTATGGGTTATAACCGACCGGGACAATCTATCCTTGGAGAAGTTAATTCGGACACGATGTGTTCAAACGTGCCTGCCCAAGAATCTCTATTCGTCAGGAAATCGGAAGAGAGGTTGAAGATTTTCTTGATGGTTGCTGGGATTGATGAGTGTTCATACTCTGAGTTTGGAGTTGGTCCTTGTGGCCTACTTATTACTGAAATTACCCAACAAATACAATCATAATTATTATAATTTTATCATTATATATTAACTTAATATTTTCATAATTAGGGTTTCATCATAAATATTGTCTCAATGAAAATTAAATGAGTCTCAAATTTTAATTGTGTTATACACATGGCGGATCTATTTTTAGGGGTCCTCTTTAATCATCTACCGCATTGTGTGGGGCACAGGCGAAAAAAGGTTATTAAGAACCCTGCCTGAGACTCAGGTGCCTGAGACTCAGGTGCCTGAGACTCAGGTGCCAGAGACTCAGGTGCCAGAGACTCAGGTGCCAGAGACTCAGGTGCCAGAGACTCGGGTGTGCTGAACTCTATCCCAAAAACTAAAAAATAAATTACTCTTAGTTTCTTAAAATTTTAATTTAATATATTATATTTTATCTATATTTTTGAAAAAAGAAAAACTTATCTTTATCCATCCTCGTTTATTTATAATTTTTTCGTTATTATTTTTAAGTTTACGGGGTGTTCAATTGGCCGGTTAAATGGTTAAACGGTTCCGGTTAAGATCTATTTTGCCTTTTATTTTACAAACCGATTAACCGGACATTAATGGTATCGGTTTTACCGGTTCTGGTTCTATCGATTTTTGTCGGTTTCGGTCGGTTAACCGTGTTTAATCAGGAACCGATAATTCAATTTTTTAAATTAAGTAATAAATTTATGAAATGATTTTTTTGTTTTCAATTATTGTTTGCGCTTTCTTATTATACTATTTTCCATAATTTGGAGTCTCTATTATAATATATTATTATTATAATATATTTTATTAATATATTTAGGAATATGTTATAATATATAATTTTATTATAACAATATAATATATTTTATAGTTATTTTGTTAACTTTTTATATATTTCTTGAGAAAATTCAAATTCATTATGTCGATTAATTTTTGACCAACCAAGTATAAGTATAAGCAAATATGATTGAATCTATTTCTCAACCGATAGAACATAGAGTGAAATCAGTAAGTTATAATAAAATAATGGTTATTATTTCAGTTCGTTTTTAATTTATTTTCGTAAAATTTTATATAAATTATAATGTTTTTTTAAATAATTCTATAAAATTATAATTTAAAAATAAAAAAGATTTATAGATTATAAAATTTTATTTATAATATATTTATTATTTATAAAATAACTAATACAAATTATAAAATATAAAAATATTTAATTAAATTATTATCGATTTACTGGTTAAACCGTTAGAAAAATAAGTAAACCGAACCGTTTAACCGATAAAAAACCGGTTAATTGAAACCGTTAAAACTAATTAACCAATAAACCGTTAAAATGAAACCAGTTAACTATCGATTCGATTGAATTACCAATTTTCAATTTTTTTTTGTGCAAAACTAAGTTTACCTATTTTATGTATAGGTATATATATATACAAGACTCAAGTCTTCAAACATTACAATTAAGTCATTTGGGATTTCTCTCTAAAATGACTCATTATTATTTATTTTAAACTCAAAGTTTTTTTAGTGTGAAAAAACATTTGAACTTAAAATATCAAATGAGTATTTATTTATTATTTATATATTCAAATAGTTGTACTAATATTTTTCTATAAAAAAATAAGACTGCATACTACTATTAATTTATTATTATTTTTGTAAAACAAATGAAATAAACATAAGATCATTTTATTATTTATTTGCAATTATATAAAAAAAATTATAATTATAATTATTTCATAAAACACTCTATAATTATTGTCCACATTTTATTTTTAGAATCAGCTGTTTAAGTTGAGTTATTTAAACAAATTTAAGTTTATTTAAAAAGATTGATTCTTGATAATTTTAAACAGATAAGTTTTGTTTATGGTAAAATAATTCAAGGGTAATAATGAATAATAATAAATAAATAAGTATATTTAATTAATTGAGTTATATGATAAAAAAAATTAATGTTTGATTATAATTATAAAAATTATATTAATAAGTTATTTTTGTTAAATTATTTATTTATAATATGATGAATATAGTTAATTCATAAAGAAAAAACTATTAATTAGTGATCTAAAATTGGTTTTGAGATATTTAATCTCTTAAATCAATAAAAAAAAAATCATTTAAATTATCTAACTAATTTATAATTAAATAAAACCATTAATTTAATGATTATAAGCATTAATCTTACTAGTTCCTTTCTTGATCCAAGGCGAAACCATGATGGTTGGAACACGAACTCCAAGTCGATCAAACTTAAAGAAATTCGGGTCGGGTCCTATATTCCCATCTGGATTTGGAACATTCTCAAAAGGCGTTTGAACATGATCATAAAACCCACCATGTTCATCATAAGTGATCACCAAAACCGTCTCATTCCATTGAGGACTTCCCCTCAAAGTCTCGTAAACCTCCTTCACAAGTTTCTGACCATTTGCAACATCATGCGACGGATGATCATCGTTTGCTGCAAATCCCTTCAAATCAAAATACCTCGGTTCAATAACCGTCAAATTCGGTAGTTTCCCATCTCGAGCATCCTTTTTGAATTTCAAATCATAAGAATGAAACTTAAAAGCATACTTAAGTTTCCTCATGTTTCTATAGAACAACGTTGTTGGTATGTTTTGGAAATAGATTCCAAAATTGTAACCGTTTTCGTATAATGAATCAAAAATGGTTTTTTGTGGGTATCCTATTGCAAGTTGTTTCTTGTCATGGTTGGTGGATCCGAATGAAGTTGCAGAGTAAACGAATAGTCTGTTGGGTTGTGTTGGACCCGGGAGAGATGAGAACCAACGATCGAATGTTGCGAATTCTTTCACTAAAGTTGTGTAAACGGGTATGGATTCTGGTTTGAATCCTTTCATGACGGTTTCAGAGAGGTTTTTTGAAATGGATAAGGCTTGTTCTACGAAACCTGACATTGAAGGGAAGGTGTTGGATTCTGATCCGGATCCGAATACTTGTTGCTCGACGTTTTCGAAGGTGTGACCCGGATCTGGATCAACGTATTCTGCATCATTTGTGTAGCAGATGGATTCGGATTCTTTTGTTTTGGTTGAAACCGGGTTGCATTCTTGACCTGTGACTCCATTGATTGATGGGTTAATGGATTTCTTCATCCAGCCTATCATGTGGTCGAATGATCTGTTCTCGAGAACTAGAACGACAATGGTTTTAATGGGTTGTTGGTTTTGACTTGTGATAAGAGGAAGGTGGAGAAGACTTGAACATGTGAGAAAGAGAAGGAAAAAGGAGGAGAACTCCATTTTTTGCATTTCTTGAAGAAATGTTGAAGAGAAATCGAGTTAATTTGAATGAATGGTGAGATGTCTGGCGGCTGTTGAAGCACTAAGGAATAATCCATTATCATGAGCAGCACTGGTGGAGTTTATTAATCAATGGTGTTCTTATCTTTAATCTGCCTTTTTTTTATGGAAGTGGAGAAAGTGGGGAGAGGGAGAAGATGATCTTTACATGGGTGAATATTGTGAAAAAAAATATATGAAATAATTTTAATTTATTTTAATTTGGGTCATTTGAAAATCCTTAAAATGATATTTAGGTGGAGATATTTTAGTCTGAATTTAGATGAGAAATTGTTTTTTTTTTTCTAAATTAAAATTTAGTTATAAATTTAATAATACAAGGCTCGTATAAGTATGGCTATTGATTGATTTAAGGGGATGATTATTATATGGAGACTGATTAAAATAATTATGAGAAAAAAATGGTTAACAATGCTATAATGGGATAAGGAATGAGAGACTCAATTAGTCAATTGATCCATTTTAAATCGATTTATGAACAACCATAAATACAATAATATATGAAGTTAGTGAATAAGATATGGATCATTAGAAAAATCAAATCCAATAGGCTTTCACTATAGTGTCTCTAAAATTGTAGTCATATAAAATCTTGGTTTATTTATTCAAGATAGACTAAGCACATGAATTTTTATAATAAAAAAAAGTTAAAATATTATTTAACAATATAAAATGAAATTAAGTCATTAATGAGAATCTTTGATGGTAGTATATACTATTTTAATGAGACTAAAATTTGGAAGATGGATTAGAGGGTCATTAATAATTTATGTATTTGGTGGGAGACTCTTCTATAGAGGCATCATTTGAAATTCTTGTTACATTGAATGATGACATATATGCTAAAATGAATATTAATTTAGGTAGATACTCGGTTAACGTTTAATTAAAAAATCAAGAGGATAATTTCTAATGGGTAATTTCTACTGTCTATGGACCGGTTCTTCCAAAATTTAAAACAGTTTTCTTTAATGAGATAAAAAACGTGGCTAGTCTCTGCAACTTATCAATTGCTTTTGCGGGCGACATGAACGAAGTTAAATTCCCGTCTAAAAAAAATGCGTCAATAGGCATAGTGGCCTAAGGCTAGGAGCATACTCTGGATCGAAAACGTGGGGAGTGCTGTTTGAAAATTTCTACTAACTTAAAGCCTCAATTCAAATTTTTTTATGAAAAAATATCAAGGTGATTAGATTTTAGAATTTACATTAATAATCCTTTGTGTGCCTTGGGTCTTTCTAGTCATCCAATTTTTTTTATCAACCCCCGATAATTAGGGTATTAGATCTCAGAGACAATTGAAGAATTTGAACTTATCAATTTTCCTTTAGAAGGTGGTCAATTCTTCTTTAAAAGAGGTAATGGCAATGAGGGTCATGTTCCTTCTCGTATCGACAAATTTCTAATTATTGAATCAAATTTTCAAGATTTTCTAATATATTTCTCAAGGTTGTAAAAAACGGGATTAATCTGTGATTAATCTGCGATTAATCTGTGATTAATCTGCGATTAATCAGAAATCGGAAAAAAAATGTCTCGTTTTTTGCTAATCGGTAACCATAAATCGGTCAACGGTCAACTAGGTCTGGTCAACGGTCAACCTAGGTCGAGGTTAACTCGGGTCAAACTCGGTCTAATTTTTTATTAACATGTAAAAATTATATTCTAAAGAATATAAATGATTTTCTCCCAATTTTATTTTCTCACTTCTGATCTTATTATCCTCTCTCTCTTACTCAAGTCGCCTGTCATCTCGTCCAAGGAGCCTGAAACTGGCGTCGCCATTGTTGATCTTCCATTCAAATCGTGTTCTCAGTGGTAAATATTTCTCTCTTAAATATTTCATGCCTACTCTTGACACTGTTTTCTCCTTTACCACTTTATTTCTTTAGATCATGTTAATACATCAATCGTAGATATTAAGGTTTCAGAAAGATATGTTTATAGGATCCACTATATAACAAAATATCTCTGTGGTTGCTTCTTTATTCTTGTGCAAAAGTTCACACAAAGATATCACAAGTTTGCTGTTATTCTATGTAGTTATTTACGGTGAAGTGGAAACCTACATGTGTTTCTTTTGTACTCGTTGTGCACTCAAAGTGTTTGATGAAATGACTCAAAGTGGTGTCAAAGCATCATCAACGGATTCCAACTCAAATGTGAGTGGTTCTAATTTGCAAAGGATGGCAATTAGGATTCTGTCATTAACTAAAAGTTCGTCGGATTGTGAGCAGAATTGGAGCTCATTCGATATGGTATGATGGTATCTCACTTTGTCATTAACAAGTTAGTAGTACGAATTAATATATGAAATTCGTTTGAACTTGCTTGCTTGTAGGTCCACACAAAGAATCAAAATTAACTTACGACCGAAAAGTTGAACGATTTGGTTTATGTCCAATTTAACTCAAAGTTATTTTGTAAGAAGAAAAAAATTACATCCGAGAAGCTAGTGATTACAACAAAACTCAACATATGATGGTTGATGAATCACAAGATATTGAGTCGAATGTTGATGAGGAGATTGATCCCATTATCGGAGCGACACAGATGGTGCTTGGTGACACACTTGTAGATGAAATACTTCAACCTAGAAGGAGTGCAAGAATGAAGATGAGGATGATGTCTAATTGAGAGAAACTTGTGAAGAAGAAAATTTTGTATCGGAAGAAGAAGACGTTGATGAAAATAATGATGATGAGTGTAGATGGATGAACATTGATGTGTTTGTGGATGTGTTTTAGACTTTTAGACTTTAGTTTATAACTTTATATGCTTTTGGAGGATAATTTTAGTATTCAATGCGACTCTGTATGAATTTGGGTGCGTTTTTAACTTTTAATGAATGGAATTTAGTATTATTTTTCAAAATAATGCGTTTTGGCTAAAAATGATTAATTCGATTAATTTCAATTAATCCCGATTAATACAATTAATCATTAATTTGTATGTGTCGATTAATGTCCAATTACTGTTACTGCAACCTTGTGATGCAGCGTGCGTGGCTAGGATGAACCTTTATCAAGATTCGTTGATTCTTACGAATACCGAAAGTTGATAGATATTGAGGAAACCTCGTTTTCTGATTAATAATCTTCCCCTAACAAAGTGTTTTAAGATTCTTTAAATACTCAAACCCTAGCTTGCAAAAGAAATAAACAACTTTTAATAAATTGCAAAAAACACCCGAAACTAATAAAAATGCGATTTTGAGCCCCTAAACGTCGTCAGATGGCCTTAAACCATCATACCTCATGACAAAACCATGACTTCTTCACAGCACCACATTTTCGCCCGAAAAACACTAGGCAATCGTCGAAATCTGACACTTGCGAGATATTTTCGGATGCTGCAACTTTCGCATAACGCCTCTTCGACTCGCACCGCATCATTCCCCCCAGGGTAGAAAAGATTCGTCCTCGAATCTGGAACCGCATCATCCTCATCAGAAGAAGACTCACCCACAAAAGGAACAAGATGCTTCACATTGAACACATCAGAGGTACGCACATGGCTGGGAAGGCGTAAACGATAAGCATTGGGGTTGATCTTCTCCACAATCTCAACAGGACCAATCTTCTTAGCAGCAAGCTTGTTATATTCATGAGCTGGAAAACGATCCTTAGTCAGAATAGCCCACACAAAGTCACCAACTTCAAAATCAACAGCACGCCTTCTCGAATCAGCCTTCTCCTTGTACTTGGCAGTAGCAGCAACCAAACGGTCATGAGTGGTCTGATGAACCTGAGCCAACTGACCAACAAAATCCGCAGCAGTGGAATGAGGACGCACCTTGCTGGGCAGCGCTAACAAATCAAGAGGAGCACGCGGAGACAGCCCGTAAATCACATGGAAAGGACTGAAACCAGTGGAGCGATTAACAGCATGATTGTGAGCAAACTTCCCAATGAAAGGGCGAAGAGCCTGGTTCATCACACGCATAAAGGTGCTAGGAACATTCGACAGACCAAACGGCATAACCAGCCACTCATATAAGCCCTCACGAGTCTTAAAGGCAGTCTTCCACTCATCACCCATGCGAATACGAATCTGATGGTATCCACTCTTGAGATCCAGTTTGCTAAACACAGAAGCACCACCCAACCGATCCAACAAGTCATCCAACCGGGGAATAGGAAACCGATAACGCACTGTAATCTTGTTGATAGCACGACTATCAATGCACATACGCCAAGACCCATCCTTTTTTGGGGTAAGAAGGGCCGGGACAGCACAGGGACTAAGGCTCTCTCGAATGTGTCCCTTAGCCAGCAAGTCCTCCACCTGTCTACGCAACTCTTCATGTTCTTTGGGACTCATGCGGTAATGAGGACGGTTGGGTAGGGCAGCACCTGGAACCAAGTCAATGTGATGCTGGATATCACGCAAAGGAGGCAAGGCACAAGGCAGATTCTCAGGAAAAACATCTGCAAACTCCTGTAACAGCGGCTGCACTGGAATAGGCACCTCAGAACTAGCACCACAGGTAATCAGCGAACAAAATAGAGCAAACACCATGCCCGATTCGACCATGGCGGTCTGAAAAGGACCCCGAGACAACAAGGTGGTAGGGGGGGACGCATGATGAGTGGGGGCAGCACCCTTCTTGGGCTGATTTGGCATCAACACAATCTTGGTACCATGAAATAAGAACGTGTAGGTATTAGCAAGCCCATCATGTATAACAGAATGATCAAACTGCCAAGGGCGACCAAGTAAAAGGTGACAAGCATCCATAGGAACCACATCACAATATACAGCATCACGATAATGGGAACCAATGGAAAAATTAACAAGTACGCGCTTGGAAACTGTAACATCCGTACCTTGACTCAGCCAGGACAGGCGATAAGGCTTGGGGTGAGGTTCAGTGGACAGACCCAGCTTCGAAACTGCAACCTCAGAAATCACATTCTCACAACTCCCAGCATCAATGATGAAGGTGCAAACTTTGCCACCGATGGTACAAGTGGAATGGAACAGATTATTGCGTAACCACTCGTTGTCAGGAGCACGAGGGGTTAAACATGATCGACGAATCACCAAAAGGGGGCCAACATCACCAGAAACATACTCCTCCGCTGCCTCATCATCATAAACATCATACACTGGGGCTGAATCTGAAGGAAGAGCAGAGTCAGGATCATCCACCTCAGTAAAAAGACCACGATTGGTGGACTTTGGGTTGCGACACTCTGCTTGGCGATGGCCAACTTCACCACAATTGAAACAACGCAAGCCACCGGGACGTCCCTGCGGGGGGGCTGGGGTGGGATGGGCCGGCTGGGAAGAAGAACCAATGCCACTAGTGGGGACAACCTGTTTTCCAAAGCTACCCGAACCGCGCCTGGCTAGCTGTTTCTCAGCCTGTGAAGCACGCTGATGTGCCTCAGAAACAGTCAAGGGATCAAACATATTCAAAATATCCTGCAACTGGAGGCGAAGGCCACCAATATAGCGAGAAACCAACTGGAGAGGGGACTCAGACAGGTCAACACGAGCCACAAAGGTGTAAAACTCAATGGAATAGTCATCCACGGAACGAAAACCCTGACGAAGATTCTGGAACCGCTGGTACAGGTTACGTTCGTAATTATATGGTAGAAACGCAGCCCTAATATGCTTCCTGAATTTGTCCCAATTCGTGAGCTTTGCCTTACCATGACGAACACGTGTCTGTTTCAACTGCTGCCACCATGCTTGTGCACGACCATGTAAGCGGATCGTAACAAGGGGTACACGACGATCTGCAGGAACTTCCTTGAAATCCAGAATCTCTTCAACCTGAGAAAGCCAATCAATAAACTCTTCCGGTGGTAGACTACCATCGAACTTAGGGATGTCCACCCTGAATGCCTGCTCCCAGCGATGATTGGGGCGTTTAGGGGATCGATTCCGAAGACCACCGAGAGGGTTTTCATCTGTCATCGTAACATCATCTTCAGGGTGGTGCATGTGCATAGATGCATCCATCCGTTGCGTCAACCATTCAACCTGCCGCCTCAAATCGTCGTTATCACGGCGAAACTCAGTGTTTTCACGTCGCAACTCAGCAAGGTCACCATCATCAGCACCAGGGGTAGGGTTGCGCGGCTGTCTTCGGGGCGGCATACCTCAGGGTCGACTGGAAACTGATACCAACTGATGCAGCGTGCGTGGCTAGGATGAACCTTTATCAAGATTCGTTGATTCTTACGAATACCGAAAGTTGATAGATATTGAGGAAACCTCGTTTTCTAATTAATAATCTTCCCCTAACAAAGTGTTTTAAGATTCTTTAAATACTCAAACCCTAGCTTGCAAAAGAAATAAACAACTTTTAATAAATTGCAAAATACACCCGAAACTAATAAAAATGCGATTTTGAGCCCCTAAACGTCGTCAGATGGCCTTAAACCATCATACCTCATGACAAAACCATGACTTCTTCACAGCACCACATTTCCGCCCGAAAAACACTAGGCAATCGTCGAAATCTGACACTTGCGAGATATTTTCGGATGCTGCAACTTTCGCATAAACGCCTCTTCGACTCGCACCGCATCACCTTGATATTTCTAAAGGTCCTTCTATGGATAGTTATTCAGATCACCGACCGATCTTGATGGAACAGCGAAAGATGGAGAGAACATGTTGACCATTTAGATTCAAAAATAAATGGTTGATCAAAGAGAACTCTATACCGTGTGTGCAATCATGGTGGGTGAATCAATCATCGGTTGGTTTTTCGTCGAGTAATCTCTTTGTGAACTTAAGGAATCTGCATAAAATTCTCAAAAGTTGGTTCGTGGGGGATCGTGCTTTATTTTGTGCTAAAATCAATGAATTGTGTAATGAAATTAATGTCATTTAATGGATGAGGAAATTCGTGAACTCTTCGACGAGGAGGCTAGTTCTCGGATTCACATTATTAGTAAGTTACTCGATATGTGTAAGAAGAAAGAAATTGGGGGCACATTAGCGAAGTAGAGCTACATGGTTAAGAGTCGAAGATAGAAACACCAAAATTTTTAATGGGATCTCTAACGCGCAAGCTGGAAATAATGTGATTAATTTAATCTCGATCGAATGGAAGTTTGTGATAGTGAACCTGAAATCTCTACGAGTATTCTCAAATTCTATAAGGGTTTGTTTAAGGAGCCATTTAAGGTCAAACCTAAATTGAATGGTATAAATTTTAATTCAATTAGAACAACACAAAAAGATATGTTTGAGGCTCGTTTTACGTTGAAGGAGATTGATGAGGTCATTAAGGGGTGTGGAAGTGATAAAGCGTCGGGATGTGACGAGTATACTTTGACTTTTTTAAAGAAGGTGTGGCATTTCTTTAAGACTGAAATTATGGAAATAGTTGATCATTTTTATCGATTTTTATCATTTAATAAGAGTTGAAATTCTACTCCATTTTGATATGTCTCATTCGTAAAGCTCCAAGAATTATTGATGTGAAGAAATTTAGGTCTATCAGTTTCGTTTCTTCATTCTCTAATATTGTCGCAAAATATTTGGCAAAAAGGGTGCGGAGGGTGTTACAGACTGTCATATCTAATAATCAGATAAAGATCATCAAAGATCATCAAATATATAATGTCGTATTAATAGGCAATGAGTGCACTGACTCAATTAGTTCAAGAGGTGAAAAATGTATTTTTGTCAAGTTAGACATCGAAAAAACTTATGAACATGTCAATTGAGAGTTTTTATTTGATGTAATGGACAATTTGAGAATGAATGTGAAATGAATTGGTTGGATTAGATTTTGTCTTTTCACGATTAAGTTTTCTATTATTGTTACTCGAGAATTTTTCGTGAGCTTTAGAGGGATCAGACATGGTGATACACTCCCTTCTTTTTGTTTTTTATTGTCATGAAAGCTCTTTAAAAATGATGTCTTTTGCAGAAAACTCGAGACTCATCCGTGAAGTGAGTTGTGGGTCAAGAAAATATCTTTTTGTCATATCACATTTGTTTTTCACTAAAGACACACTCTACATAGTTCAGTCTACATATATGAATTTTAAACACCTTCGGGATATTTTATAATTATTCGGTGCATGTTCTAATCTTCGAGTTAATCTTAATAAGTTAGACATCTTTTTTTTAAAACTATATTTTGAATAGAAGAATGATAAGGTTGATAAATGTGTTGGGGTTTAGAATTGATGATATTCCGTCAACATATCTTGGTACGTCATTATGTGTTAAATTATGATCTAAAGTCCATTGGGACCTGATTATCACTAAATTGAATGTAACTGTCTAGATGAAAAAGTAAAATAATTTAAAATGGGGTCGATTAATCATCATTAAGAGTGTATTGACGATTATGCTCACATATATAATGTCGTTATTCATTTTCCCCAAGAGCGTGGTAGTGAAAATAAAGAGAGTAATGTGTAAATTTCTATAGGGATCTTCTAACTCATCGTTTTGTCATTTAGTTAGTCGAGATAAGGTTAAATGTTTTAAAGATCAAGGATGTCTAGATAATCAAGATCTTATTTCTTTTAATAAGACCCTTCTATCAAAATGATGTAGTAGATTCGCAATAGAGCCGAATAGTCTTTGGGCATCGATAATCAGATGTATGTATGATAATGATTGGTCTGGTTGGTTCACCAAAATGTCTAATTATCCAGCAAAATATAGCATTTTGAGAGAAATTTATTTTATGTGGAAAAGTTTTCGTGAGCATTCGAGATTCATTGTGCGGGATGATTCTTCGATTAGATTTTGAGACGATATTTGGTGTAGTGTCAAAAGTCTAGCTACGGCGTATTTTAAGCTTGCTTTAATTTCTATATATATATAAAAACCATAATTAAGGACATGTTTGATCCTCGATTTAGTGATTTCGCTAGCCGAATTAGATATAGAAGGATATTAAACATTATAGAGACTTCGTCCCATAATAGAGTTTACTTTTGGTAGGAAGTAAACAAGTGTCTCCGTCTAAACAAGACGTTATGCGTTGCCAAAATATGGATAGTTTCCATGTGGGGCATTGCTACAAGTTGTTTGATAAGATGATTCCATATAATTTTTGTTGGAGAAAACTTTAGGAGTCAAATATTTCATCCAAGATCTCATTCTTTGGATGAAGCCTTATTCATGGAGGAATTTTAACGGATGATATGTGCATAAAAAAATTGTATTATGGTTAGTTGTATGTATCACGAATAGGTTGAATCGACAACTTGGTTTCTTTTGCATTGTCGAGGGATGACTAGTATTTTGAGTTTTTTGTGTAATATTATTAGGATTCATTGGATAATGTTCGAGTATTTGTTTAGTTGTTGAGAAGTTTGAATTGTTGCAACTGATATAACAGACCTACATATTTTGGTTAACATACCAATTATTTTTTGGTGAACTATCTGGTTGGAGAGAAATCATTGAATTTTTATTTATCGTAGTCGTCCGATTCGTATAATTCATAGTACTACTATTATGACGTTTTTTAAGATTCATTCAGAAAAGTCAATATAGTCTGTCGAAAGTTAATCGTTCTTATCGAGAATTTAAGAGCTCGATAACTTATTAAATACTGTTTTTTCCGTGTCATGTTTTATTATTGTGTGTTTAAATGTTTTTTTTTCATTTTTAAATATATTAATATTTTTTTAAAATAAAAAATATTACATGAAATTATATGTTTGTATCAATTAATGTATAAATATTTTGACTTTCATTTAAAATATTATAATTAAGAATTTATATATATATTATATATATATATAATATATATATAATATATATATATAATATATATATATAATATATATATATAATATATATATAAATTAGTTACACATACAAAATTGCAAGAATAGAATAACAATTATGTTTAATGGGAAACAAATAGAGATGATAATAATAATTTTTTCAATATTAGTTGGTTTTTAGTAGGACTTCGATGAAATATAACTAAATTAAGCCATTCACTTCATTTTGGACTTCATTTTGGTCATGGGTTTTGGCCTTCATAAATATGATGCAAGTAAATCAAGTATCACCAATAATCATTGCATGAACATGACCCATCGACAAAATGATGAAATCGACTATTGTCCCTTATGATTATTTCTCTACTCCTGACTCGTGACAAATGTTTCATAAACAAATGACAATCTCCACATATACGAAGATTCTTCACAACACGAATGACATCACTCGCGGAAGAAGAACAAAATAAACCAAATGCAACCGCTAGCTTTTCGCTATGAAAACCAAGTGAACATTCCTTCTCCTCTTCTTCAACGTCAAAATGAACAAACTCCGTAGTTGGTGCATAACCAACCGCACTCAATTCTCTCCTCAACTCAACAAGTTCCGCGTATATCCTATCCGATTCACGGTGAGATTTATCCCCAGCAATAAACTTATGAACAACACCATCCATTTCAATCCAACTAAATCCAGGGGCCTTCTGAATCCGCCTTTGAGCCATAGTAGACCTAATTTTTGCCACGTCGTCCCATTTCTGATTCGTCGAATGAATATTTGATAACAGCACATAATTACTCGAGTTCCAAGGTTCCAACTCGACCAACCGCTCCAATACATGCTCCGCCATTTGACTATCTCGATGCATCCTACACCCGCTTAACAACGCACCCCATACAACTGCATTAGCCTCCATAGGCATATTTAAGATAAGCTCGTAAGCTTCTTTCAATAAACCAGCTCGACCTAAAAGATCAACTATACATCCATAGTGCTCAACCGTAGGAATAATGCTATAAAAAACCCTACGACCTTCGTTAACAAGACCGGCGTGTGTGCACCCACATAGTAGACCCGTAATGGTATTGTTGTTCGGTTCAAGGCCGTGTTTCTCCATTTGACCTAATAGACTAAACATGGTTTTGACGTAACCATTCATCGCTAGCCCACTTATTACAGCATTCCACACAACCAAATCCTTTTCCTTCATCGTTTTGAAAACTTCCCAAGCCGAAGACATCTTCCCACATTTCGCGTACATGTCAATGAGAGCTGTACCCATGATAGGATTCAATAAGAACTCGTTTATATCGATTAAGCTTGCAGCCCATTCACCAACCGATAAAGCACCCATTCCTGCACAAGCTGAAAGAACTCCAACGATACTATAACAATCAGAACGGATGTTTAGTTCTTGCATACGATAGAAAAGATCTACAGCTTCTTTTGGATGTCCGTTCATTGCATAGCCCTGAATCATGGCACTCCAAGTGATAGTGTCTTTATCAGGCATTGAATCGAACACTTGACATGCTTGAACCATTTTTCCATACTTTGCATACAAATCTACTAAAGCAGTCCCAACAAAGACATTCGTTTCCAAACCTAAGTCTATCGCATGTTTGTGTAGCCATTCTCCATCACTTGAACCCCCTAAACGGCTACAAGCAGACAAGAGTGTAACCAATGTAATGCTATCAGCTCTCAAACCATTCTCTAACGATCTCTGGAACATCTCCATAGCTTCTCTAAACCGGCCGGAGTTAATGTAACCACTAATTATCGCAGTCAAGGAAACAATATTCTTCAGAGGTATTTCATCGAACACCTTACCTGCATTGTTAAGATACCCACATTTGGAATACAATGATACGAGACCCGTCTTCACAAACTCATCCCCATCGTAACCCGATTTAACAACGAGTGTATGAATCTTCAAACCAAGATGGAAATTCAATAACCTGGAGCAAGCTTTCAGAACAAATGGAAAGGTAAAACTGTTTGGCAAGAAGTTTTCCCTGCGCATTAAGGAATACAATTCGATAGATTCTTGGAAGAAATCGTTAGATACTAGGCCTTGAATCATAGTGTTGTAGAGAAAAATGTTGGGGTGTTGTGTTTGATTAAATAGAAGGCGGCCATAGTCTGTGTGACCGGAAGAGAAGCAGACCTTCAAGAACAAGTTGAGAAGGTAGTTGTCTTGGTCGAGGCTAAGGCGAAGAAGTCTGGCGTGTATATGCTTGAATTGTTTGAAGGAATTGAAGCCATGGAGGAGGCGTCTCTTGATTTCCAGTACGTTTGGTAGAGACGAGTTGGGAAGGAGGGAGACGGACATCTGCGCTCATTGCCACCAGGCAGAAATAACAAATGGTATTATATACAACTTTTGCCTTATTTGGATTGAGGTTATTTAAATAGATGATTTGATAATTTGGAAGAAGTAATGATTATTTTTGTTAAAAAAACTTAAAAGATATTGATTTATATAAATAAAATAAAAAATAATAATTTTAAATAAAGGGTATTTTAGTATTTTGGTTAATGAAATGAGTGATGTGATTAATGGAAGTGATTGATTAGAAAATTGGTTTTGTATAGGTTATTTAAAAAACGTAAGAAAAACTAGGCCTTTTAAATTATTATAGTAAAAAATTGATTATGATAAGATGGTTGAATGATAAATATTAGTGAATAAATTATATTCATTATTAAATGTGAATGAGCTTTGACCGGAATGAAAATAACGTCACGAGATGAAACGTCAATTGAATTGGTGATTAGTTTGTCAGAGTGATTTTGTCGAAGTGATGATAAGAAGTTAGTAACAAATTATATTAATAATTAAATATATGAATAATATGTTTGGTTAACCGAAGTGTGATAGTGAAGTGTTATGAGATGAGATGTCGATTAAATTTATAGTTGATTTGTCGAAATGAGTTTAAGAGGTTGGTAATGATATAAAGATGATTGGGTACAAAATGATCAAAGTGAGGTCGATGATATGATGAGATGGGTGGTATATAAAAATGAGGGTAAAATATGTTGGTAATGTTAAGATGATTGGGGGTAGAAGTGAGGTCACGGGAATTGTAAATATGAGAAGTCTACTAGAGAAGAAATGATATTGGTAGTTAAATGAGATCGTTTGTTGATCAAAAGTGAGGCTAAATGAGGTCGGTGATGACAAAGTGGAAGGTAAAAGATTTGATAATGTTCAGATATTTGGGTGCAAAATGCTCCAAATGAGTAAATATGAGAGGTTCATTGGGAACAAAAGAAACTTTTGGTTCATTGGTTGAGTGAAGTGAGGGTAAAAGAGGTTGGTGATGACTAGATGGTTAATTTGCCAAAGTGATAGTAGAAGAGGTTGTTAATATTGAGATGGTTGGGTACAATATGTTTGAAATGAGGTCACGGGATTAGTAAAATATGAAATATACATTGGGAACAAAAGATATTGGTGGTCCATTGGTTAACCAAAGTGAGGATAAAATTGTTAGTGATATGACTAGATGGTTGGTTTGTCAAAGTAAAAGTAAAAGATGTTGGTAATATTGAGATGATTGTGTGAAAATATTTGAAATGAGGTCACAAAATTGTTAAATATATGAGAGATCCATTGTGAATAAAAGATATTGGTGGTCCATTGGTTGACCGAAGTAGGGTGGGTCGATACTGTATACTTTAATGTTTTATCCATACCTTATATCTTTCCTAAAATTTCGGTATGCAAAAAATGCATATCTTTACCTTACCTTGATTTCGGTATACCTTATTTCGATATACCTTAATTTCGGTATACAAAAAATTCATATATTTACCTTACCTTAATTTCGGTACGGTATCGATATTTATACCTTTAATACCAAAAACCATATTAACTTTAAAAAAATCAATCTTATCGGTAAGGTAGAGATGACATATATTTGAATAATATTTTGAAATTTATATTTCTATAATTAACTTAATATAAAATTTATTTAATTCTTTCCTTATAAGTATTATATATATTATATATTTTAACTTATAAATACTATTTCGGTATTTCGGTATTTCGGTTTATCTCGATATATCAAAATTATAAAAATCTCATACATTTACCGTACTAATAATTTTGGTATCGGTATCATACATTACCTTTTTTACGGTATACCTTAAAAATCGATATTTTCGATATATTATGGTACGATATTTTTGATATACCTTTAATATTGGTAATTTTCCCACCCTTAGACTGAAGTGAGGACAAAAATGTCGGTGATATGACTAAATTATTAGTTTGCCAAAATTAATGTAAAAAATGTTGATAATGTTGAGATGATTTAAAATAAAATGTTAAAAAGAAGGTCTCAGAATAGTATTATGAGAATCCATTAGGAAGAAAAGATATTAATTGTTAAAATATGTAAATGAAACTAAATTTGACCAATGTGAAGTGAGGTCACAAGACAAGAACTCAATTGAATTGTTAAAAAATGTGATATTATTAAATTACATAGGGTGACAAAATTAATAGATGAGAAATACTTTAACAAATTTTGTGATGAGTCACTTTTAAAATATTATTTTATTTCAGAAAATTAATTTTCATTTATATTAATTTTTTAATTTTTTATTTAATTATATATTTTTTCAAAAATAATATAATTATTTTATTAGATAAAATAATATTAATTATTATATTTATTTAATAATAATAAGATTATATTTCTTATATTTCTTTGAATGGTTGTGGACAGGCCGAGTGAAAGGTTAGACTAGTTCTTATTAATTCAAAATAATAATAATGACTATTTAAAGTTATATAAGGTTTTAATTATTTTTATTTAATATTTAAATAAATAAATATATTATTAGTATTTATTACATCTTATAAATTATTTAAAAGAATAAATAATAATTTTAAAATAAATATAATAATATAATAATAATCCTTTTAATTTTTTATTTTGTAATGGTGAATTTCATTGTAATATAAATCACTCATGAATTAAGAGAAAAATAGCCACATATTTTTTTTATTTAATTATATATTTATATATTAATTTTAAATAATTTCTAATTTTTTCAAATTATTTAATTATTATAATAATATTATTTTTCTTATTTTTAAAAATAAATCATTATAATAAAAATATTTTTTTTTCTATTTTTTCTATTTTTGATTAATATCAATTCGATTTTAAATAATTAAAATTCAATATAAATATAAATATAAATATATATATATATATATATATATATATATATATATATATATATATATATATATATATACATATATATATATATATATACATATATATATATATACATATGTGTAAATGAATGTTATATATACATGTATATATACATGTATATATATATAACGTAAATGAATGTTATGTTTATTCTATTTTTAAGTAAGATATTAAATAAGCTAATGGAATCAAATTCAAATTTTCCCCAAAACAAAAAAAAATTAAATTTAAGAGTATTATTAGTATTTATTACATTTTATGAATTATTTTTATAATTATTTATTAGAATAATTAATAGTTTTAAAATAAATACAAAATATAATAATTAATCATTTTATTTTTTATTTTGTAATGCTCAGTTTCATTGTAATATAAATCACTTATTATGTAGTTTTATACCCAACATTTGCTTAGCAGAGTTAGAGTTATTATGCATGTAAACCATTTAGAGTTATGCATGTAAAGTACCATTGAATTACTCTAATTTTTCTAAGACTTAATTTAATTTTTATAAATTGTTATTTTATATTTAATTATTTTACATTTTCTTAAAATGAATATATATATATATATATATATATATATATATATATATATATATATATATATATTTCTCATTTATAGTTATATTATTTTGAATTCTTATTTAAAACAAGGGAAATTCATGACGATAGATTAATGCTAGTTTCAAATATTAAAAAATATTATAACCAATATATATCACAAGATATGAAATATTCTTTACATAAAATGACATAATTAGTATTTACAATAAAGTTTGTTGATAAATTGTTTACAGAGTTTAGATTGTTTTATATATATATATATATACACTCTTTTTTTGTAATTATATTAATTTTTTATTTTAAACATAATTATTTAAATATTAATAAAATTTTCTAAACAAAAATATATTTATCAAATAAAACATTAAATATTTTATTAGATAGTTTTATTTGTATGAATCTCATTGAAGGAAGCAAGAAATAATCCAGTAACTTTGCCTCCTCTTCTTCCCATGAAAACCAAACTAAAACATGCATGAGAAATTTAACAAATCGTTGGCTTATGACTTCGAAGAGCTCTGGGGGAGCTTGGGGGATTGTGATCGGGCTCGGCATATATACTTTGAAACTTGCGTGAGGAGAAGAGGTGGACCAGGACCTTTTACATAACATGCAATCTTGAAATAAGAGATAATCCGACAACATTTTGGATTGACGGGTGCTCTCTTAAATAATCCATAAAAGATTTGTTGTGAACAACGATTTAAGAAGGACGATGCTCTCACACATACATTAGGTTTTGGTGGCGCTTTGTCGACTTTGGGTAATGGTGGCGCTTTAGGTTTGGGTGATCCAAATAGAGATTGATCGGACTTGAGTGGTGATAGCACTAAGAAGGCTATTAGTAGAATTATCAAAATCTTGTAATTCATTGCTTAACAAAAGATACATGGAAAGAAACAATTAGTATAAATTTATGTGTGTTTGATGAGATGGTATGACTATATTTCTTTTATAGTGGAGGAAGTTTAAGAAACCATCTTAAAGAAAGTGTCAATTTAGATTATGAAAATTCTAGTGAAAATTTATCCTTAACCATTTTCAAATTATATTTACATCACATTTTTTTAATTAATTAAATCTCATTTAAAAAGAAAATTATTAAACTAATGTGTTAAAATATATATACATGGGACTTCATTAACAAGTATAATTAACGCAACTTCAACCAAACACCAAACTCATACCTAAAATCTCTTTTTTCACTCCAACCGATATCAATACCCAAACTCAAAAATGTGTTTTCCCTCATTTTCTCTCTGTTTGCACTATTCATGAAACTCAAAACTTTTTTTGTTTTTTAAATTTAACCCCTACACTTAATTTAGGTACATCTTATACATTAAACTTATTTATATAATTTAATTCATTTATATAATATTTTTTGTATAACATAAATTATAATAATAGTAAAAAAAATTTATAATAATGTTAAAAAAAATATAATAATATTCAAAAGTTATAATAATGTTCAAATATTATAATAATGTTCAAAAATATTATAATAATTAACATTAAATTTTTTATTAAGTTTGTGTATTGTGATTTTTGAATTTTTAATAATTTATTTTAAACCAAATTTAAAATAATGGGGTGATATTAAAATATTGTGGTGTAATCTATAATATTGTAAAATATATGGGGTGATATTAAAAAGTTATAAAAGTTGATGTAAGGAAAAATATTATAAGAATATTCTTTTGGGTTTGAGAACGAGTTTTTCGGTGGAAAAAGATTTACTGTTTGAGGTAACATTTACAATAAAATGAGTTTTTCGGTTGGAGATGATTTAATAGAAATACTTCAAATTCTACGAGCTTACATACAAATAAAAAATAAAATCACAATTTGAATAATTAAGAATAAAATTAATTTAAATAATAATAATAAATAATGACACTAAAAAGGTCATACAATCAATCATCCATTTATTTGAAGAACTAATTTTGTTTTTATCATTTGTAAATAAAATATTATTTTATTTTTTATTCAAAAGAAAATAAATTTATTTTATTAACGTAAAATCGAAATAATTTATAAACTTATAAATCATAAAATTTTAAGATTATAAATTTAAAATCACAATAGTTTAACTTATTTAAACTGACTAATATTCTTTAAATTAAAAAACTAATAAGATTTAAGAATTCACACAATAATATAGTTATATTTATTATAATCAAATTTACAAAATACAAATGAGAAAGATCATAATTCTTTTTTTTAAAAATAGATGTTTTTATAATAGTTTTGACTAATATTTAAGATATCTGTGTTTTACTTGTTTAAATGATTATTTTTTTTATCTATGATTATAGAATTAATAAATATATATTATATCTATTGCAAGCTCTTCCATATAACCAACATTCTAATGAGTGTACAAATGGATAAATTTATAAATTTCTTCTACATTTGTTTAGTACATTCCTCTTTTTTTAGTTCTCATAGATTTTTATTATCAAATATATATTTCACAATAAAAAATTAATTAATTATTTTTCCCATTTGCACAATAACAAATAAATTAATTATTTGTTTCTCATTTGCAATAATGAAAAAATAAAAATATTTGAAAATGATTTATTCGTTTATTGTGAAATATATTTTTTGGAACAGTCAAAATTTTATAAGATGAAAGTAATTTATTTATTTTATACATGATTCCCGCTTCCTTTATAGATTATAATAATGATAATATTGTGATATTTTTTTATTTCATTTAATACTAAAGCTTACTTTAAATGGTGATCAGATTGTTTTTTGGGTCATTAAGATTTTAGTTTTGCATATATATATAACAAATGTATAAATTTTTTAACATCTATAGAATATAACAAAATGAAAGATAAATTATATTGTATATGGAAATTCAAAGTGGGAAAATTGTAAATATAAAAATAATGCAAAACTATAAAATTTCATACATATAAAAATTATAGGTCTTCACTCGATCGACCATGTTAGAATAGCTTTGTGCACAATCATGAATGAGTCATACTTTTATTTTTGTGAGAGAGTGTGTAAACATTAGATTAAAAGATCATTAAATTTTAAGAATTTGTGTTTTATTTGCTTAAAGTTTATTCATATACGAGCAATAGGTAAAAATTAAGGTTTGAATTCCGCTTAATACAAATTTGGGCAGATTATTAATTTTTTTGCTAGAGTGATGCTAATACAAGTGATATTTGAATCTTGTCTTCAACAAATTTGTGTATATAATTTATATATAAGAGGGATGATTATATAAGTGAGAGTAATAACGAGTTAGTTGATGTAAAATATGAGAATGTAATGATATAAGATTACTAATCGATTCTACTTTAATAATGGTCATAAATTACTCATGGTACAAATTTAGAAAAAAAAATTAAATTTTATATAAGAGTACAATGGTTATATAATAAGTGAGAATGTAAAGATGGTTGGATTGGTGCAACATATACCCAAAGTAAGAGTAGGAGATTAGTGATTGAGAATAATTGTGTGGGTAAAAGTTGAGTAATAACTATTAATTAATAATATATTGGTTTATGAGATACAAATTAAATTGGATACATTTACACAACAAAATGTTTGAAGTGAGTAGAAAGATAGAAATAAGGTAGAATGTTGAATTGTAATTAAGTTATGAACTCACCTAGTTTTGATAATTTAGTTTAAATAATCAAAAATGGAGAAATTATATACTTGATTTTGATGATCGATGATTGATGAAATTGTTTTGATAATGAATGAATAAAAATATATATATATATATATATATATATATATATATATATATATATAATTTTTAGTAATATCAATTATATAAATATATACTTAGACATAAACATCTTAAGTGGTGTAGTGGTAAGTACTTCTGCTTGTCACGCGGGTGACCTGAGTTCGAATTTACCAGGTGCACAACTCAAAGTCAAAGGGAAGCGAGCGAACGTTTGGCTTAGCAATCATGGCGTACATCCAACGGAAAGAGGATATGTGTCCATGTAAAGATTTGACCTCTCTTGGAATCACCGGATTTCTAGACTCTTGATTTCTTGAATCAACTTGCTCTCTTTCTAGTTGTTTTATTCTCAAGTGTGTTCTATAATTCACTACGTGAAACTGAGAGATAATTTACTGTACTACATGATAGTCATTAACAATGTGTTGTAAGTTGAACATAGAGTGTTCTGTTCAACAGTGTGTGTGCTAGGAGTTCAGAACAGGCGGTCAATTAAGTCTTGAGTTTCTGACTGGGTTTGTGCAGTTGCTGTATAAATCAAAGTCTTCTAGTGAATATCTTTCATGTTGAGGGAGAAGGGGTGACGTAGGAGTTTTTATCTCCGAACATCCATAAAAACTCTATGTGTTCTTTACTTTCTATTGCTTGAATTCATTTATCCGACACTTCAAATCTAGCTAGATTTTCCGCACTTGAACTTGTTTAAGAGCTCGCAAAGTTTTGTGAAGAATATAAACAGATATTAATCCCTCATAGGATTAACATTAAATCGAAGGTTGGAAGCTGTTAACTAGAGTCAGACCCCCGTGTCTATAGTCGACACAAATCCTAAAAAGTGATATCAGAGCAAGACTTTCTATTTTCAAGCATCATCAGATTCCTGAATCATGTCTATTCTCAACAAGATCCCAATGTTCTCAAAAGAAAACTACGATTATTGGAAATTAAGAATGCAAGCGCATTTGACAACTCTCGATTACGACATATGGTATGTTATCACTGATGGTCTAATAAAGACTGAGAAGCCAAGATGCAAATGGACGACCGAAGATATGAAGAAGAACAATCTGGATAATGTTGCCAAATATAATCTTTACAAGATGCTGGACAATAACATGTTCAGCAAAATCAAGTCATGTTCCACTACCTAAGAAATTTGGGAGATGTTGATTCAACTATGTGAAGGCAACGACCAACAAAGGAGAACAAGAAAGAGTAGAGGGCTATGTTGGCTGAGGAAAGCAAAAGTAAGTGCAGGGCCGGTCCTAGGGTAAGCCCAACAAGCCCTCGGGCTAGGAAAGCCTACTCCCTAGGGTAGCCCATTTAATAAAAATTTAAGATAGTTAAATTTATTGTGTATTTAGATAAAAGTTATTGTAGCATAGTGGCTCAAGTTAAAAACTAAGAGTTTTTTCTTGGTTACGGTTCAAATCTCACTAAGAACAATTTTTTTTTTCATTTTTTAAATAGACCTAGGGAAATAAAAATTAATTTTACATTTTTCAACCGGGGCTGGGGCAGCCCAAACCTTAGAGCCGACTTTGAGTAAGTGGGCCGCTAGCGATTCAGACGACTCATCATCCAGCGACAGTGATGATGAAGTCGTCACATGTTTCATAGCAGACAATCAATCTGAGGTATTTGACATCTCCTCTGAAGAATTTTCAAGAGATGAATTAACTATACAGAGTCGCACACTTACTTGAGCAGTGCGGGAGACTAAGGAATGAGCCTACTACACTCAATGACATGGTCATTGAGTACAAAAAGTTATCAGACTCTTTCAATGAGATGAGTGAAAAATAAAATTAATAACACCCCTTCATCTCAAGTATCTAAATCGAAAGATTTTGAAAACAAAATAGCTGAGCTCTCATCCGAGAATGATAAGCTTGAAGGGAACAGTTCATAGTTTATCTCTTGATAATCAGAGATTAAGTTATGTGATTAGCCCATGGACGAGGTCCGAAAGTGCCCTCTATAAAATACTTGAGCAAAAACGTCCAACCAGATCCAAATTCAATTTGGGATTTGTTGAAGGCAATCCAACCAACCCATGCAAATAGATAAACCCAGCAAAAGACAAACTTCAACTTATAAGTTTCTTTAAGGGCAACTTAAATGATAGTACAACTGATCAAAAAACTATGAGGATTTTAAAATTAAAAAGGAAATGAGATATGTTCAACTTATTGATTAGACGTCAAGTTGGTTGAAACCTAGAAATAGGACAACCAACCCGTCTGGTCAGCAAGGCATGATAGAAGGAACTCTGTCAAGTTTAACACACACACACAAAGATTGGGAGATCCATAAGAATAATTCGAGTATGGATCCCCAATGCACTAATCCATCGTGGACCCAAAGAAAATTGAGTACAAAATGTGTCAATTTATAGGTGCAGGTAAATTTGACAAACAACAACCTGAAGTGACTTACATCTTCACAAAGACACTTTCCGAGTCTAAGTTTTCTTACTTTAGAAATATATTAGGATTGTTAGATTACGATAATGCCTATACAGATTAAATGATAAACTCACATGGTTTTGATAATTTAGTTTAAATAATTAAAAAGGGAGAAATTGTTAAATTGTGTTTAAATAATGAACTCACCTGGTTTTGATAATTTAGTTTAAATAATCAAAAATGTAGAAATTGTTGAATTGTGATAAAATTATGAACTCACCTAGTTTTGATAATTTAGTTTAAATAATCAAACAGTGATAAATTTTTGAATTGTGTTTAAATCATGAACTCACCTAATTTTGATAATTTATTTTAAATAATTAAAAAAGGAGAAATTGTTAGATTAAAGTCTTAATTGATTTAGTATAATTAACATACTTAATTTTGATGATTGATGATTGATGATGGATGAAATGGTTTTGATAATGAATGGATAAAACTAAGTATATATATATATATAACTGTTAGTCATATCAATTATATAAATATATACTTAAATATTAATATCTTAAGTGGTGTAGTGGTAAATACTCCTGCCTGTCATGCGGGTCATCCGGAACTATTATCTGATCTCAAATGAACGACTGCCACTACATCATGTCGTACATCCAACGGAATAAGTTGCTACAATTTAGTATAATAAGCAATCATAAGCTCTTTATCTCTCTTGGAATTACCAGATTTCTAGACTCTTTATTTCTTGAATCAATTTATTCTCTCTATCTATAAATCGACAAATGAACGACTTCCACTATATCATGTCGTACATCCAACGAAATAAGTTGCTACATTTCAATATAAGAAGCAATCAGAAGCTTTCTATCTCTCTTGGAATTACCATATTTCTAGACTCTTGATTTTTTGAATCAACTTATTCTCTCTAGTTATTTTATTCTCAAGCGTATTATGTAATTCACTACGTAAAGTTGAGAGATAATTTACTGACTACCTGATAGTCATTAACAATGTGTTGTAAGTTGAAGAAAGGGTATTCTATTTAACAGTGTGCGTGCTAAGAATTCAGAACATGCGGTTAATTAAGTCTTGGATTTCTAAATGGGTTTGTGCAGTTGCTGTATAAATCAAAGCCTTCTAGTGAATATTCTTCCTATTGAGGAAGAAGGAATGACGTAGAAGTTTTTATCTCCGAATATCCATAAAAAATCTATGTGTTCTTTACTTTCTGTTACTTGCATTCATTTATCTGACGCTTCAAATACAACTAGATGTTCCGCACTTGAACTTGTTCAAGAGCTCGCGAAGATTTGTGAAGAATAAAAACAGATCTTAATTCCTCATAGAATTAACATCGAATCGAAGTTTGAAAACTTTTAACTATAGTCAGACCCCGTCTTTATAGTCGACACCGATCCTAACAAAGGTTATTATTGACTATACATTAATACTTGATTTATATATATATGAAGAAATTTAAATTAATACTTATAACATTACAACAAATTTAATATTTTTATTAAAAAAAAAGTAAGATGTCAATTTTCTTATTTTATTTGAACCACTTTGATTGAATGGAAAATATTGTGATATAATTATTATAATATTTAAAGAAATTATTTGTTTATTTAATTTATTCATAAATTATTGCATATATTTTACATAATTTTCGAATAACTTAATTAGTTTAACATGATTTTAGTTTGAACATTTGGATAGCAAATTTTTAAAAAAATTGTTATTTTAATTTTATTATTGTTCCAACAACTTAATACTTAATAATTACATCATATAGCACATTCTCCTTAATTTAAATCTTATTGAATATGATAACTAGTTGGTCAATAAATGAGTGAAACCTATGAACCATATAAAAAATATATCCTTACTCAAAAGTATAAATATAAATCAAACAATTTTAAGAAGTCTACAAACTTTTTAAATTTTTTAATAATACTCATGTTCCAATTGTGTCAAGTGTCAATTTGGAGAAATAACAGAAAAGTATACGCGTGAGTAATGGTTTTATATTTGTGAATGTAAGGAGAAGTCGATTTGTAGAAAATGTCATTTTGCATTTTGATAAAAAGTCGATAATTACAATGAATTAATGTTTTGTTCGTGTCTTAATAGAGATTTAAAATGAATATTACTAATTTTACAACAAAAATTATATTCTTAAAAGGTAATATATCAATATTCTTATTTTATTTAAATATTCATTAGTTAAATGATCATCCTGATGACTATGATTATTAATCTTTTTTGTTAGCTTAAAAAATATATTATTGGTTAATTTTATTAATTGATCTCATTTATATGTTATTATATACTGTAGATATTAATTTATATTCCATCAACATGTTTATTAATTATGAAAGTTTAAGGGAAATAATAGAGAGCAGAAATTTTTTGACATGAATATGTAGGGAAATGATGTGTCATCTCCATTGGATTGAAATTTTAAAATTATCTCTCCTATTACATTTTCAATCCAATGGAAAGATGACACATCATTTCCCTATATATTCCTGTCAAAATTTTCCCGCGCTCTATCATTTTCTAAAGTTTAATATTATTTTGTTTCTGTAAAATTCAAATTTGTGCATGTTATTAAAACAATTATAATTCAAAATTACTATTCCCATCACAAGTAGCACTTGAACAATAGTATCTTATGCATTATTTTGTATATAAATTGATAATATAACTTTAAGAAAAAATTACAATTACGTTCCCATATAATTTATAAAGTTGCAAACTAAATGTGATTTTTGTAATAATTAAACTTTTACTTTTGTATATTATTAATTTTATTAATCCATAATTTCATTTGGTTTGAAAGCTTAGTCGTACTTTTTTTCAGGATTATGTTAATTCCCTTTTCCTATTACGTGCATTCCTTTTTAAAGTTTGAAATTTCAATCCAGTGAGATTTAACCAATTGCATGAACTATTTGTTATAGACCCAAGTGTTCTCCAAGACCAAAGTTAACTTTTTAGCATTATATCAGATTTTTTTCCCTAGAACCAAATAATTGTTGATACCAAGAGAGTAAAATATTTCTTCTCTTGTTTATCTTAAATGAATTTTTACCCGTCTTTATAAGAAATCACTCTTTATATGCTTGACTCTTCAAATGACAAAATAAATTATTATGCATATTGAATAGGTCTTAGACCCAAATCTCTTGGTTATATCACTCACTCCTAAATTATTATTATTATTATTATTACTCTAGGAGTATTAAACATCAAAAACCAAAAGAACTTATTAATTTAAGTTTATTTAACAAATTCTCCCCTTAAACTTAAATACTCTTCCCAACTCTCATTTTAATCAGCCTTTTACAACTCTCCAGCAATGTGGTCGGTAGTGGGTTTGTGAATACGTCAGTAGATTGAGCTCGGCTTTCAACATGCTCCAGCTCAACCTTTCATTCTTTGACTTGTTCTTGGATGAAATAAAATCGGGCGTCGATGTGCTTGCTCCTTCCGTGATTAACCGGGTTCTTTGCCAATTCGATCGCCGACTTGTTATCAACTCGAATCACAGTCCCTTTATCTTGGTTTATTCTTAAATGCCTTAGTAAATTTGAAAGCCAGACTGCATGACAAACGCTCCAAGAAGCCGCTACATACTCTGCCTCACAGGTCAACAAAGTAACAATAGGCTACTTCTTTGACAACCAAGTAAAAGCCATATTCTCGGGTAGGATTACATAATATCAAGTAGTTTTCCAGTCATCAACATCACCACACCAATCACTATTTGAGTAACCCACTAATCAATAATCTTCTAATTTTGAATAGAAAAATCAAGTGAAAGGGTTCCTCGAACATATCTCAGAATTCTGTTTAAGATCTTCCAATGTGTATAACTTACATCCTCCATGAATCTGTTTGCTATCCCATCACTCAACATTAGGTCGGGTCTCGTGCTTGTAAGATACCTTAGACTTCCTATTAAGCTTTGATATCTTCTAACATCATCTTGTTCTCCTCCATCAAACTTTGAGAGTTTAGTGTCTGGTTTCATTGGAGTAGAAACTGGGTTGCAGTCCTCCATTTTAAACTTTTTTAAAATTTAAAGTGCGTACCTCTTTTGGGATAAAAAAATCCATTCCTCCGACTTCTTCACTTCTAGGCCAAGAAAATATTTCAGCATACTTAACTCTGAAATCTTGAACTCTTTCTTCATTACCTCATTGAACTCCTTAATTAGTTTCGCATTGCTTCTGGTGAATATGAGGTCGTCGACATAGAGAACGACTATCATCATATCATTTTCTGATTTCTTTGTGTACAAAGTATGCTAATACGAACATTGCTCGTACTTGTTTTTCTTGAAATACTCATCAATTCTCTCATTCCAGGCACGAGGAGCCTCCTTCAGCCCATAGAGAACTTTTCTCAATCTTTGCACCTTCTTCTCATCACCTCTCATCATATACCCGAGTGGTTGTTTGACATACACCTTCTCCTTCAACACTCCATTTTGAAAGGTTGACTTCACATCTATCTATAGAATTGACTATGGTTCTAATCAACTAATGAGATTAGAAGTCGGATTGATTCCATTCTCGTGACAGGAGCAAAGACTTCATAAAAACGATTCTCTCATTTTGTCTATAGTCCTTCACCACAAGTCGAGCCTTATAACGCTCAACCTCTCTCTCACATTCATCTTTCTTTTGTACACCCATTTTACTCCAATGGGTCGAGCTCCTTCAAGAAGGTCGGTAAGCTCCTAGGTTTTGTTGTGTTCAATTGCTGCAATTTCATCATCCATAGTTGATCTCCATTTCTCATCTTGTACAACTTTCTCAAAATTCAAATATTCTGAGTTGGGCATGAGACATACAACGTGGGCTTCATTTGTAGTGTCATATATGTCCTATAGACTTCTCATTCTTGGTTGCTGAGGCTCAGATTCATCTTCTGAAAGCTCGGTGGTTGTTGATATTGCAAGCATAACAACCTCGAACTTGTTTCTTCCTCAACCAGGTTACTCCAGTTCCATGCCATTGAATCCTCTACGTGAAATCTCGTCTCACCACCACCTTCTTTCTAAGAGGATCAAACAATTTATATGCCTTATATTTTTCATCATCCCCGATAAATATGTACTTCTTGCTCCGATATTCTAATTTTGTTATGTGTTGACTTGGTACTTGCCCATAGGCCACGTTAACGCACACATTAAGATGAAAGACACTCGGCTTCATTCCGCACTAAATCTCCTGAGAAGTCTTCTCTCCTAGTTTTTCATGTGGACATCTATTTTTTACATAGATTTCACACTACACTACCTTTACTCAATTATTTTTGACATATTCTTTCCTTTCAATATAGATTGAACCATATTGAGAATAGTTTGGTTCTTTCATTTTGCTACACCATTTTGCTGCGAAGAATATGGCACAGTCAAGAAACACTTGATACCATGCTCCTCATAGTATTTGTTGAAATCGGTAGAAGTGAACTCACCTCCTCTGTCAGATTGGACTGCTTTGATGACTTTGTTTGTTATTTTCTCCACCATCACTTTAAATTTCTTTAAGATTTGAAACACTTCTAACTTCTCCTTTAAAAAATAAACCCATATCTTCCCCTAGAAATCATCAATTAAAGAGAGGAAATATCTTTTACCACTAAATGATTATGGAGTTATCGGCCCACATAAATCAGTATGGATCAGTCCGAGTTGCTCATTTGCTCGATATTCAGAACTGCTTGGGAAAGAAGTCCTCGCTTGCTTCCCGATCACACATTCTTCACGGAACCTCTTTGCAAATATAATATTAGACAGTTTAAGTATCATCTCCTTTTTCACCAACTCGTTCAACCACCCGAAGTGAAGATGATCGAACCAATAATGCCACTTCATGGCCTCATCCTCCGGATCAAGTGACATACATTTATCTTGAACTATTTTAAGCTCAATTTTGTACATATGATTTTTCTTCATTTCTACCTAGGCAATGAACCTCACGAGTTTATCCTTCAGTTGTAGTTCTTGGTCCATCATTAGAGTCAAATACCCTTTCTTCATTAACTGTCCCATGCTCAATATGTTACTTTTGAGGTTAAGTACATAATAAACATCTCCGGTCTCTATGATTCCCCCCATTTCTTTGTTGATACATGATCGTTCAGCGACATTTGAATGCTACTTTTGAAGCATCGCCAAAAGAAATGGATCCATACTCCACCTTTGAGAGTATTTTGAATAAACTCTCATCACCACACTTGTGGTTACTTGTGTCAGTGTCTAAGTACCAAAACGAGTTATCAGAACAGATCGGTTTGATCTCGGTTTCTGGATTTTTGTCACCAGCAATAATTCTTCACCTTTCTTAGCAAAAAAGTTTGTTGATTCCTCTTTTTTCTTCTCGTATCAACAATCTTTAGAAATAAGACATAACTTTCGTAGTTGTAGAATTTTATCATGTACCAATCCTTGACAACATGCATATACTTTCCACAGTTATAACACTCAATATTGTTGTTTGTGTTTGTCTGGCCACCCCGAGCTTGACCTCGACCATGCTAGTTTTTTGGCCGACTTGCTCACTTCCTTGTACTTCTATTCCTCTACCACTTATGCCTCTGCCTCTTCCTCTTCCTCTGTCTCTAGTACTCTGAGCATAGAGCTCATTCTCCTATTTTATTGTCGCATTCGTCTAGAGAGCATGTTTAAGGGACTCCCCCTTCTTATTTTCCTTCTCTACTCATGTGCTTCTAGTGACCCAACAAGATCTTCAATGGTGAGTGTTGATAGATCTTTGGATTCCTTTATTGTGTACACGATATTTTTAAAACTATATGTCAATGACCTCAAAATCTTTTCAACAACTTGGTTTGATGAAAGACTATCACCATTTCGATTCAGCTTGTTCACCACGGTCTCCACCCGAGTAATCAACTCAAATACGCTTTCAAACTCTTTCATCCTTATATATTCTAGATTTCCCCTTAGGTTTGAAGTCAGACTTGCTTCACCCGTACGTTTCCTTTATTTTATATTTCGAGTGTATCCCATACTAATTTGAAAGATTTTGCGTCGGTTATCTTCTCAAAGCCAGATTCGTCGACCAATCGGTATAGTAGATACAATTTTTCCCTATCTTTAGTTCGAATAACCTTCAACACGTTTAAATGGGCATTTGAATACCCATATGTGTTTTCCGGTTCCTTATATCTAGTCTTGACCACATTCCAGTTATCCTGGGAGCCGAAAATGGCCTTCATACGCACCTTTCGGTTGTCATAGTTGATGCCTTTTGTCAACTTAGGTAGCAGAATATCATTGGATAGACTTGTCATTTTTCTCAAGTGTTTAGACTCAACACACACCTCATAAAGCTCTCAATCTCTCTTTTTTCTCTCTCGACCAGTGCACACTGTGACGTTCTTTTTTAGTTTGACAGGTTCTCTCATGCTCACCTCACATATAATAACTCTTATACTAATTTATTGGTAATAAGAGGGTAAAATATTTCTTCTCTTATTCATCTCAAATTGATTCTTATAAGTCTTTATAAGAAAGCATAAACTCTTCATATGCTTGACTCTTTAAATGACAAAATAAATTATTGCGCATATTGAATATGTCTCCCACCCAAATCTCTTGGTTATCCCACTCACCCTAAATCATTATTATTACTCTAGAAATATTAAACATTGTTAGGATTAGGATCAACGATAGAGACTAGGGTCTAACTTCGTTGAATGCTTACACACACTTTGTTTGATATTAACTTTGTTTGAATTTAATATTCGTTTCTATTCTATGCAAGTCGTCACAAACTCTTGAACGGAGTTCAAGTGCATAAATGTTTGTTTCGACTTGAAGTAGCAGATGAAAGAGATTGAAAGAAAGGAACACACGAGACAAAGTTTGTTTACGGATGTTCAGAGAAAACTCTCCTACGTCACCCCTTCTTCTCGACCTCGATAAGGATATTCACTAGAAGATTTGGTTAAAATACAACACTTGTACAAACCCAGTCGAACAACCATGATGTAGTTACTGTCTGTTTTCAAACTCCTAACACACTCACTCTGTTGAACAGAAAAAAAATCTTTCAACTTACAATGTTGAGCAACTCACACAGAGTATGCAGTATGTAATACAATCTTAACACTCAAGTAAACTTGAAAGCTTTTAGGACTTTTATAGTTTGAGAGAGTAGTAAGAACAATTGGTGTTTTTTCTTGTAAACTGGTGATGGAGTTGATAAAGCTTGTTGAACACTTTTGAAGCAAATTGTCCTCTATCTTCTTAAGTAGGCAAATGTCAACGGGAAAATTTGTTTCACTAATGTATATATCTACTTTAGAGGACACTAGTCCTAATTTGATTAGTTGTATTCTAGAGTGGTACATTAGAGAAGATCCTCTTTTGATCTTGTCTGTACTTTTATGATAGTGAGCCAATAATTCATTAATGGAGAACGTTCATTACAGAGGATTTGAATAATTTTGTTCTTAATTTGAAGCTGAGATTGATCAGGAATTGGGAAGCGCTCCATTAAATAATGAAGTCATTTAATACCGAACGCGTATCTTAAATATCGAATGCATTAATACCAAAAGCACTCCATTAAATACCAAATGCATTTAATACCCCGGACGCACAAACTACCGGACTCACCTACGTAACAATTTTGGTATTTTCTCAGCTTCCCTGAAATAATAAAACCATTTGGTTAGATTCGAAATCTGGTCACCCGTGTGATAGATGGGAGTACTTACCATTGTACTACAACACCTTGTTGTTATCTTTAAATATATTAATATACTTGATATGACTTAGCAATTATATATATATAATTTAGCTTATATACATAATTGAACTTAGTTTTATCCATTCATTATCAAAACAATTTCATAAATTATAATCTAATAATTTTCCCTTTTTGATTATTTAAAATAAATATTCAAAACCTGGTAGTTTTATAATCGTTGGCTAATTATCCTAAGTTAATTAGCTAATGTAATCTAACAATCTCTTTATTTGTGATTATTTAAACTAAATTATCAAAACCAGGAGAGTTTATAATTAAATCAATTTAGGCATTATCGTAATCGAACAATCCTAAAATATTTCTAAGGTAAGAAAACTTAGACTCGGGAAGTGGCTTCGTGAGGATGTTAGCCACTTTATGCTTGTTGCCTTCATATGCGATGTTTGTCAGCGATCAGCTGTCCAGATGTCATGCATAATCTTCCACACTGCAGTCCTATTTTATCTGCATTCATGGACAATAAAAAATCTAGTACCCATTTTTCTTTGGGTCCGTGGATTATTAATCCCTTAGTAATCCATACTTTGATTATTTTGATGGAGTTCTCGTTGTTTGTGTGTATATTGTATTTGGCAGATTACTCTTGTTAGGATCGGGAACGCCCTTGGAGGACCGGGGTATTTCCGGTTTCAGTAAGGGTGGCCTCTTACACAACACACAACACTTTGGTGATAGTCCGGTTAAAGACTAAAACCGTTCTCAGCACTACACAAATTGTTACAGACTCTTGAACCGGGTTCAAGGGCGGAAATGTCTGTTTCAGGTTGAAGCAACGTATGCGACTTTAGATGATGTTTTAGGAGGAGTCGGTTTTATAAATATGAGTGACCGGTTTATGGAGTATGATTAGTTTGAGGTTTTAAGTTAAGTAAGCACGAGATGAAAGCAAAAGAAAGAACACGAGACAAGGATTTGTTTATGGATGTTCGGAGCAAACCCTCTTACGTCACCCCTTCTTCTCAGGTTATGAGAAGGATCTCCACTAACTTTTGTAGTTACAACAAACACTTCCGGTCGAGCCCAACTTCGCTACTCGCCGGTTACACCAAACTCACTCTTTGATGTAATACACTAACTCAACACAATACAGTACAGAAAGCTTCCGGTTTTAGACACACCGGTTGGAATATAGAAGTTTATCTCTCTAGAACTTAATGCTTTGATGATTTGTTTTTCGTAATCCGTAACTTGTGACTTGTGCATTTAATGAAGACGATACGTCTTCCTTTTATAGCTGAGAAGAGCTAACGGTCACTTTTCTTCTCTCTCCTCTAGATTGGTTGATCATTATCACGCCGGTGCAGAGAGGTTGCTTGCACGCTTCACCTTCCTCAACACCTAGCAATCATGCAGGTAACTCTGAGCAGAAGATGACATAATCGGTTTTCAGATTTGGACACGTGCTGGACATCCACCTCAGGTTGTCAACTTCGGATCAATAAAGCATCATTGCTTTCCTCGCATGCTTCCGATCGGATGCGATCTTCTTTTATTCTTTCAAGACACGTTTCTTTCGTCATGGTACGTCACTCTTGAAGTTTGAATCTTCCGGTTTTGTGTCTTGTGCAGTATGGTCCGGCTGGTATGTAAGTTTTTGTCTTGGCGACCGGTCGCTTGAGAAAGTGAAAACCGGTTCCTCTGAGCTTTAACTTGATCACTTGGAATTGGTTTCTTTGAAGTATAGCAGCAACCGGTTTTGATACCCCAACCAGTTCATACAGTTTTGATCTGTACCTGCACATGAAAGTTAACAACTGTTTAGTTTATCTGGCCGGTTCCACAAAATTAACTTACTTAATTTTTCTATCAATTTCTCCCTTTTTGATTATTTAGAATAAATATTCAAAACTTGTAATGTGTGGCCGGTTTAAAATTAATCTACTTAATTTTTCTATCAATTTCTCCCTTTTTGATTATTTAGAATAAATATTCAAAACTTGTAATGAGTGGCCGGTTTAAAATTAATCTACTTAATTTTTCTATCAATTTCTCCCTTTTTGATTATTTAGAATAAATATTCAAAACTTGTAATGAGTGGCCGATTTTGAAAAATTTGCTTACTGGCCGGTTAGAAAAATTAACTTTCTTAATTTTTCTATCAATTTCTCCCTTTTTAATTATTTAGAATAAATATTCAAAACTTGTAATGAGTGGCCGGTTTTGAAAAATTTGTTTAGCGTTTTAATTATTTTCTATTGGAAGAAGATGTTTCAAAGGCATGTGTTTGATTTTCCAAAAATTTATGTGGAAACTGATAAAATAACCGAGTTCCGAATCATAATTAAACATAAATTGTTTTGAAGGAAATGAAAAGAGATTAAGGCTTGGATGACCCCCCCTTGTGAAGCTCTTATTCAAGTTCTTTCTCACGCTGTCTTCTTTCTTCTTCTTCTCTTGCCTTCCACTCCCTGTCGCGTCTTGCAGCGTCAATCAGCATTCCGGCCCATACACTTGAGTGGCTTGGAGTCTTTTTGCTGAACCCAAAGTTGGCGCAAACTGGTTATGGTGGAGGAAGCGGTGGAGCAGTAATTGGTCTGGAGCTTGGAGTTGCGGTTGAGCCTTCGGTTGCCCTTCTCTTCCGCTGGATTGAGTTCCTCAGCATCTTCTTCTTCTTCTTCATCAAGCGGTTGCACGCTTAGCGCGATTGGTACAACTGCTCTTTGTTCTGCCCGCTTGATTACGTTCTTAACCGCGCTCCGTTTATTCTTATTCCTTGTGTTCATTGAGTGGGACGGTTGAGCTGGTTGAGATTCCTTGATGCCTGCCTGTTCTTCCTCATTGCACTTCTTGGCAAGTTCATAATCTTTGTCTTCAATCTCTTTCTGCAACCGTTCCCTTTCCATTTCTTCTTCTTGCATCCTCTTAGCGGTTTCAGCATCAGACTCAATTTACGTTTGAGTTGTGCTGACTTGAACTTTGGACATCTCCCTAATTTGAATGGCCATTGCCTGCAGCATGTCTAGTAAAGGGGCGGTTGCGGTTTGGATGGACTCGGCGATCAAGGATTTTACTGATGTCTGCATGGCCGTATCTATCATGGACTTTATAGTGTTAGATAGGTTAGCTTCAGTCGTTGCAATTCTCTCATCGGTTGCGGTTTTATAGCTTCCAAGGCATGAATCAATTTTCTCAACCACATCTTGCTTCATTTGATCGATTTCAGGAGCCTTAGCAGTTTGAGAAGAATCTTATTCCAGGTTTTCAGTCGTTCCGGATGTCTCACCGACCGCATAGAAAGGCTTACTTTGATAAAAGTCGGCATTAATGAGTTGGCTTTGGCAACCTTTCCTCCACTGCATATCAAAGTGATTGAGATTTTGTACGAGCTGTTCTCGCACCGCGAGAAACCGTTCAGCCATTCTCATTTCAAACGGAGTTAGCGTCGCTCCTTTAGTTTCTTGAAAGGCATTCTCCACTGCTTGCAACCGAGTATTTTCAAGAATTACTGCGGTTTTGTTAAATGCAGGTTGGATGAGGTTGGTGTGAGCTAACTGAAGGGCCCTCTCTTCCAGCCTGATGAGCTTGTCCCAATATTTGTTGCCGCTCAAACCTAGAGCCATGTCGGATATCTTTGTTTCACATCGGAGCTTCACCCACAAGATATATGGAGGTATCGCTTCATTTGCACCCTTGTTCATGTCCCTGATAAGTTCCTCGAAGACTTCATCTTCTTCTTCTGCGGTAAAGGTAACCTCGTCCCCGGTTATGACTTCTGATTGAGGACCGGTTTGCAGCGTACCTTTTTCTGTTACGGTTGAATCTTCGATAAGAATCCCTTTGCCTTTGTTGACCTGAACAGAACCTTCAGGTATTGTGGCTGAGTCAGATGGCCCATCTTGAGCCGATCGGTTTTCTGGAGCTGACTTGCCTCCTGCGGAACCGGATGGTTCCTGTTCTTCAAGATTACCCTCCTGAGCCGGAGGGGTAATCTCTGCTGTATTGGCCGCTTCTTCGACCAATTGAATTTCTGTCTGATCAGGTATCTCAACCTGATCAACTAGCTTGCGACGACTTGACACATCGTCCTCTTCGGTTTCCTTTGCAATGTCTTGGATAACATCCTCAATTGCTTTGGAGGTGTTTAAGCCTACGTCAGCTAATACCTCTTCAATTCGTTTGCTTGGAGACTTGGAGGTTTCAGAGTGAACGCTTACCTCTGCTACCTCCTTGGAAACTGACTTGTTTTCTTGGCTTCCCAAGGATTCGGTTTGCCTTGGTGAGTTAGAGGGAATGGGAGTAGGAACTACGGTGTTGATGGGAATGGGTTGAAAAATGTTTGCGGTTCTTTCTGGTGGATTATCCGAGGAAAGAGTTTTCTCGGAGTCCGCCGGTTTGTTGGAACTTTTTCTTGCAGCCACCTTCTTCCTCCTTTTCGGTTCTTGTGGGGCTTCGGTTTCAACTGCTTTTCTTGCCGGTTTCTTCTTCTTGATTTCTTCTTCAGCCAGAGCGGAAGAGCTGGTCCATTTGGATGACTTCGTTCTTGATGACTTGGGTTTGATCGTCTTCTCCGGTTTCTCAATCGTTGACTCTGAGTCAAGAATGTTGGTGATTGGAAGCGGTTTACCTTCACCCAGTTCCACATTGAGGAACTCAAGGATTTTGACGATTTGCATTGCAAAAGCCTGAACCCGGCCATCCTTCTTGATCACCATCTGACAGAATTCTTCGAAAATGACGTATCCCCAGTCCACCTTGTCACCGCGGACAATGGCCAACAGCATTTTAAGTTTATGTTTTGTCAGGTTGTCGAAGTTACCTCCTCTTCCCTGGATTGAGCGGGCGATGACAGTCAGCAACTATCTGTATTCCGGTTTAAGCTTATTCCTCCGGCTGGAGTGGATCACCAGATCCTGATCTAAGAAGGAGATCACCAACCGGACAGCATTTGATTCGGCATCGGTTAGATCGACTTTTAGGTCCAGACCGGTGTTGGGCAGACCGAGAGCTTCCGCAAATAACTCCTCGGTGATTAGAATGGCCTTCCCGTTGACTGTGGCTGAGACCTTTCTCTTCGTGAGTGTTGTCGTCGCCAGGAACTCCGTCACCACCGCCGGATAAATGATGAACGGACCAGAAAAGAACTTCTCTAACCCAGAATCTCTTAGAAGTTGATGAACAACCTTGTTTTTATCATCAGCATGTTCATCAATATCTGCGAAATCCACTTGCAACATCCATTGGAAAGGAGCTTTGCTTAGATCCATGATGATTTTGAGAAGAGAGAATAAAGATCGATGAAGATTGTAGAGAAGAAAGCTTTGAAGATCTGAAAATTTGTAGAGAGAGAAAGCGCAAGTGTTGAATGAGATGATGTGAACTTATATAGATGGCGGTTCCGAACGGTTGGAAGATGAACCGTCGTTTGATGTTTTTGGCGCCAATTTTCCCTCCAAAAGTTATTGCAGTAACTTTCGGCGGTAAATGCGGAAAACCCATGGGCGGTAAACTTTGGGAGGTAAAACCCGTGGGCGGTTAAGTTTTTCAAACTCTTCACTTTTGCTCGAAGTTCCGGTTTTACTTGAATACTTGTTAACCGGAATTGTTTAAATTAACCTTAAGTTTTTGTACATGAGTTTAAGAAACCGGAAGGAAAGATATAGGTGAAAAACCGGAGACTAAAGATATAAGTAAAAAACCGGAGATTTTAAGGATTAAATATTTTATATTTAAGAGAAAAGGTGAACATTTGAACGGTTTTGGTCGTACAATAAAATGACCAAAAACCGGAAAAGAAAGACAACATGGAATTAGTCTTCTGTGAACCATCCCCCTTCCATCCTCCTTTCGTACCACTTTTCCATGGTGTTTTCGGGTGACCGTTCCTCAATTCTTGTTATCCACCTGTACATCATGAGTATGGTGATAGTGTTGGATGGTCCAACCGGAACACCGGTTCCAAGGTTGCGACGTTTGGACATCAGGAACCGGGTTATTTGAGGAGCGAAACTAGTCCTTCCTCTTGCAGCGGTCATGAGCCGCTTCAGTTTGTTGAAGAGGTAGGTTGCCCAGTTGATCGACGAGTTTCGAATGATGGCTATCATGATGTCAAATGCCTCCCGGTTGTAGTTCTGGTTAGGCATTTGGCCCATGATAGACCTGTGAACCAAATCATGCAGGATTTGGTAGTGAGGAGCGAGGGTTTCTTTCTTCCCAAAGTCCTTGATCGGAGTGTAGGAAGAAGAGAAGATTTGGAAGAAGTCTTCCTTAGCCGGTAGGAACGGCGTTGGAAAGTCAGAAAAACCTTCGGTCGGAAGGTGAAAGAAGTTGGCAAATTCCTCTTCGGTAAACTGTAGGAATTGGCCGTCGATGATGGTGCGGATGCTGCCATCATCTAGAATGTGACCGTTGTTGAAAAATTCACACACCTCCTCCACGAGGATGGTGTCTGAACCTTTAAGAAAGTCTTGAAGCCCAGAATCTATGATATGCTGAAAAATGCATTCATAGTATGCACTATCTTTGATGTCTTCAAAGTCGATGATAAGGGTGTTTCTTAGTTCAGCAGACATGATAAGAGTAGTGAGGATGGTTTAGAAGGATTTTCTGAACTTTCAAGTTTTAGAAAGAAGGAAAGCAAAAGGCGTGTTTTGAAAATGAAGGAGTGAGCCTCCTTTTATAGCTTGGAGCTGTTGAGAGCATTTAATGAGGATATTTGAAAAATCTAGCCGTTTATGTCTGGTCATTAATGATTTTGTGAGTTTTCAAGGGAATAAAGACATGTCTTGTCTAATCACGTCAGGCATGCTTATTGAGAATGAATATTTGTGTTTCCAAGAGTGATATGATTTTATTTTGATACGGCACATTAAATGTTTTGAACATTTATGATTTTGGATTTTGGATAAAAGAGGAAGGAAATCTACTTCATTAATTAATATACAAAACCGGTAGTACAACAAAATTACCAGTTTTGGAAAAGAAATAAAATAGAACAAGGGAAAGGAACAGGTTAGACGTTAGATGACTCAGCCGCTTGTTTCGCTTGATTTCTTCTAGCCTTGACTGCTTCCCACCGGTCGATCATCTCTTGTACTCTTTCCTTGGTGAGTACATGCCTTGGATAAAGAGTTACGAATGGTCCGGAGTGGATGTCCAGATTTGCACAGAAACCGCTCAACTGAGGAGCGTAGCCGGTTTTGTTGGAGAGGAGCATCTTCTTCAGGTTACTGAAGATGATCCAGGACCAGTTAACCGGTGTCCCAACCGTTACAGCGATCATCATCTCGAAAACCCGTTGGGTGTAATAGTAACTTTTCTCTCTGCCCAAGACGGACTTTCCCATAATCTCATAGAGAAGCTGGTACTTATGAGATAGTTGGCTTTTAGCACCCCAGGGCTTAACCGGGATGTCAGATCCTGAGAACCGGCGACACATCTCTTCCATGGTCACCGGGGAGTATGTTAAGTCGGTTACCCTTTCATTGGGTAAACCGCAGTATATAGCGAAATCCGTCTCGCTGAATAAGAACTTCTGACCGTAGACTTGTGCAACGAGTATATCTCGATGCACTTCTTTTGCGGTTTGGAAGAGTTCTTCGACTACTAGGTAGTCGAGAATGAATCTGTTTTCTAGGAAGCTTCTTAGCCCGCTTCTTTCTATGGCTAAAAACATTTCCTTGACTTCGTGATCTTCTTATTGGTAGATTGAGTTGAAATCTACCAACAGAATCTTCTTTGCTAGGGAGTTGGTGTTCATGTTCTTGAGAGAGAAGGTTTATCTCAAGAATGATACTTGTGAATAGTAAACTTGTGAAGTTTTGTGAAGGTTTAAGGGTGGTTTATATAACCAGGGGGTTCGGCTAAATTAATGAGTTTTAAGCATGCTTGATGATGTCATCAGTCATTCAATAGACATTAACTTGTTGAAGTAACTAATGTTTATTTCCAAGATAAAATCTAATTATTACCAAGATAACAATGATGACAAATATCTATTGACAAGATGTGAGTCTCCCTCTCTTGATGATGGACACATGTCGTCATCTCGATTGTGGTAGACTTATTTTTATTGATTACAGGCTGCATTTTTCAAAATATGCATAACAACTCAGTCAGTCATCCCATGTTAGCCGGAGAAGTTCATTCCATCAGATCATAATGCATTTGTACTAAGCGGTTTTCCATGACCGGTTTTAGTAGGATATTTTCTTCCGATTGTGAAGAAATGTTGATTTATGTCAACACTTGTTCAACTTTGGATTTATTATATCCACTTAAACCTGGTTATTTCAACCGTATAGTAAATATACATATGATTTGAAATTATGAAGTAATCGGGCATAACCGGAGACTTCCTCCCGGTTAGCACTTTTGATTTATCAATGGCCTATTTGAATATGGTTTGAGAAGCGATAGCTTCTCCCTGAACACATATCCCCGTTTTTTTTTATACAAGCATGCATAATCATGATATCAATTGATTAAGATTAGTAAGTCCCAAAATATTTCGAAAGTGAGATAACTTAGCTTCCTGTATCGGTTTTGTAAATATATCCGCTACTTGTTGCTCGGTCGAGACATATTCCAGCCGGATGTGTTTCTCCTGAACATGCTCCCGGATGAAATGGTGTCGGATATCGATGTGCTTTGTTCTTGAGTGCACCACCGGATTGTATGTAATCGCTATGGCACTGGTGTTGTCACAGAAAATTGGAGATTCCTTGGCTTCTATCACGAAGTCCCTTAGTTGCTGTTGGATCCAGAGAAGTTGTGCACAGCAGCTTCCAGCAGCTATGTACTCTGCCTCTGCGGTTGATGTTGCAACGGATGTTTGTTTCTTGCTGCTCCAAGTGACTAACCGGTCACCTAGAAACTGACAGGTTCCACTTGTGCTTTTTCTATCGATTTTGCATCCTGCGTAATCGGCATCTGAGTAGCTTATAAGATTGAAACTTGAGTCTTTTGGGTACCACAGTCCCACTTCTTGAGTTCCCTTTAGGTATTTCAGAATTCTTTTGGCCGCCGTATAATGAGATTGCTTTGGATTTGCCTGGAACCTCCCGCACACTCCAACCGCAAACAAAATGTCGGGTCGGCTGGCTGTGAGATACAGCAGAGATCCGATCATTCCTCGATAGGCTGTGATGTCAACGGCTTGACCATCATCATCTTTGTCCAGCTTTACTGAATGACTCATTGGCGTAGCCGCTTCGGCGCATGTATCCATTCCAAACTTCTTCAGCAGTTCGGCTGTGTACTTCGTTTGACTTATGAAGGTTCCGGCTTCAATTTGCTTAACCTGAAGTCCTAGAAAGAAACTCAATTCTCCCATCATACTCATTTGAAATCTATCAATCATCATTTTCGAAAACTTGTCACATAACTTTGGATCGGTTGATCTGAATATAATATCATCAACGTAAATCTGAACAAGTAAGATTTGTTCCTTTCTTTCAAATTTGAAAAGTGTTTTGCCTACCGAACCTATTGTGAATTTGTGATCAAATAAAAATTGTGTCAAAGTATCATACCAAGCTCTTGGAGCTTGTTTCAGACCGTAAAGGGCTTTATTCAGCCGGTAAACGTGATTTTCGTGTTCTGGATTTTTGAAACCTGGAGGTTGATTAACATATACCTCTTCATTTACTTTACCATTTAGAAAAGCACTCTTAACATTCATTTGAAAAACTTTGAAGGTTTTAAAAGCTGCATATGCTAAAAATATTCTAATGGCCTCAAGTCTAGCTACAGGGGCAAATAATTCTTCAAAATCAACGCCTTCTTCCTGTTTATAGCCTTGAGCCACTAACCGGGCTTTGTTCCTCGTAACTAAACCGTCTTCATTGAGTTTATTTCTGAATACCCATCGTGTTCCTATAACCGGTTTGTTTTTCGGTTTAGGAACTAGGTACCAGACTTTATTTCTCTCAAACTCGTTTAATTCCTCTTGCATTGTTAAGATCCAATCTGGATCTGACAATGCTTCATCCACCTTTTTCGGCTCAATTTGTGATATGAAAGCAGAGTTTTCATAGTGATCCAAATTTTGTTGCCTAGTTCGGACGGGTGAGGATATGTTACCTATTACTAGTTCAAGAGGATGATTTTTATTCCTTCTGAGGTTAATCCGAGACGTGTCTACCAAGCTTTCGGTTGGCTGATCAAGGTTAGACTGATCGGTAGGTTGAACAGAGTCAGACCGACCGATTTCTTCAGTAGAAACTGAAGCGTCAACTTTCTGCGGTAAAGCAGCTTGATCAGGCTGAAGTTCAGCATCAACCGTTTGGTCCTTGACAAATCGTCTAAAAACCGGAACCTCGTCTTCATCATCAGAATAGATATTAAAATTTTCCATTCTGTTGTGAAGGTCGAAGGGTAATGCAGTGTTTCGTTCAACCGATTCATCGAAAACAACGTGTGCGGTTTCTTCAACTGTTAAAGTCCTAGTATTGTATATTCTATAGGCTTTACTTACAGCTGAATATCCCAACATTATTCCCTCATCGGATTTAGCATCAAAAGCGGTCAAGTAATTCTTGCCGTTATTGTGAACAAAGCATTTGCTACCAAAAATTCGAAAATACCGTACACTTGGAATTTGATCAAAGTAAATTTCAAAAGGAGTTTTAGAAAACCGTTTAGTTACTAAAGATCGATTTTGTGTATAACAAGCGGTGTTGATAGCTTCAGCCCAAAACTTTTGAGCAATACCCGAATCAGCTATCATTGACCTTGCGGCTTCCTTGAGAGTCCGGTTTCTTCTCTCAGCCAGGCCATTTTGTTGAGGAGTTCTGGCACTAGACAACTCGTGTCTAATACCGGAGTCATCAAGAAAAGTAGTTAAATTACTGTTTATAAACTCAGTTCCTCTATCACTTCTGATTTTATTTACTCGAAAAGATTTTTCATTTTGTATTCTCAAAATCAGTTTAATCAGGTTTGGAGTTGCTTGGTTTTTAGAGGCTAGAAAAGTAACCCAAGTAAACTTAGAGTAATCATCAATAACTACCATAGTGTAATGCATGCCTCCTAAACTAGTTAGTTTGACCGGACCAAACAGATCCATATGCAGGAGTTCTAAGCATCGTTCAGATTGATAATTTCCTTTACTTTTGAAAGATGATTTTACTTGTTTGCCCATTTGACATGCAGCACATACTTTATCTTTTGAGAATTTAACGTTTGGAAAACCGTGAACTAGTTCCTTGGAACAAATAAAGTTAATCGTTTTGAAATTCAAGTGATTTAACCGTTTATGCCAAAGCCAGTTTGGATCATTTCCGGCTATCATACACACAGGTTTTTCAAAATCAGTTTTCCAATCAACTTTGTAAATGTTTCCTATCCGGTTACCAGTTAACAAAATGTCATTATCCTGGTTTTTAACTAAACATGAGTTTTTATGAAATTCAACTTTGTAACCCACATCACACATTTGACTTATAATTAACAGGTTAAAACATAGTTTTTCTACCAATAATACATTACTTATGGATAGTTCAACATGGACAATCTTACTCTTGCCCACGGTTTTACCTTTCGAGTTGTCCCCGAATGTGATGATTGCTCCGGTTTCATACTTGATATCGGTTAGTAGTTCTTTGTTTCCGGTCATATGCCTTGAGCATCCGCTGTCCAGGTACCATTCTGAATTCTTTAGCCGGTTGCTTCTCCTAACCTGCAACAAACAATTATTTACACCTTTTTGGTACCCACATTTAGTTGGGTCCATGGTTGATTAGTCCCTTTGAGATCCAGACTTGGATAAGTCGGATCACTTTCCCGGTATCTGTTTTTATAATTTTTGGCTTAACTTCTTGGCTGTTGCTCAAGAATGCCTTATGTTGTGATGTGTTTCTTTGATGTCGAGTTTTATTCGGTTTATTTGATTTCCGGTTGACTTTCCTTCTCTCAGGATGAAGCCATTTTTCTGATTCGTTAGAACTTACATACTTAAGTGTTTCTTCCGGTTTTAGGTCATTTTCGGTTTGTGAACTCTTGACAAATTTTATAAACGGAAGATTGTTCTTCGTGAGTTTTATCCCGTTAGATTGTTTTGATTCGTTTTGTTTATTTGGTTCATAACCGATACCATACCTACACTTAGGATGTCTTTTATAGTTACACATTTGTTTTACCGCTTGACGTGATCTCTCCCACGCAGCAGTGACGTACATTGCTCGTTCATCGGTTTCGGTTACCGGTTGAACTGTCTTCTCATTATCGGAGAATAGTTCATCCGGTTCATACATTTCGATTTCACATGTTTTATCATATACATTATTTATCTGTTCGGTTTGAGTTTCTACAGGGGTCGGTATGTACGCAGATATGTCTCTGAACTCAGCAACCATTTGGTTGAGTGCAGAAACCAGATCTTCTTTGGTAAACTCGTCAGAAGAGAAATCAAATACCTCTTCGTCGTTTGCCATGAAGCAGGTTACTTTCTCATCACCGTCTTCATTATCGGAGTATGCCCACTCGCTTCCGTCGTCGGATGTAATGAGTGCCTTTTGAATCTCCTTTCCTTCATCAGCATGTTGATCATCGTTTCTTCGGTAGTCGTTTTGTTGGTTATTGTTTCCCTGGTAGTTGTTCCCTTGGTAGTTGTTTCCCTGATACCGGTTGCTTTGATAGTTATTCCCTTGATAGTTTCCTTGATAGTTCCCTTCCGGTTTTCTATCGTCTCTTCTTGGTTTTCTACACTCTGACCTGAAATGTCCAAAACCATCACAGTTATAGCATCTTTTGTTTGATTTATCTACATAGTTATAATTAAAATCATTATTAGATGGTGGCTGGCTCTTCTTCATGAATTTCCCGAATTTCTGAGCGAGCATCGCCATCACATCTTCAGTAATTTGATCGGTGTTTTTGACTAGAGCCGGAACGGTTGATACTTGGGCCGCCGGTTCCACCGATGTAACCAAAGCTATGGTTGCGGTTGATGTGGATGCTTCATCTTCGATCCGAGACTTGATCTCGAACTCGTAGTCTTTTAGATCCTCGAACACATCATGCAACTTCATCTGCCCAAGGGTGCTCGATTCCCTCATCACCATGGTCCTTATGTCCCACGTGCTTGGCAGAGATCTTAGGGCTTTGATTATTACTTCTCGGTTGTCATACTTCTTTCCGAGTGTTTGAAGCTCGTTGACTACACTGGTGAACCGGTTGCTGAATTCTTTCATGTTTTCCCTCGGTTTCATCCTGATATTCTCATATTTCTGCGTAGCCACCAAGATTTTGTTCTCCTTAGTTCTTTCGTTTCCCTCATGGATCTGAATGATCGTTTCCCAGGCTTCCTTTGCATTTTCACACTCTGATATTTTGTTCAAAGTGTTATCATCTATAGCCTTGTAGATGTGCCTCATGTAATGGTTGTCCAGGTTACTCCGTCTTCGATCTTCACTCGTCCATAGGTCTACCTCCTTGTTGATCTTGATCGGTCCCTCTTTCAGGACTCGGCTCATCTCATCATCTAACGTTATCAGATGTAGATACATCTACTTCTTCCAACTGCTAAACGCTTCGCTGTTTAGCATTGGTGGCTTGTCGCTGTGGGTCATGCTTCCCATCTTCTTCGGTTGCTTGAATGCTGAGAACCTCGCTCTGATACCACTTGTTAGGATCGGGGACGCCCTTGGAGGACCGGGGTGTTTCCGGTTTCAGGAAGGGTGGCCTCTTACACAACACACAACACTTTGGTGATAGTCCGGTTAAAGACTAAAACCGTTCTCAGCACTACACAAACTGTTACAGACTCTTGAACCGGGTTCAAGGGCGGAAATGTCTGTTTCGGGTTGAAGCAACGTATGCGACTTTAGATGATGTTTTAGGAGGAGTCGGTTTTATGAATATGAGTGACCGGTTTATGGAGTATGATAAGTTTGAGGTTTTAAGTTAAGTAAGCACGAGATGAAAGCAAAAGAAAGAACACGAGACAAGGATTTGTTTATGGATGTTCGGAGAAAACCCTCCTACGTCACCCCTTCTTCTCAGGTTATGAGAAGGATCTCCACTAACTTTTGTAGTTACAACAAACACTTCCGGTCGAGCCCAACTTCGCTACTCGCCGGTTACACGAAACTCACTCTTTGATGTAATACACTAACTCAAACACAATACAGTACAGAAAGCTTCCGGTTTTAGACACACCGGTTGGAATATAGAAGTTTATCTCTCTAGAACTTAATGCTTTGATGATTTGTTTTTCGTAATCCGTAACTTGTGACTTGTGCATTTAATGAAGACGATCCGTCTTCCTTTTATAGCTGAGAAGAGCTAACGATCACTTTTCTTCTCTCTCCTCTAGATTAGTTGATCATTATCACGCCGGTGCAGAGAGGTTGCTTGCACGCTTCACCTTCCTCAACACCTGACAATCATGCAGGTAACTCTGAGCAGAAGATGACATAATCGGTTTTCAGATTTGGACACGTGATGGACATCCACCTCAGGTTGTCAACTTCGGATCAATAAAGCACCATTGCTTTCCTCGCATGCTTCCGATCGGATCTGATCTTCTTTTATTCTTTCAAGACACGTTTCTTTCGTCATGGTACGTCACTCTTGAAGTTTGAATCTTCCGGTTTTGTGTCTTGTGCAGTATGGTCCGGCTGGTATGTAAGTTTTTGTCTTGGCTGACCGGTCGCTTGAGAAAGTGAAAACCGGTTCCTCTGATCTTTAACTTGATCACTTGGAATTGGTTTCTTTGAAGTATAGCAGCAACCGGTTTTGATACCCCAACCGGTTCATACAGTTTTGATCTGTACCTGCACATGAAAGTTAACAACTGTTTAGTTTATCTGGCCGGTTCCACAAAATTAACTTACTTAATTTTTCTATCAATTTCTCCCCTTTTGATTATTTAGAATAAATATTCAAAACTTGTAATGTGTGGCCGGTTTAAAATTAATCTACTTAATTTTTCTATCAATTTCTCCCTTTTTGATTATTTTGAATAAATATTCAAAACTTGTAATGAGTGGCCGGTTTAAAATTAATCTACTTAATTTTTCTATCAACTCTCTTCCTGTTGATGATTCTTTAGCTTCAAATGATGATTTTTGGTAAACATTTCTTGACTTCATGTCAAGTTTTTCTTTTCCATACCAACTGGCTGTCCTTCTCTCAAGTTTTAGCCAGTTTGAAGTTGGATTAACATAAATCACTTCATCCTTTGAAGTCAAAGCATCACAACTTGGATTGGATTCTGTGTTGGTTGACGTTCCTTTGACAAAGCTTAAAGATTTATGCTTGCCTTTATCATAAGTCAACCTTTTGTTGGATTTATATGGATTTGTATTGTCGAATCCAAAACCAGATTTTAGACCAACATGTCTTTGTTGACAGATCATCATTCTGACTGCATCTCCAGATCTTGTCCAAGAATTAATCATATATTCCAATCTTTGGTTTTTATCAGAAAGAGTTCTGATTCTTTCCTTTAGCTTCTCATTCTCAGATGAGAGCTCATTTGTTGAAACATCAGCCTCTTTGATTTGAGCAGTAGTTAGATCATCTCGAGTAAAATCATTAGAGGTGAAATTAAATACCCCATAATCATCATCTACTCTAAAGCATTTGATGTTCTCATCATTACTATCACTGGACGAGCTTGAGTCTGAATCGCTTTCAAGCCATTTTCTTTTGCTTTCTTCAGCCATCAGCATCTTCTGATCCTTCTTATGCTTGGATATTTTATGATCCTCCTTATGTTTCTGATTAGTAGGCTTTTTATCGTCTCTTCTTGGCTTTCGGCATTCAGACTTGTAGTGACCTAGAGTATCACAATTAAAACACCGTATGTTAGCCTTATATTCATTAAAGTTATTGTTTAAAGATGAGTTAGAATGATTTTTCCTCATATATTTGTCAACTTCTTGACAAGTAAAGACATCGCATCTTTGCTGAACTGCTCAACGTACTTGATTGGTTTAGTGACCACTGGATCCACAAATGACACCAATGCCCTGGTTACATTCGATGATGAAGGCTCATATTCATTTCTTGAGTTCATCTTGAACTTATATTCTTTTAGATCAGCTAGCAAATTCGTAGAGCTCCATCTTGTTGAGATTGGTGTTACCAATAGAAACTAGGGTCTGACTATTGTTAACAACTTACAATAAACTTTTCGATAATAATCATGTGAGGGATTAGTATATGTTTCTATTCTTCGCAAATCCTCCAAACTCTTGAAACAGATTTAAGTGCGGAAGTGTTCGTCGGATTTAAAGCTTTAGACAACTGAATGTCAAATGGTAGAAAGTAAGAACACCATGAGTTTTATAGATGTTCGGAGATAAAACTCCTATATCACTCTTCTTGCACAACCGGAAGATTATCCAGTAAATACTTTGAAACAAATACAGCTCACTGATCTATCTAACTCTCTGTTGAACAAAATAACCTTTGTTCAACTTACAACACTGAAGTTTCTCACAAAAAAGATAGTATACAATTACAATGTATTCACAACTAGACATTAAGTGTTAAAGTAGAGTGTATTTCAGACTTTTGTGTAAAAACTAGCAGTTCAACCGTTGTCCTTTGGCTTCCATATATATTTGAAATACTTCAACGATCGAATATTCCTTGAGGACACGTGGCATGTGTCCGTTGGAAGGCCGCCAATAGTATGAGAGTACAATATACTCTAAATGTTTGGATCGTGGCCGTACAGAACGAGTAGTGCGCCGAATATCCTCTAATCTTGTCTTGTACTAGAAATATGATTGAGGGATATTCGTGAATGTGGTGTTCATTCATTGATGGATTTACCTGTCTTATCAGACTATTGAAAGAAGTGGAGTAGAAGGAAGTGGAGCAGGCAGCTAAATGATCGTGGGTAGACAGATGCTTCCTTTAGACAACTACTAAAGCAAGGCATCAGACGTTCTCTTTTAGACCGCGTTTGAAGGAGTTAGACCTCGTTTAACTACGTATCCCTTCAAACCGCGTCTGAAGGAGTTAGACCTCGTCTAACTACGTATCCCTTCAGACTCCGTCTGAAGGAGTTAGACCTTGTCTAACTACGCATCCCTTTAGACCGCGTCTGAAGGAGTTAGACATCGTCTAACTACGTATTCCTTTAGACCACATCTGAAAAAGTTAGACCTCGTCTAACTACGTATCCCTTCAGACTTCGTCTAACTACGTTTCCCTTCAGACTCCGTCTGAATGAGTTAGACTTTGTCTATCTACGTAAGACGTCTAAGACAACTTACTTTAGACCGCGTTTAAGTAACGTTGTACTTTAGATTTGTTCCTACACAGAACAAATAGACCAATCAGCCTGAACTTAATAACATCATCAAAATCATGTTCCAAAATATAAAAGACTTTTATATTCTTTTAAAGTTAATTAAACTATGTATTTCTTAATTAAATTTCTTTCTTTTCTTATTTTAATTTTTCCCAACATCTTTAGACTCCCTCATTGCTATCGTCTTGATATCCCACTCCCTGGACAGAGCACGCATGACTTTGATTGCAACCACTCTATTGTTATAAGTCTTGCCCAAAGCAAAAAGAGTATTAATGATCTTGCTGAATCTCTCGTCGAATTCTGTCATCGTCTCTTCAGGACACATCTTAATATTATCAAATTTTTGTGTGGCAAACATGAGTTTGTTCCTTTTAGTTTGCTCATTGCCTTCACAAAGTTGAGTCAGCCTCCAGATTTCACTAGCAGATTTGCATGAGATGATGTTGTTGAACATATTATCATCCAAGGTTTTGGAGAGAATGTCTTTGTCCATGTTGTAGAGGTTGTTCTTTCTCTTATCTTCACTCGTCCACTCAGATCTATTATTGTCAATCTTTATCGGGCCTTCGATGATGACAAACCACATGTCATCATCTATGACAACAAGATGAGCTTGGACTCTTGCCTTCCACGTGACATAGTTTTCCTTTGAGAACATGGGGACCTTATTGATGACAGACACATACATGATCCAAATTCTTTTTGGTGCTTGAGAATAGAGAATCTTGCTCTTATACCACTTGTTAGGATTGGGATCAACGATAGAGATTGGGGTCTAACTTTGTTGAACGCTTATACACACTTTATTTGATATTAACTCTATTAGAAGTTAATATCCATTTCTATTCTGCGCAAGTCGTCACAAACTCTTGAATGGATTTCAAGTGCAAAAATATTTGTTTGGACTTGAAGCAGCAGGTGAAAGAGATTAAAAGAAAGGAACACACGAGACAAAATTTGTTTATGGATATTCAAATAAAACTCTCCTACGTCACCCCTTCTTTTCGACCTTGAGAAGGATATTTACTATAAGATTTAGTTAAAATACAACACTTGTACAAACCCAATCGAACAACTAGGACTTAGTTACTTCCTGTTTTCGAACTCCTAGCACACTCACTCTGTTGAACAGAAACAACTTATGGCAACTTATAATGCTGACCAACTCACACAGAATAGGCAGTATGTAATACAATCTTAACACTGTAACAAACTTGAAGGCTTTTAGGATTTTTAGAGCTTGAAAGAGTAGTAAGATCAATTGTTTTTTGCTTGTAAAACTGATGATGGTGTTGATAAAGCTTGTTGAACACTTTTGAAGCAAATTGTTCTCTATTTTCTTAAGTAGGAAAATTTTGGTGTATGACAGTCTTCTTTAGGTCTGTCTCTGCTACTATGTCAGACTTCCCATCCCAAATTGGAGTTGAGATTGATCAGGAACTGGGAAGTGCTCCATTAAATACCGAATGCACATCTTAAATACATAATGCATTTAGTACCAGAGTGCTTGTTAAATACCAGATGTGCAAACTACCGGACTCGCCAACTACCGGACTCGTTAATACCAGAGTGCCTGTTAAATACCGGATGCGCAAACTACTGGAATCGCCAACGTGGCAATTTCGGTATTTGTTAAATTTTCCTGAAATAATAAAACTCCAATTATTATTTGCGCTTGGTAAAATTCAAACCGTGGTCACCCGTGTGACAGGCGAGAGTACTTACCACTGTACTATAACACCTTATTGTTATCTTTAAATATATTAATATACTTTATATTACTTAGCAATTATATATATATATATATATATATATATATATATATTTATAATTTAACTTATATATATAATTGAATTTAGTTTTATCCATTCATTATCAAAACTATTTCATAAATTATAATCTAACAAACATGAAAAACCAAAATAATTATTAATTTTATTTATTCAAAAATAATTAGCTCTAAAATCATTCGGTTGAAAATATGATATGGATTTGAGACTAATTAAGATAAAAAAGATAGAGTATCAATCAAGAAAGCATGTAAATAACACAAGTTTTACATGGAAACTTAAGACGGTAAAACAACGGGTAGAGGATGAAACTTTTCACTATGATTAAAATAGAAGACTACAACATAGAGATAGAGAAGAATAATGACAAATATTTTGTGTGTGTTAATAAAATTATAACTAAGATTATATATTTAAAGGTCACTTAATTGGGTCAAGTCGGCCCAATATCAAAAGTTAGGATTTTATTTTATTTTGCTGCACTGCGAGCTTAGACCTAGACCCCGATCAAAACCAGATGGGTCACCATAATCTAATAATATCCACCTTGACAAGGATCCAATTTGTCAAAAGAAAATTTGATCTTAAAAAATATAGACAACCATAATAGTCTCCACCTCTTTCAAACAACCAAGACCAACTAAGTTTGAGCAAAGTTCAAACTTAGCCATGAAGAGCATCTTCATCATCATATTATTAGGATTATCAACAATACTAATTCTCACATCAATATCACTAGGAAAAATAACATCATGTACAAAATGATATCATACATCAATGTGCTTCGACAAAAAATATCATTTTGACTATTCACAAAAGACTGTCGTCATCTATAAATTCTTCATGTATTCGGGGCTTTAAACCAACTATCAATTTTACAAGCTTCTATAATGGTAATGTATTCAAATCGGTAGTACACAATGATACTGGATTATGTAAAGTAGCTTTCAAACTAATCGTAATCATAATTAAAGTCGACATAACCGTCAATATAGAAAACAAAACTTGTAAGCGGTCTTCTTCGGTCAAGATCGCCATCATAATTAGAGTCAACATAACCAAAAAAATCCATCTCTAGTCTCTCAAATTTTAGGTGAATGTCCATTGAACTTCTTAAATAATATAAGATCCATCAAACTGCTCTTCAATACTCATTACCTAAATTTATCAAATATCTATCAATTGCATTTACTGAATTTGTCAAATCTAATCGAGTACAAACCATTGCATACATAAGTGAACCAATTAAAATAAAATATGAAGCTCGTAACAAATACTTATATCCACATCAAGATGATTTAACATAGTTAAAGAAAGTTGAAAGTGAGTTGTTTAAAGAGAACACATAGGACTAGCATAAAAATGTTGAACAAATTTTCCAAAAAAAAATGTTGAACAGATAAAAGACTAAAAAGTAGACGCATTTTTCTAAATCACTTCTCTTGAAGTAATGAGTGGTCATAAAAGAGTCAAAACTGCTATACCACTACCCTAGCGATTTCTTTAAACCATAAAGGAATTTCTTCACCTAACAAATACAAACATATTCTCTTAAAACTGTAAATCCTTTAAGTTCATACATCTAGATATCTTCATTTAAAACTCCGTATAGAAAATACGTCAGTAAAATCAATCTCCATAATTTGATTATAACCTTCGTCATCAAGTCTTTGAGGAGGTCTAATTTCATATATGGGCTTATCTACAACAATATGATATTGTCGTACAAACAGTGAAGTACTTGACAACTCTAGTGTAGTTGACGGTGATGTTGCATGTTCAAATTTTGATATGCTCTCAAACTCCACTTGTTTGCTAAATTCTTTTTGTATTTTATCTCGAAAAGAGTTAGATTTTTCTTAAAATGATCACAAGAAAATATAGGAGGTGTAGCATGTAATATATTTGTCTATCAAAAATAATATTTTTACTAAATATAACCTTTCTGGTTTCATGACACCAAAACTTATACCCATTTACACCGGACTTGCAGCCGGTGAAAATACACTTTATAGATCGAGCCTTCATTTTTTCATCAATATGAGCATATGCAGAACAACCAAAAATTCTCAAATCAGAATAACTAAAAGAAATATCATACCATACTTCTTGTGAAGTCTGTTTATTAATCGTAGTTGATGGAGAATGGTTGATTAGGAAACAAGCTAAAGTTTCAGCTTTAGCCCGAAACAACTTTGATAAATTAGCATTAAGAAACATGCAATGAACCTTATTTATCAAAGTCTTATTCATCCTCTCTAACACACCATTATGTTGTGAATTCTTATACACTTTATGGTGTCTCATGATTCCTTCAGTCCCGCATAGAGCAAATTTTCATTACAGAACTCCAAACCATTATCATAAGCAACCACTTTATTAGTTTCTCAGTCTATTTCTCAATCATAATCTTCCACTCTTTAAACTTAAAGAACACATCACTTTTTTCTTCATGAAGAAAGCCTAAACTTTTCTATAGAAATCATTGATAATCATTAACTTATAATAAAAATCTCCCATAGAAGGTACTTTAGACGACCCCTGAAGATTAAAGTAAATATAATCAAGTGTTTCTTTAGTGTTGTGGATTCATGTAGAGAACCTAACTCTTTTCTTCTGATCAAGAATGTAATGCTCATAAAACTTCAATTTACTAATACTTTATCCATCAAGAAGCCCTCACTTGCTCAACTCAGTCATGACATTCTTACTCATATGACCAAGTCGCATATGCCACAACTTTGTGACATCATCATAAAATAAAGGTAGCAACATCAACATCGCTTATAATTGTGGAGTCTATAAGACCATATAACATGTCAGGTTTTCTTTCACCTTTTATCACGACAAGTACACATCTAATAACTTTAATAACTCCACCTTCAACAGTGTACTTGTACCCTTTTAAATCGAGCATATTAAGAGACATAAGATTTCTCTTCAAATTTGGAACATGTCTCACAACATCAAGTGTTCAAACAACTCCATCAAATATATTGATTTTTATTGTTCATATACCTATGACCTTACAAGATGAATTGTTTCCCATTAATACACCTTTTAAAAATGTATCATATGTTGAAAACTAGTCTCGATTGGGACATGATACGTACAACCATAATCGAGTATCAAATCATCTTGTAACCTTGTATCGCAAACATAAGCCATGCGGAGTTCATGTCTTCGATGTCAGCTATACTAGTTTTACCGCAATTTTCTATCTAGTTTTCCATCAGAATATCAATATCTTTCTTAACTTTATTTTGTAGCTTCCAACACTTAGATTTTATGTGGACTCCTTTCTTGCAGTAATTACAATTCTTTCAAGGTTTTCTTGACTTTGAGCTATCTCTCTAATCACCTTTTTAACCATTTTTTGAGTTCTCTCTATAATAATAAGGCCCTATACCGGACCATTAGAATAACCAACAAGATGTTTAATTTTCCCCTTAAAGAATAATGCATCATAAACATCATTAGTTGTGACAATATCACGACTACATAAAATAGTATCATGAAACGTGATATACGATGAGGCAACAAACATAGCAAAATCAAAGTTAAATCTTCATCGTCTTACTTGACTTCCAAGGCCTTCAAATCAACAACATATTCTTTAAATTCTATTAAATACTCTTGTAAGACATACTTTCAGGAATACAATAAAAATATAAATTTTTGTTTTGAATACAACTTACTATTAAGATTTTTTGTCAAACATAGTTGTTCTAGCTTCATCCATAACCCAACAACACTCGTCTCCTTCAAAACATCCTATAGAATATTATTCAGCATATGTAAATGTATATGAGATATAACCTTGCGATCCTTCCTTTTTTCTCTTCTATTGTCCATGAACTTGACATCCTATCAAACACTAATAGAGTTTCGTCCAAATCCATATGAGTGAGAAGACCTCGCATCATTATCTACCATAGAAAATCCTATTGTTGCGATCTAGCAACGGAATACCGTACTTCATACTCGTCATCTCCGAAAAATAGATATAGTCTTAGAATAATAAAGCTCATGGCTTTGATACCAATTATTAAAAAACATAATATGGATCTGAGATTAATCAAGATAAAGAAGAGACGAAATATCAATCAAGAAAACACGTAAATAACAAAAGATTTACGTGAAAAACCAAGACGAGAAAAACTACGGGCAAAAGAGGAAATTTTTCATTATAATTAAAATAGAAGATTACAAATTGGAGAGAGAGAGAGAAAAAATAATCACAAAAATTATGTGTGTTAATAAACTCTAACTATGATCATACATTTATATGTCACATAACTAGACCTAGTAGGCCCAATATTAAAAAGTTATGATTTTATTTTATTTTCTTGCACCACAGCCTATACTAGGCCCCAGTCAAAACCTATATGTGTCACCATAATCTAACACATTTAGTTAAGAATAATGTTTCCAACTCAGTATATGTTTTGTTAGAATATTTTTAATTAGATCTTAATTTTAATTGTGAGAAATTAAATCTAAATATGGATGCATATTATAATTCATGATGTCTGAATATTCTATTTCTTAAAGTTGGAATGGTTCTTCTAATTGATGAGTGCGTCAAATAAGTTTCTCTTACTTTACTGATGAGAACACAAAGAAAAAATGATTGTACCTCAAATTAGGGACCATTACCATAACACGTCACTTATTTGGTTTTATTATTTTTATTTTAGCCCCTTCATAATATTAGAAATATCATTTAAGATATCCTCACTTTATATTAATGACAAATACATCCATAAACCATCAACAAAATTACAAATTAAATTAAATTATTTTGGCTTGTATAAAAGATGAAATTTACATAATTATAATTATACTAATAATTCATAAATTTCAACAATCTCTCACTAGGTCATGTATGTAGGACAGCAAATGAGCCGAACCGAACTCAATCTTGCTGGAGCTCGAGCTCGACTCAATTAAGTATTTATTAGCTCGACTCAAACTCGAGCTCGAACGAGCTTATAAATTTGAGATCGAGTTCGACTCGACTATATTACCTATAAGCTCGGCTCGACTCAAAAACTTGAACAAAAATAGAATTTTCAAGCTCAAACTCGAGCTCGAGCTCGAACTCGAATTCGATTCGAACTCAAGCTCGAACTCGAACCAAATTTATTTGTAAAATTAAAATATCAAACTTTTATACATATTAAACATTTAAAACATGATATTTCAAAATTAAAATATGAAATAATCATAACTCTTCAAAATTCTAAAACATGATAATCCAAAACATTAAATCACTATTACTAATAAAAATTCTAAAACATAAAATTCAAAAGTTAAAGTATTTGAACATTCAATATATTAATCTTTTTTAACTCATGTTCTTCAATCATAGCACACGTACAACTACTTGCATTCAATAATATGAAATGTTTAATCTTAAATTAAAAATAATTTGTATAAAAAATAAATTTTAAAACAAATAACTAAAATTTAACTTATTTTAAGAGGTAGATATTGGCAACAAAATTTATATTAATATTTTTTATCATCGATCAGTATTATTCTATAATCGAAGCCTAAGTTTATAAATGTCACATACCTAATATTAATAAATATGTCAATTTTAGCTATAGTATACTTAAAATAAAGTTATCAATATAAGCTAATTAACAAATAATGTTTCGATTTATTAATCCGATATGTTTTCTATTAAATATTATTCTATATATTTGAATTATTTTGGTGGAAGTATAACAAGATTCCAATATTATAAGAAGAATCTTATTTATAACAACAATTTATTATTTTTTTATATATTATAATACATATTATTAATCTTATAAATTATTTTCTCTCTTTAAATATTATATATATTATACTTTTATTATTTAAAATATATTAACATTTTTTTATCTATTTCAATATTATATATAATAAACTTTGATTATATATAATATATTAACCATTTTTATCCGTAATATATTATATATTATAATATACTAATTATTATATCATAATATTTATTTTTATTATATATAATATATTAATTTTTTTTATCTCTTTCAATATTAAAATATTAGGTATAATATACTTTTATTATAAATAATATATTAACCATTCTTATTTTTTTATACTAAACTAATTATTATATCTTAATATTATTTTTATTATATATAATATATTAACCCTTTTTTTTATCTCTTTCAATATTATATATAATATATTTTTATTATATATAATTTATTAAACTTTTTATTTCCGTCTTTTTTATCATCAATCAGTGTTATTCTATAATCTCGAAGCCTAAGTTTATCCTAATACATGAAAAAAGTATATATAAACATAAATTTCTTTTAATACATGACAAAAAGAATGAACAAGACTTACCTTACCAATGAGTTTTCATTTCTTTATTGTTGAATTTTCTTAAAGTAAAAAAAATCAAAGTTAAATAAAAAGAAAAAATAATAGTTATCATAAAAGTGAAAATAAATTTTAATTACCTAAGCCTCTTCTAAATGAGATGATGTGAAGACAGAAAAATAAGAAAATGAATAGATGAATAGTGAAAAAAAGATTGTGAAGACTAAAGAATAAGAAATTAAGAGCTAAAGAAATTGTGTAGAATTATTAAAGAAAAGATGAAGAGTGGAAGAACGGTGAAGAGTGAGTGAAAGAAATGGTGAAGATGGAAGAGAAAATGAAGGAAGAATGAAAGAACTGAAGAAGAGGAACGTAAATTAGATTAGATGAAGAAGATTAGGTTAGATGAAGAATCGTAGATATGTTAGAATTGGGGTTTTACTTTATGGATGGATTGTTGGCCTTCATATGGGCTTTGAAGAGAAAGAGAAGGAAAAATATATTATTTGAGTTTTAATATTAAATAAATAAATAATTATATTATATATTATGAGGCTCGAAAAAGCTCGACAAGACAGCGAGCAAGTATTATATGAGCTCGAGCTCGACTCGAATTTTAAACGAGTCGGCTTGAGCTCGGTCAAAGTCAAGCTCAAGCCGAGTTTTGACCGAGCGACTCACGAGTAGCTTGACTCATTTGCATCTCTACATGTATGTACAAAATAAATGTGTTATTCATAATGCTCGCGATCGTGTCATGTCAATTGTATGTTGTATAAATTTTTTTATTAATTAATTATATCAATATATGGCCAAATCGTTCATCGTCATATTTAATCACAACTAGACCCAATAGAGATCATATAAATCAATACAATTAATTGAAAAATAATATCATTAGTGCGATGACTAAAAATTAATGCACAATGATATTTTAATGACAATTTTCAACTAGTTCACTTGACTTTAACAAAATCATACTTTAAACATAATTATAAAAAGTGTAATGAAGTGAATAATACTTTATTTTTAATCAGAATAATACTTAATAAATATCTACAAACTCCCACTGAAGCTGGAGATCTACAAGACCTATACAAGCAATATTCTAATGAAAGACACTAGGCGACAAACCATTTGCCAGGGGTTCACTACCATAGAGTTTGTGCCAAAATATTTTATAGAAATATGTTCACTTTGTATTATTTATTTCACATAGAGTTTGTGCCAAAATATTTTATAGAAATATGTTCACTTTGTATTATTTATTTCACAATAAGGATATCTCATATTATTGTTGAAATATAATATAACTAATTTATTGTCATAAAATAATTAAAAGAGTCTTCCAATACCTTATAATGTATACAAAACCCAATAAATGTTTTTTAGCCATATCACTTAATTTGATGTCTCATAACATGCCATAGTGGATGAAGTACTAATTATTTATTTGGTACTTCTCCATGTTATGCCATAGTGGATGAAGTACTAATTATTTATTTGGTACTTCTCCAAGAAATGACTCAACTAACTAGCAATAAATGTAATCTGAATTGGATCTTATACTCTTGACATCCCGCAAAATCGAAGTTAGAATAAATAATGATCTTTTGGGGAAAATAATAAATAATGATCTTTGTAAGCACTAAAATTTTACACACCAATTTATAAAATTAAAATAATTATTTTGATTTATTTTTGAATAAATAAAACCAAAATAATTAACCCCATTGCCAAAATCTAATTAAAACAATTAATTAGATTAATTAATGTGATAATTAAAACTTAATTAATTAAGGAAAATGGTCAAAATAATAAAAATAAAATTATTTGAAAAAAATGTTGTACTCATTTATCTTAAAATAATTTTAGAAAAAATTAGGGATTAAAATAAATAATTAAGGATGACATGAGTACCCATTTCATCCCCATAATGATTTATTTAACCCTAAATTATAAAAAAAAAAATTTGTAAAATATTTACCATATTTATTTTAATATTTTGTATATTTAAAAAGATCAAAATTAAAGCAAAAAAGGTGAAAGAAAAATTAATTTAAAACAAACCCTTAAGGTTTTAAAATAAAAATAAAATTCATAATCAGGTGTAGCCGAAATCATAAGCTAAAGTTACAGTCGCGACCAAAGCCATCGGATGATCATCGGATCTCCATCCAACGCTCCTGCATAGTCCGTTGTAATGGAAGGAAATTTTTCTCGCGACGCACCGGATGGCTGACGGAACGTCAAACGTGCGCAAAATGATGCAGTTTTGGCCTCTGATCGTCCTCCTCATCATGACACCACAAAGATAAAGATGAATCCATCTTTGATTTTGCCAACTTAGAACTCAACCGATAGTCCACCTTTTTGGCTGATTCAAAAGTTTAAATGATCACCCTACTTCAGTGATATCATTTATGCTACTTTCATAGGGGTGATTCACCATATATCTTCAAGTGGGATCAATAACAGCCAAAACGTCATTAATGACTTTTGGATGATTCAATCCACAAGCCTCCACCAACTTAGTGATGCTATAAATACACCCCCTTAATCATTCCAAAACCAAGTAATTCAATATCAACCATCAAATAGAAGAAAATAAAAAAATCCTCCATTAAAGCTTCAAATTGTCAGATTTTTCAATTTTTCTGTTTGAGCCTATAAAACTTGGATCTGAACAACCCAAAAGCTTCCCTAAGGATTAAGGAGTGTTCTCCAATCCTTATTAAGGTTCTAATCACCCTCTAATTCATATTTACAATTTGAAATTTTATATTTGAAATTACATAACTTTGTATTCTTATTGTTTATAATGTTTTATGGTTTGAAATCGATCATATGATCATTTACAAACTTTTCTGATAGGTTAGAAACAATCAATCAACCTAAAATAGAAATGACTCAAATTTGAATTAAAAAAAACGGGTTTGTTCTTATTGGTCTAATTCTATTGAATCACGACCCATAAAGCATCCCAACATGATTGTAATCATGTTGGGAAACTATTTCGATCATGTTTGATTAAAATTAAAATTTTCAAAATAATTAAAAATTTTAGTTTTTGATTTGGTCAAAACGAACGGTTAGTGTTCTTGTTTTGATACCAATCATATATATAAGATATAAGGAAGCTATTGGGTAGCTCATTTCTCCTCAAAACAACTTTAAAATCAAAAATCAATTTTTTTAGCATAAACTGTTTTGAATGATTTGATCATCTTCTAGGTTGATTGATACATTAAAATGATGATCAACATGTTTATGGAAGTTTTGTGAAGAAACTCAAGCTCTTGGATCAAAGAATTCAATCTAAAAACAATAATTAAAAAACTACACTTGGTGTTCTTGAAGACTAAGAGGTCTAACCTAGGACCGAGAGGTCCAACCAACAATCATTGGTCTAGACTAAGACCTAGGACCGAGAATTTCAACAGAACCGAAAGATCCGACTAATGTTCTTGAGCTAGTACCCCCGAACCTAGGACCAACAGCCTCCACCCATGACCGAGAGGTCCAACCGATAGGTCAAAACTAGGACCGAGGAATTTTGACCCTAAGCGAGACTTCTTAAACCCGCGACCAAAGAATTTAGCCTAGAGTTGACCCAGGACCGGTGGGTTTGTACACTCAGGCCGAGGATCTTAGTCAAGGACCAAGAGTCCTTAGCACCTAGACCGAGGGACTTCGACACTTCGACCAAAGATCCCAAACCTCGACCAAGTGGCTCCTCGACCTAGACCGAGGGTTTTTAGACCCCGACCCATAAAACGAATCCAGGACCTAAGACTTCGATCCTAAGGCCTGTTTGCTATTAAAATATTTTGGGATATTTTCACAAAATAATTTCGATAAAGGCTTTTTTGACGTTTATGTCCCCTAAGTCAACGACATCGGCAACAGATACTAACATCTAAATATTGTTATTACAATATTTTAAAAAAACGCACAAACTTTATGCATGTTTAGGACCGAAAGAATAATCGGTAAAAATAAAACATGATACAACCGATTTTAAAAAGCCTAATTTATAAGTAGAGGCCGTTTTTAAAACAGGTGCGGAGAATGAAGTACGATGAAAGCCCATGCCCGAGTATCACCAAACTACGAACTAAACGAAACTATAACCAATACATTTATACACGTTTGCCATTTTTTTATTGATTTTCCAAAAATGAATTGGTGACTCTATTTCAAAATAAATAATTTTCTAAATTAATTATATTTAATTAATTTAAACCAAGGAATTTCTAAAAATCAAATTGTGATTTGATTACCGCAAATCCCAAGATTATTTAAAATTTAACCCATAAATTAATTAATTTTAAAAGTTGTCATGGATTATTTAAAAATCTTTTAAATAATATTTATCTAAAAGAAAATTCCTAACACGCAAACCGAAGTTAAAATTTCTCAAACCTCGAGTTTTTCCGCAAAACCTAATACAAAGGGTTTTTCCGGGGTTACCATCTTAAAACTATTTGACCTTCTATTTGTGAGTATTTAATTATAAGTTATTTTCAAGTATCTCACAATTATTTTGACTACTTAGTGTCAATCAAAATTTATGCAAACAAAATTGCATTCACATATAAGACCATTATACACACAATCATCCATCAAATTCACCTCAATAACCAAATAGGAGAATTATTATATGAAATTTATAATACCATTCACTAGACGTTTGTTTAAGTCATAAATTGATTTTCTTAATGTGTAAACTATATATATTGGGGTTTGTAATTCAGTTCTTGTTTCACTGTCAAATCTAGAAATTGTCTAGATTTAATCTTAAACTTTTGTATTATTTTTTTTTCTTTTAGGTTTTTTTTAAAGAAATGGCACAAAGCTATTTTCCCAAAAATAATATATATATATATATATATATTTATATTGGTTCTCCTAACATAAAGTTTTATGATAGCACCATATAGACTATTTCTTCAATGTCTCCATTGAGAAACGTCGTCTTGACATCCATTTGGTGAAGCTCCATATCAAAATATGCAATGAGTTCCATGATTATCCTTAAAAGTCCTTCAATAAAACTGGATAAAAGGTCCCTCTTTAAAATTAAATTCTTTCTTCGAGAATAACCTTTTACTACAAGACAAGTCTTATATTTGTCAATATTACCCTATAAATCACTATTAATCCATTTATTACCAACATGTTTATTTTATTTTGATAATGAGACAAGTTCCCAAAACTTTTTGTCTTACATAGACTTATACTCTTCGTTCATTACATGAATTCACTTTTTAGAATTAATATATTTCATAGCATGTTGGAAGTTTATAGGGTAATCTTCCATTATGCCACCACTAACCTCATTCTCGTAAAAAAAACTATATAGTTATCTGATATAGCAGTTTTTCTTTTTAATTGATTGCTTCAAAAATAATTGACTTGGTTTGTACTTCATGAATTGGATCAATAATATCTCGTTGCTCTTGATTTTAAACTTGATTATCAATAGAAATAAGTGTTTATCAATTTCTAAAAGCATATGAGATATGAATTAAGTCTTCCTCAATAGAAATTATTGAATTTATATCATTTTCAAAGACAAAGTCATTTCAAACTCAATATCCTAAAAAAACATTGTAGTCCCTTTTAAAAATAAATTATTTTTAACTTGGCTTCACTAAATTTATAGTTCATTTTGAATATCCAATATAGTGGTTGTTTACATTTATAAACTTAAATAATAATTAAATTCAAATAATGATTTATCTCGTCTAAAAATACCTAATGCAACATTTGTATCAAGTCTTTGTACAATAATATTAATTGCTAATAGTATTTCGTTTTAATGATCAAACATTAATAATAAGAGACGTAAGATAATTAATATATATTTAAATGGATTAATTATTCACATAAACATGACTTTATAATTATTATATGTTACCATAAGAAGTATTTATACAATTTAGTGAATTAATTATCAATATTTGGACCAAATAATATTAGTACATGAATTACATAATACGACCATTCAAAATTTTATTGAATTAATTCCATCAAACATTGTCACTTTCACTTTGGTGATTATTTGTATCAATCAATACAATTAAAATAATGAACAATTATCTCTTCTTCTAGCCTAGCGGCAACAAGAGATAGATATCCCTAGCCTCCTTAAGAGATCTTCATATTATTGTATATAACCCAAATCAATAATATATAATTTAAAAAAAAACATGTAATTTTGTTTTTATTAGATGACATGTAGTTTATTTTATTATAAAAATAAATAAATAAAATTATATAACAGGTAAAATCTTATTAATCTTTAATTGCAAATCTGTAATGTCACATATTAAATAAACAAAATAATAAATTTTCAAGATTTATTTTTTGATAAGGAGTTAATTCTCATTAATTTAAAAAAGGGGTTACATATGCAAAGTTAATTTACAAATAATACAATATAATATATACACAATCAAAGTAATTGAATTATAATTTAGATGTTAAATAATATATCGAATTTGTAAAAATTAAAATTACAATAGAGATGATCCATAAATTTTGTATTTTTTAGGATGACTTCAAAGACAAACACGTTTGAGTTCCATAAGGATAGGTGAGAAAATAGAGCAACCGAACAAACCAATTAAGCTGTATTAGAATAATAATATTCTGAGTGGCATTGAATATTCTTCTTACCCGTGGATTGATAAACAACGCTAAAAAATGTTCTACCAAGTGATAACGGACCATCTATGATCAAAATAATAATAAAAAATAAAAACCCAAAAAAATAAAAATATATACCCGTAGTCTTCCAAATAAATGATTAATTCAAATAACTCATTATTAAACAAATTTAATCAACCAAATTTCAAATATTCTTATAACTAAGTAAATGTTTATTTAAGTATCCTTTTATATCAAATGCAATCATTAAATAAAACTAAAAAATGTACTATAATTCAATAATTCATAATTTATTAATTCTAAATTTATTAATAATCATCCATCCTCAAATAAAGTATACAATATAATATTTTAATATATATATATATATATATATATATATGAATAAAGTAGTAAATACTTTTTTTATGTATATATAAAGAAATAATCATATATATATATATACATATATATATATATATATATGAATTTAAATATCTCTAAATTTATCACTAATACTCATTATATAAAACATTATCAAATTTAGTCTAAACAAAATTATATCAATCTTAATAAAAGATAAATATATATCTTGTGATTTGAAAATAATTTAATCTAAAATATATCAATATATACATTCTCCAGCAAATTATTTGAAATTATCAAAAAAAAATATATAAATATATATAATTATGGTTTGAAATTTTAAAACCAATATATATACCCAATGATATATAATGTCACAAAATTAAATTATCACGACTCTAATATTAATTGTTATAATTTTCTGAATTAAATTCTAAATTAAATTGTGAGAAATTAAATTAATGCGAGAAGTGTACCTTAGTTTATAATTTCTTAAACATCTATTTTTTAAAGTGAAAACGATTCTTCTAATTAATGAGAACCTCAATTAAATTTCTCTTAGTTGACAGGTCTTAGAGAGGAAATGATTGTACCTCAAATTGAGCATATTTTCCTTTACCAAATAACTATAGTAACATGTTATTTGTTTGGTTTGATTATTTTTAATTTAACCGTTCATAAAAGTAAAAATACTATTTAAAGTATCTTCAATTTATATTCATAACAAATAAATCATAATTATTGATGAAAACAAAAGTGAACTGGCAGGACGCGGAGATCGATTGATCAATATTTAGCATTTTATGGATGCGTGAATGACGAAACAAAGCAGGACATCTTCAACATTATGGGCATCAAGGAAAGTAGTTTTCCCGTAAGGTACTTAGGAATTTCATTAACCGCGAAGCAAATCGAGATCTCACACTACAAACCGCTAATTGAAAAGGTACACAATATCTGGCTGGGTAGCGAAAAAACTTTCTTATGTAGGGAGGATCGAACTTATCAAAATCGTGGTCGTAGGCATAGTTGGCTACTGGGCGCAGCAAATGGTCATTCCGAAGAAGGTAATGAAGGAGCTCGATACACTGATGAGGAACTTTATCTGGTGCAGTAGCGGAAGAGGAGGAAAAAAAGTCAAATGGACCGCTCTCTGCAAACCAAAAGACGAGGGAGGCATTGGCTTGAAGAACTGTATCGAGTGGAACAAGGCTCTCACCTTCAAGCATCTGTGGGCTTTGGAGCGCAATCAGGAGTCACTATGGATCAAATGGGTGCATACGAGATTTATAAAATACGAAACCAACATATGGACCTGCAAAATTCATGAAGGTATGAGTTGGTCTCTAAAAAAGATTCTTAAATTAAGAAGCGATATTGCAGATCTTTATGACATCTAGCTAGGAGACGGGAAAGGCACTCTATTCTGGCACGACCCCTAGTTCGAAAACCAGTCTATCATCCACAATGAGGAGTTTCAAAATACCCGTATCAAAAGGGACTGCACATAAGCGAAAATCAGAGACATTAAAGACGAGAATTGTGACTCACTCCTGAGAAGAAATTTAGAAGGATGGAGGATACTTGATCATATAAGGAACATAAAACTACACGATATATCGGATATTCATGAATGGAAAGCTGAGGACAATGGGAAGTTGGTATCGAAGAAAATATGGGAGGTAACCTGGGAAAAAGTGCAAAACGTAGAATGGGCTCCTCTTGTATGATCAACGGAGATTATCCCTAGACACCAGTTCATCCTATGGCTCGCCTTCTGGGAAAAACTCAACACTCGTGATTGTATAAGTAAGTATATGAGTATCCCGGACACGAGCTGTCTTCTATGTAGAGGAAATGAAGATTCCATAGATCACCTATTCGGGAGCTGGTGTATTGCTTCAGAGCTTTGGGACAAATTCTATAAAAGCCTGGAGCTGATCAGTTTCTCGAACGAATGAAATAAAATCAAAGATGCAGCACTACTCAAAGCCAAAAGAAATAGATTTGCAACAAGCATGTTCAAGTGCGGCTTTGGAGCAGTGGTGTATAATATTTGGCAAGAATGGAATGCAAGGGTATATGGCAGAACCCGCAGGAGCGTTGAAGAGTTATGGAAAGATATTTTATCAGATTGTAGCGCCCTCGCGGGAACGTGGACAAGAATTCCAAGCACAGAGCAGAACTGGAATATCTGTAGGAACTGGAATTTACCGTTTTTGAAACTCACTAGAATTGAAAGTATTGTAATTAGATAATTCATTTACGTTTTTAGCTTTTATTCAAAATGTTACGATTTCAAAATCATTCTAGGACTGTCTAGAATAATCTCTTAAACTCGTGATTTTTTTTTCATTTTTGGGAATTTTTAATGAAATGACGTTAACTCGTTTTTCCCCAAAAAAACTTGATTTCAATTAAATTATATTATTTTAACTTATAAAAGATGATATTTACACAATTATTATTATTCTAGTAATTCATAAATTCCAACAAGTTTACCTATCATTTTCTTAGATCAAAAGTACAGAATTCACACCATTTCAAATTCGTAAGGTTACACATAAGTAGTGACGGATCCAATTCTTATTTTAATGCAATGATGTTCTGTTAAGCTTTAACTATGACCGAGCCTTTCGAGTTCTTTAGTTCAAGAAACAAGTTCTTGATTGTAGGGACCAGGGACGGAATTCAATTCTCAAACGCAGCGGACATAGAGTGATGAAAGAATTCGAGGTTAAGAGAGAAGAAACCGGGGTGAGAAGAGAATACCACTAGAATACACCTAGCGGTCCAAGAAAAGGGGATGAGGGCCGAGAGATAACTTAGAGCACCAAGTTCCAAAATATTCAATTCATAGCCCCAAAAAGTGGGGTGGGCATCAGCATTTAAAGAGGCTGAAGTACCCAAGAGTTGGTTACAAATTTGTTATAACAACTTACAAAATAACAGAATTCGGTTTTAAAGAAATATAAGAGGAGATAAAAGATGAATTATTAAACAGAACATAAAGCTGGCCCAATTGTTCCATAGGACCGAGGAGGGTGCGCTTTCTTATTCGTGGATCGTAACATCATCTCCCCCATCAGAAGTTCGTCGACCCCGATGAAGAGAGTGTTGTCTTGTTTGCCTCCTTGCTGCTAGCATCTCTGGGCATTGAATACTTATAACTTCTGCATCTTCCCAAATTTGGTCTTCTGTTTGGACCCCATCTCAATTGATTAGCAGCTGTTTTTTCATTTTCCTTGCACCATTATGTCTTGTTCACCCACAATTTTTCCGGTCCTGTTTGGTTGTGTGCTAAGTTGGGGAATATTTTCAACAGCAGCTGGGGTACCTTTGAATGATTTTAATTGCGAGACATGGAAGACATTGTGTATTCTGTTGTCGGCCCCGAGTTCCAGCTTGTAAGCAACTTCCCCAATCCTTTCCAACACTTCAAATGGCCCAAAATACTTTGGTGAGAGTTTGTGGAATAACTTATGGACCGAACGTTGTCTATATGGCTGTAACTTCACCAATGCCCAACTACCCACTTGCAACGTGACATCTTTTCTCTTCTTGTCATGCTGGTGCTTCATACGATTCTGGGCTCTTTTCAAATGGAATTTTATGAGTTGGAGTGAGGCTTCCCTGGCCGTTAGCGATATATCCACCTCTTCCACTCTCGAGTCACCTACTACATACGGTGTGTGGACCGGGGGGTATCCATATATGGATTAGAACTTTAACAATTTAAAATTTTTACTATAAATAAATGATATTTGTATAGGAAGGATTACTATTAAGTATATATTATTAATTAGTATAATTGAACCTAAATTATAAATAAAAAAGTTAATGATAACATCAATGGTTTGAATGCAACTGTAAATGTAAATGTACCAGCGATTAAGAATTCATATCAAAATTATTAACAACTATATATAAAGAATGTAATTACTGTTTCGAAATTAAGCACAACAAAAATAACAGAATTACTATCAAATAAAGTTCATTTTTAGTTATTCTAAATTTGGATTTTAAAAGCTTCCAAATTTTAATCTGAAAGATAATACAATAATATACTATGTTAATTAAGAAAATATATCTTTTGTACATAATCATTTTGTCTATCAAAAACAACTTTAAATAAGAAAGTAGCAGCTACAAAAGACAACAAATCATAATCCTAAACCCTCTCTATATTATATTAAAGCTATAATTATTGTGCTAACCATAGGATGATGATAGGTAAATTGAGAATTTAGTCAAGGGTACAACACATACAAGTAAATAGACACCAACTAAATAACATCTTCAAATAAGTATTCAAATTGAACAAACTTTGTTTCTTACAAAGACCCTAATGAAATCAAGTCTACCAGTACTAATAAATAATAACATATAACAATTGTTAAGTGTAATTGAACTAACTGAAAGACAAATATGATTGAGTAAAGACTGTTTATACCAAAACCCTATATATACCCAGCTTTATACTCTATCAAGTTCAAAATTTATCATCATTGTTAATAAATAAGCCAAGGTTCAATATATAAGAAACAAGCCCAGCTTTATACTCTATCAAGTTCAAAATTTATCATCATTGTTAATAAATAAGCCAACGTTCAATATATAAGAAACAAGCCATAGAAGTACAGGGGTAGGGTTTGATGATAAACAATTTCAGATATTCTTCTTCCTTTTAATTTAATTCAATGCATTTCTTCTATCTGAATCTTTCATCTCTCTGTCTTACTCTCTTAGTAATGATAACTAAGAGTGTAAACTGATTTCTACCATTCACAAATGGAACAAGATGAATCAATTTTCTGTAAATCCAAAACTTCAAATCAAACCTGAATTTCCAAACCCATAAAGGCATCCTTAACAGAACACAATAAATAGTTCGTATTAACATCCAAAAATCGATTAGATAAACCAATTATGTTCCCACGAAAGAAAAAATCATTAAGCAAACACATATGTCGAATAGAGAATCAGAAACAACAAATCAATTTAGTCATTCATAATATCACCCACTTATATTATTAAATTTGGTGAAATCTAAATGACATATCCAAACCTATAATGATCTTTAGCTCATAGTATATATCTTGTATGAACATTCAAAAAAAGTTGAAGGAGACAACTAATTGATTTCAGTTTTACAGTTTATTCAATAATCAACCATAAATGAATAGATGTATTTTACTAAACAATAAATCCAAAATATGGTTAGGTTCACCAATTTTAGGGAAATAGGAAAATTTAATTTCCCACATACTTCTACTTCTGGATATGATAAATAAGAATTTAGCTGTGATTTGTATTAATTATTTAAGTTGTCATTAGTTTAAAATAGTTTTTGAATAAGACAAATAAGAACACCTTGTGGACATTTTGTCAAACACCTTGTGGACATTTTGTCAAACACCTTGTAGACATTTTGTCAAACACTTTGTGAACATATAATTGAAAAATATGAATAATCAACCATGCCATAGAAGTACAGGGGTAGGGTTTGATGATAAACAATTTCAGATATTCTTCTTCCTTTCAATTCAATTCAATTCAATCTGAATTTTTCATCTCTCTGTCTTACTCTCTTAATAATGATAACTAAGAGTGTTTACTGATTTCTACCATTCACAAATGGAACAAGATGAATCAATTTTCTGTAAATCCAAAACTTCAAATCAAACCTGAATTTCCAAACCCATAAAGGCATCCTTAACAGAAGACAAGAAATAGTTCGTATTAACATCCAAAAATCGATTAGATAAACCAATTATGTTCCCACGAAAGAAAAAATCATTAAGCAAACACATATGTCGAATAGAGAATCAGAAACAACAAATCAATTTAGTCATTCATAATATCACCCACTTATATTATTAAATTTGGTGAAATCTAAATGACATATCCAAACCTATAATGATCTTTAGCTCATAGTTTATATCTTGTATGAACATTCAAAAACAGTTGAAGAAGACAACTAATTGATTTCAGTTTTACAGTTTATTCAATAATCAATCATAAATGAATAGATGTATTTTACTAAACAATAAATCCAAAATATGGTTAGATTCACCAATTTTAGGGAAATAGGAAAATTTAACTTCCCACATACTTCTATTCTGGATATGATAAATAAGAATTTAGCTGTGATTTGTATTAATTATTTAAGTTGTCATTAGTTTAAAATAGTTTTTGAATAAGACAAATAAGAACACCTTGTGGACATTTTGTCAAACACCTTGTGGAAATTTTGTCAAACACCTTGTAGACATTTTATCAAACACTTTGTGAACATATAATTGAAAAATATGAATAATCAACCATGGTAGAAACTGAAGAATATGAATAATCAAAACTAGTATAAAGCAAACAAAATAACAAAATAAACAGGATGGACTTTATTTTTGTATGACCAAGAAGATAGAAGAATAACAAACCTAATTATCATACCTTCGAAGTGATCTCTTCGTAAGAATGTAGAAGTAGTTGCTGAAAAAAACTATTCTAACAGAACGATCTCATCTGAACAGAATGTTGACAGCTCCGACTGCATCTTCTGACCTTCAAAGTTTAATCAACAAACTGAATGAGAATCAATAGATCGTATAGGTAAAAATCGATGATCGTTCAACGATAGATAGAGAATCAAGGAGATCGCACTCTTTTTTTTAACGCTTTGAAATTTATGTATGTCCTTCCTTCAATAACTCTAGATCGATTTGATAAAGAACAGCAACCGATTTGTATCCTCTAAAACGGCTAGATCGATTCGATAAAGAACAGCAACTGATTTGTATCTCTAAAACGGCTAGATCGATTCGATTAAGAACAATAACTGATTTGTATCTCTAAAACGGCTAGATCGATTTATGAAGAACATCAACTGATTTGTATCCTCTAAAATGGCTGAAGTTTTTATTCTTAAAGAAGATTAAATAACCCCCTAAACCTAAACTTATATGTAAACATAAAATAAATCTGTAAGATTTACACAATGCAAATTTCATCTTATGTTTAATTAAGAATTATTCAAATTAAAATAATAAAAAAAAACAATTTCTCACTTTTCTAAAGTATATTTTTCCAGAATAATAAATAATTAATTACTCGATGAAGGGATTATCCATTTATGCAATAGGATATTTTAATAAAATTAAAAAAAAATAAAAATAAAATAAAAGTATTTTGATTAATAAATTTAATAATTGAATAATTATACATAAAATGTGATAGGGATATTTTAATAAAAGTAAAAAAAATATAAAATTTGGCCACAGGATATAATAAATGAATGTGGCTATTGATACATGGTTAATGTAACTATTATTATTTGTTTACTAATAGCGACAGTAAAACAATACTGCTGATAAATTCCGTCGCTATTGATTCATTTTTTACTAGTGATATATATATTTTTTTATCTTATCTCACTTTTATTCCTCAAATAAAATAAATAAAAATAACTCAAAAATTACAAATAAATTCTCATAACAACTTTTAATAAAAATATAGAATAATTTCTTTTTTACTAACAAATAAAATTTATTCAAACATTTTGCTGCAATAATAAAATATAATATAACAAAATTTATACAAAAATTTTAGTAATAAAATATGAAAAATATAAAAAAAAAATTAAAATAATACATATCATAATAAGTCTTATAATACATGTTGATATTGTCCTCTTTATATCAACGGTTTTTAAAATTGTTGATTTAAATTTGGTCAATATCAACGGTTTTTAAAGTGGTTGATATAGATATGGTTAATATCAACGGTTTTTAAAACTGTTGATATAGAGTGGGTCAATATCAACCATTTTAAAATTCCATTAATATAGATGAGTTAATATCAACCGTTTTAAGAGTGGTGGATATTGACCCCCTTTATATCAACGGTTTTTGAAACTGTTGATATAGAGTGGAGTGAATATCAACCGTTTTAAAATTCCGTTAATATAGATGAGTTAATATCAACCGTTTTAAGAGCGGTTGATATTGACCCCTTTATATCAATTGTTTTTAAAACGGTTGGTATTACCCCTTTAATATCAACCGCTAAATAAACGGTTACTATTTTTGGTTACTATTAATGGTACTAGTGAATTACTTTGTTACTTAGAGACAAATAGAGACTATATATCTATATATATAGTCTCTATATATATAGTCTCTATCTGTCTCTAAATAACAAAGTAAGACTTAAGGCGATACGAAACATAGTAGAGAAGAAAAGTTATATTTCAAGAACTAATAAAAATATATGATAAGAAGTTTAGACTTAAGCTCAAGAGTTCATATTTATGTAATTTAGTATGAACTCTTGAGCTTAAGTCTAAACTTCTTATCATATATTTTTATTAGTTCTTGAAATATAACTTTTCTTCTCTACTATGTTTCGTATCGCCTTAAGTCTTACTTTGTTATTTAGAAACAGATAGAGACTATATATATATAATAATTCCCGATTTGTTTGGTAGGTTTCAAGTACTTTTAGTCATCACTTTAATATGTTGATTTTTAATATTTCAATTGATGGTTTAATGGAGATGATGGGTTGATTGGATTCAACATTAAACAATTTTGATTTTTTTATTAGGTATTGGCAATAATGGTTCTATCATGGTTATGCAAAGTTGTTTTAGTGATATAATCGTGCTATCATTCCTGAAGGTGTGAGTATTGATAAATTAGTGAAATTTTGATCATTTTATCATAAATTCGTTTGTAAAAAATATTTTTTGATTTTTCTATTACATTAATTTCTGATTTTGTTTGGTTTGTTTTAGGTAGTTTAAGCCATTGTAGGTCATTATATTTCTGGATGCAAGTTATTGTACTTCTGAATGTTTGTTCACTTAAAATACATTAATTTTGAGATAATTGTTTTTAGCTCTAGATTTGTATTTTCATATGTATACACTTGAAGTCAAATAAAGTATTTTGTTTAATACTCCTATTTTAATGAAATAATAATGTGTTTTATGAATTTAATTTTATTGTGCAACTTCTATTTTTATGGTATAATTTTGTTTTTAATACTCTTATTTTTATAGAAAAAATGTTAGTAGAAATAAACTCGATAAATATAACCTACCATCCATATATATTAATATTTTTTATTAAATATTTCATCTAAATAATTTGATTATATATAAATAAATTCAAATAAAATAAACCTTTCTCATCTAAAAAGTCATCTATAATTATAATTATTGAGATTTGCATTAAATATTAATATTAATTATGAAAACTATTTAGGAGATTTAAATTGTAGAAAAATATACTTACATTAAATAGGTTCACTAACAAATAATAAATATTATTATAACCTCTCATCCATAAAATAAATCATTTAGTCTTTAATTTATATATATTAATAATTTATCCAAATAATTAACCTCAAATAAATCATAAAATAAAACATCAAATAAAAACAAACCCCTTCAGTTTTATTTCAGCCATAATTTATAAATAATTAATGCAAATATTAGTAAAAATGGTACTAAAAATAGTAGTAGAAATAAACTAAATAAATATAACCTACCATCCATATATATTAATATTTTTTTATTAAATATTTTATCTAAATAAATTGATTATTTATAAATAAATTCAAATAAAATAAAGCTCTTTCTCTAAAAAGTCATTTATAATTATTGAGATTTGCATTAAATATTAATATTAATTATTAAAACTATTTAAGACCATCTCCAACCCAAAAACCCATTCTCAAACTCAAAATGCAGTAAGTGTCCCATCAAACAGTAATTCATCTCCAACCCAAAAACTCATTTTCAAACTCAAAAAATATTTTTAGAATATTCCCCTTTACACACTTTTTCAATTCTACCTATATATTTATCAACTTTACAAATTAAACCTCAATATTTTTCAAAATCACACCCATTAAATAAAATGAATTATAAATCAATAATTTATATACATAGTAAAACAAATTAAACCTCATTAAATAAACAAACACAAATTATACTATACTAACAATAAAATTATATCAAAGCAAATATTATTAAAAAACAAATTAAATATTATTAAATAAACTCAATTACACTACATAAACAAAAAATGATATCAAAACAAATATTATTAAATTATTTTGTTATTTTTTAGTTTTTTTATCAATGTTATTTATTATTAAATTTATGATATTTAAAAAATATTAATAAAAAGAAAAAGATAAAAATAAAACATAAAAAATATATCAATAATTATATAAAATATGAAATATATAAGATTAACATAATAATATAGTTAGAGGACCATTTTGTTTTTTTAAAAAACTTTGAGGATGTGAACAGTAAATACTCAAATTTGGGTTTTTATCTGAGAGAAAATGGGTATAAACCCATTTTGGGTTTTGTTTTAGGGGTGGGTTGGAGGAGAAAAACCCATTTTGGGGGTCATTTTGCAGTTGGGTTGGAATTGCCCTAAGAGATTTAAATTATAAAAAAAAATATACTTACATGAATATGTATAATAAATATTATTATAGCCTCTCATCCATAAAATAAATCATTCAGTTTCATTCTAATTTATAACTAATTAATGGAAATAAAATTAACCGATAATAAATATCATTATAACCTTCAATTCATATATATTAATAATTTATCCAAATAATTAACATCAAATAAAAAAATGAGTTTCATTTTACAAAATTTTAAACAAATTGTTAGGTGGTACAAGTAAATTCATAAACAGGATACTTTATTTTTATTATTATTATTAACTTTATTATTTAACATATTTTAACTTTAATTTTATATTGTTGTTGCTTCAATATTTACTTTATTTTGGTATTTATATATGTATTTGTGTTTCCATTTGGTAATAAACTTTTTTTTCACTATTCTATATTTTGGTGATTTGAAATTGAAATAATAAAATTTTATTGAGAATGTTACTAAATCTTAGCCTTTTGATATTATACTTTTCATTCTCCATTACTTTTTCATCTATTCCATTTAAAATAAAATTATCTGCAAGAACATAAAAGTGAAATTTCGAACAAAATTTTATTGTTTGAATGTGTGGAACCACTAAATCTTTATCAAATGATGATTTCAATCGTATTTATTAATCTCTGTAATTTAATTTGGATCAGTTTTGATTGAATCGACACTATGAATAAGATTTTTGTTTTGAGAAATTAGAACTTCTGATTCCTCGTGTTGTGTCCAATTATGTTACAACCTTAAAAAAATGTAATAAGAAAATATTGTCCAATTATCATTATTCATTCCACTTATATTTTCATCTTATATTTTTTTTTATGTTTACAACCTAGACTAACTATTATAATATATATGGATATTAGAATCTCAAAAAATAATACAAATGAATCCATTTGAATGGTAGATTTAAATAGCGTGGACAACCACAAGCATTTAGTAGTTGTTCGACGAACGACGATTTGTTATGACGAAAAAATAGAAATTTTAATTTTTCTTTTTAGATTTTCAATTTTTTTCATGTTTTTTTAGTTAATAGATGTTAACTTACATTAGTGCATTGACTTTTTGCTAGTGATCATAATACTCATTATTTCCTAATTTTGTAGATATTTGTTTATTTTAATATGTTTTCTAAAATTTAGGATTATTTTCATTTAAAAATTTTGTTTATGTTTACACATAAATTCAACTTTATTAAAAATATTCAAAGTGTTACGTAAAAATATGTTGGTGGTTAAAATATATAAATTCAATAAATTGGTTTGAGTAAGATTACTAGACGAAAAATTAATTAAATTTATGAATAAATGTGAAATGAGATGTTTGATTAATAAAAAAAAGTTAAAATTTGGAGTATAATGTTTGATAAAATAATATTATTAATATAGAAGGGAACTAATATTAATATTTTTAAAATTAAAAATTATTTATATTATTTTTCTTTCAAATATATTTAATTTATTTTTTTTGTCTTTTAATATTCATATTTTAAAATTATTAATTATTTATATATATATATATATATATATATATATATATATATATATATATATCCATAAAATATAATAAATATGTAATATATATTATTAAATAATAAAATTAAAAAAAAAATATTTTGACATATTTTAAATTTTTAATAAAAAAATTGTTATTTTAATTTATAGTTGTCTCGTATAATTTTACTAAAGTATTATACTATAAAATTGTTTTTATTAAATAAAAATAATAATTAATGTTATTATTTAATATAAAATTAATAATTATATATATATATATTAATATATTATTAAATAAATAAAATTAAATAAAAAATAAAAAATCTTAAAAAGAATTTAAAAAAGCAAAAATAACTTAAGATAAATAATAATAAAAAATTAAAAATTATATATGTTTGAAAATATATTTAACTAATTGTGTTAAGTTTTAAAATGATAAAGAAAATTTAAGACTTATTTATTATTCATAACAAGATGGAGACGTCACATTTCTTCCTACATGAGATGGCACTGCTACGGTGGAGGAGGCGAAAATGAGATATTGAATGAGGGACCTTGAGGATGAAAACATGGGAAGACTTCAAGATCGAGTTCAAACGTTAATTCTTCCCAGAAAATGCCGAGTACGAGACTAGGAAAAAGTTGAGTCAACTTGTGCACAAATGGACCATCAAGGAGTATGTGAAGGAATTCTAGGAGTTGATGCTCGAGTTACCCAGTTTAACTATATATTTAATAATTAATTAATTATATTAATTTTTTTATATTTTGAATTAATATTTTTTGTTGTTAAATATAAATTTTCACTAAATAGTCAAAATTAATATAGTAGTAAAAAACGCAAATAAACTCAACATGTGTTTTTTTAGTATTTTATTTTCTAAATAAGTAAATCAACACGGAGTAATATCATAACAAAGTAGAATTTTATATAATTTAATTGGTAATATTATTCAAAACTTAATATTTGAAAAAATTAAATTTCAAACTTATATAAATGGAATTTTATATTTTTAGATATTTAATAAATTTAAAAATATATATTAACATTAAATTTTAATTAAAACTAATTTTTAAAAAATTAAACCAATTCAAAATTAATTAAATTTGAATAATATTAGTTCTCTTCAAAAACATTTATATATAAATAATATTTTGTTTATATTTTTATCTCTGAATTTTCAAACAAAAAAAAATTAAGTAATGAACATGAAAATGAAGACATGTATAGAGAATATAAATTTTACATTTTCATGAGAATAAATGTATAGAGATACACAATAATAACAAATATATAATAACATATATTTATTTATGTGAAAATAAATGAGTTTCGATCTATACATGTGATTCTCTACCTAGCATAGTCTATGATACATTTTAGGCTTCCGTAACATGCCATAAAATTAAAATTAAAGCTTTGATACAAGCCATTTTGTCTCCTAAATTTATTCTTAATTATTATATAGATTGTCTTATCTCTCTTAATTAATTTATATTTTTTTTATCTTTAATCATATTATATTTATATATATATATATATATAGAAAGAGAGAAATGATTAGGAGAGAAAATTTGAGTGAGGGAATGGGGGAGAGAATGATGTGGCCATTAGTGATGTAGTGACACATTATTCTCTCCCTCATTCTCTCCCCTATCACTCCTCATGTATATATATATCAAAAGTTTAAATATTTGAAAAATAATGATTATTTTTATATTTAAAAATATGTTATTTTATTCTTACAAAAAAAATTACTTAACTAAACTAATTAGGTTAGCTCAAATGTTAAAAGTCGGGTTAAGACATCAATTACTGATTCACATTAAAAAGGTCTTAAATGAAAAGTATATTATGATTTTGAAAATTATGTTAACATTTTAATTATTTTTTGAAAATGTGAAAGATAAATTTTAAGGTATATGTAATGTTTTTAAATATTTTTAATTGATTTTTTATAACTATTTATGAATAAGATAATTTTATAAAATTTATTTTTTATTTATGTCTTATTTATCTTTATTTTATAACTATAACGGTGCAACGCATAGTCAGCCCGCGCTTTTTCGAAGAATCCTGCACCCATGGGCATACACGGCCTGGCAGGCCTTCCCTTTCCGCCTCCGTTTCATGGGCCTTGCCCGTTCCCCAATCAGATGTTTGGATGCTTTGTCACAGCCAAAGGAAGCTGTAAATCACTGCACTGGAATGTGAGTCTGAGACTATATTACCTATTTACATTATAATAATGCACTCAATTATAATGTCTAATTTTCTATTTAGATTCACATTTGCTTATTGTCCACTTATTTCGATTTGTTTTATTAACTAAAAGATGGAAGCCTTAATTATAATGTTCAAACAGGTACACATATGTTGATAATTTAGGAAATTCTTAATGATTGTTGAATTTAATTATGGGTTAATTAAATATCAGTTTTATCTATACATTGAACTAGTCTCAAATACTATCCACAACTAAGGTAAAAACAAGGTTGCTTCCGCAATCAATTCATTATACTACAATAAAATAATATTTAAATAATAATCTTTCAACATTAATAATTAGTATGTTTTATATCATATTTTATTATATTAAAATAATTCGTTAACCTATTTAATTTATAAAAAAATTTAAAATAAAATATTTTTAATATGTTATTTTAAACTTTTTAATAAATTTATATATATTATTTTAATTTTTTTAATGTTGGGTATTGGTTGACATAGTGGCATAATCTCTAGTAACTCATTTACTGGACTTACTTGACCTAAAAATATAAATAGATACTACCTCTCTTGGTGGGAGACAGAGTTCAAATTCGTTTGTGGTGTTTGGAGACTAAAGAAAAGGTTGTCGCCTTTGGTGAGGTAGTGGTGCAACGGAATCGATAAACAAAAAGAACTAAGCCAAACTTCAATAGCATTCACACCCAACAGTGGTAACAGAGCTAGGGTTTAGGGTTTGTAATTGGAGTTTGAGATTTTGTTGGAGGATATGAGTTATCTTCATCAATAAGTGCAGATTTGTTTTTTCTTTCATCCTACTACTTTTATTTTCTGCTTTTGTTGCTACTGGAGGAAGAAGAAAGCCACCGCCTCTAGAGAAGAAGTCGTTATTGTCCTGTTCATCCGTTGTCGGTGTCGCATTTGTCGCGACCGCTGAGAATCAAATTCGCCACCGTGCCACTTCTAAGAAGACGAAGCAGCAAATCCCTGAGCGGGGTGGGTAAGTCGAAACTTTGAGTTTCACAAGGTATCATAGCTTGAACCTCCTATTAATTTCTGCCAATTGATTGTTGATTGCTTTTAATTTGTTTGATAGCATGTATGGTGTTAATCAATATGGTATGGTTCCTTTTGATGAAAAATTGATTTTTGCATTTGGAAACAAAATATAAAATGTGTTTTGATTCATAAAAAATGTTTTAAAGTTGTTAGTCAGGTTTATGATGTTGCTGATGCCGTTGAGAAAAATAGTGAAATGAATGAAAATTTGTGTGCCTCTATATACTTGAATTTAGTTGATTATGTGATGAGAAAAATTAGTAATTTAGAGTGTGCAAAAACCTTGTGGGATATTGTCTAAACTTTATACTGAAACATCTTAACCTAATTAAATGTTCTTACTTGAAAAGTGTTTCAAATTTAGATTGGATATGTCCAAGGACATTGAAGATAATTTGGATATTTTCACTAAACTTATTTCTGATATTAAGTTGTGTGGTGATAAGAATATTGATGAGTATGCCCCCCATTGTCTTGTTGAATGTTATTCCTGATTCTTTTAATGATGTGAAATCTATCATTAAGTATGGTAGAGACAGTGTCACTCTTGATATTATTGTCAATGGTCTTAAGTGTAAGTAGTAGATTTGAGACACTCTAAGTGGGGTAAACAGTCTGGTGGGGAATTCATGCATGTGAGTGGTAGATCTCATGGTAGGTCGAGTTACCAAAAGAATGTTAGTAATGAGAGTTCTGGTAAGAAATTTCATCCTGCTAGTAAAAGAAGATCTAAGTCTAGGTCTAATGCTAGAAAGTGTTATAATTGTCATGATTCTAGTCATTTTATCAAGTACTGTCTTAATCTTAAGAGAAATCAGCATGTTGAAAATGCTAATGTGGCTGTTTGTGAGGACAATATATGGGTGATATTTTATGATTAATAATATATGTGATTATGCTAGCTTGAATTCTGTGTTATCTGATTCTTTGTACAAATCTGATTGGCTAGTTGACTCTGGTTGTACTTTTCATGTGACTCCATTTAGAGATTTGTTTTCTAACTATAAAGAGATTGAACATGGTTTTGTGTCTATGGAAAATTCGAAAAATTGCAATATTTTAGGAATAGGTGATGTATGTTTAAGGTTCTCTTGTGGTTCTGTATTTACTTTAAAGAATGTGAAGCATGTTCTTGATTTGAGTTATAATTTGATGTCTTGTGCATCTCTTAAGAATGATGGTTTGGAGGGAAAGTAGGGGAAATGTGTTATGAAAATTTTACGTGGGTCTCTTGTTATACTTACTGCTAAAAAGATGAACAATTGGTATGTGTGTCATGTTGAGACTACTTGTGACTCTGTTAACTTTGTGATTGGTGATAAATCTTTTCTTTGGCATAATAGATTAGGTCACATGAGTAACAAAGATCTAGAAATTTTGCATAAAGGTGGTCACTTTGGTAGTGAGAAATTGTCCCACATCCCCTTCTATGAATCATGTGTGCTAGGAAAACAACATAAGGTGAGTTTTCCCATCACCTCCTACCCAAACGTGTCTAAGTGTACTAATATCCTTGAATATTTGTAATGCTGATGTGTGGGGTCCTTCTAGTATTTCTACACATTGGGGGAACCAATATTTTATGTTCATCATTGATGATTATTCTAGGAAAGTTTGGGTATTACTTTTGAAACATAAGTCTGATGATTTTGAAAAGTTTAAGGAGTGGAAGATTTTGATTGAGAATCAAACAGGTAAGAGAATCTAAACTCTAAGGACAGATAATGGTCTTGAGTTCTGTAATAAACATATGAATGATTTATGTGTTACCTATGGTATTAAAAGACATAGGTATGTGTCGTACACACCACAGCAGAATGGTGTTACTAAGAGGATGAATAAGACACTTCTAGAGAGGGTGAGAGCTATGTTAGCGTCATCTGGGTTGTCTAAAAGATTTTGGGGGGATGCTTTGCATACTACTGCTTATTTAATAAATAGGTCCTCTAGTGTTCCCTTAGGAGGGAAATGTCCCGAATCTATGTTTTCAGGTAAACCTCTTGATTTGAGCAACTTGAAAGTTTTTTGATGTGTTGGCTATGTGCATCAGATGGTTGACAAGTTGGAGACTAGGTCCAAAAATTGTGTGATGATAAAAATGATGCAGCCAACATTGTTATAGAATCTGTCACTAATGCTTTACTTCTGTCTATTGATAGCCCGATAGATTCATGGGTTTTGGACTCAGGAGCGTCTTTCCACACTACTTCTCACAAAGAATTAATGGAGAATTATGTGCACTGGAAACTGTGAGAAAGTATATCTTGCATATGGTGAGCCACTATGTATTGTTGGCATGGGGGGCATCAAATTGAAGATGGCAAATGGTTCTGTTTGGAAGATTAATAAGGTGAGACACATTCTAGGTTTAATGCGCAATCTGATTTCTGTTACACAGCTTGATGAAGAAGGTCACAATTTAATTTGTGGAAATGGTGCATGGAAGGTGACTAAATGAGCAATAGTTGTTGCTTGAGGTCACAAAACTGAAAGGTTATACACGACTTCAACTTGCAGAGAAACAGTTGTTGTTGTAGTTGATGACTCGAAGAATAGTGAGTTGTGGCATTATAGGTTGGGCCATATGAGCAAAAAAGGGATGAAAATTCTTTTGAATAATGGACAGATTCCAGAATTGAAGTCTGTTGAATATCAGTTATGTGAAAACTGCATTCTTGGAAAACAGAAATGGGTGAGTTTCTTAAAGATTGGGAAAGAGCTCAAGAAAGAAAGGCTAGAGTTGGTACACACTGATGTGTGGGGACCTGCACCTGTTTCTTCTATTGGCGGATCACAATATTACGTAACATTTATAGATGATTTGACAATAAAGGTATGGGTATATTTTATGAAGTACAAGTCTGAAGTATTTGCTATTTTCAAGAAATTGAAGGCTTTGGTTGAAAATGAAACAAATCAGAAAGTTAAGTGTTTGAGATCCGACAACAGAGGTGAATATATCAATTCATATTTCAAAGAGTAATGTGTTGTGAATGGGATCAGTATGGTGAAGATTGTTCCCCGAACGCCTCAAAAGAATGGAGTAGCTGAACGAATGAATCGAACATTGAGCGAGCGTGCTAGAAGCATGAGATTTCATGCAAGGCTGCCTAAAACCTTTTGGGCAGAAGCTATAAATACTACTTCCTACTTGATAAACAGGGGACCCTCTGTTCCTCTTGAATCCAGAATTCCTGAAGAAGCTTAGAGCAATAAAAAGGTAAACCTTTCTTATTTGAAAGGGTTTGGTTGTTTATCATATGTTCACATTAATGAATGTGATAGGAGCAAGCTTGATCCAAAGTCTAATAAATGTTTTTTATTGGTTATGGTGATATCGAGTTTGGATATCGTTTCTAGGATAATCAAATTCGAAAGATCATTCATAGCAGAAATGTTATCTTTAGTAAACAGGTTCTCTACAAAGATTGTGTTGGGAAGACATCAGATGGTGATTCCAAGTTGGAAAAGACTAGTACAGTCGATTTGAGAAAATTTTCAGATGAATATATACCGATTGTCGAAGAAGAACAGTGGTTTGTTGAAGATGAAATCGTTGAGAACGTGGCCTTAGAGGCAAATCAGTAAACACCCGTTATATAGTTGAGAAGATCATCAAGGAATCGAAAACCAGTCGAGAGGTGGTCTCTATCTCTGAACTATATATTGTTGACAGATAGAGGTGCAACTGAATGCTATGAGGAAGCAATACAATCTGATGAATCGGTTAAGTGGGAGTATGTGATGAAAGATGAGATGGACTCTTTGACGTTGAATTAGACTTGGGAGCTCATTGAGCTACCAAAGGGAAAGAAAGCACTTCACAACAAATGGATCTTCAGGATTAAAGAAGAAAATGATAAAATCATGAGGTACAAGGGAAGATTGGTTGTGAAAGGATTTTAACAGAAAAAAGGTATTGACTACAATGAGATCTTCTCTCCAGTATTTGAATTGATGACAATCAGAACTAATTTGAGTTTGGTTGTGAAAGAAGACCTTCATCTTCAACAAATGGATATCAAAATTGCTTTTCTTCATGGTGATTTAGATGAAGAGATTTACATGCGACAACCAAAAGTATTTGAAATCAAAGGAAAATATGAGCTTGTGTATAAGCTTCAGAAAAGTCTGTATGGTTTGAAACAGACTCCAAGGCAATGGTACAAGAAGTTTGATAGCTTCATGAAAAGTAATAATTTTCTGAGGTGTGAAACTGATCATTGTTGCTATATCAAAATGTTTGATAAATCGTACATTATTCTACTCCTTTACTTTGATGACATGTTGATTGTTGCAGAAAGATTATATGAGATTAACAAGCTCAAGAAAGAGTTGTCTGGAAAGTTTGCAATGAAGGATTTGGGTGCTGCAAAACAAATCATTGGGATGAAGAAGTTCTCAAGCTTTCACAAGAAGAATATGTGAAGAAAGTTCTTAGCAGGTTTAACTTGTATGATGCAAAACCAGTTATTACCCCCTTAGTTAGTCACTTCAGACCATTTAAAGATCAGTCGCCTTCAATAGAGGAGGAGAAAAATTACATGGTCACTGTTCCGTATGCCTCTGCCATTGGTTGTATTATGTATGCGATGGTTTGCACAAGACCAAACATAGCACATGCAGTGGGAGTTGTTAGTAGGTTCATGAGCAACCCGGGTAGACAATATTGGGAAGCAGTAAAGTGGATACTACGATACTTAAGAGGAAGTACGGGTCTCGCTTTGTGTTTTCGAAAGTCTAATATGGGTTTGAAAGGATATGTTGATGCTGACAATGGTGGTGATGTTGATAGTAGGAAGAGCACAACATGGTACATTTATACTCTGGGAGGTACTACAATCAGTTGGGTTTCAAAATTGCAGAAGATTGTTGTTCTTTCTACTTGTGAGGTAGAGTATGTTGCTGTGACAGAGGCTACTAAGGAGATGATGTGGTTACAACCTTTTTTGCTAGAATTGGGTCAAGACTACGAGGGAAGTGTGTTGCGATGCGACAGTCATAGTGCCATTCATTTGGCAAAGAATCATGTTTATCATGGCAGGACGAAGCATATACAGGTTCATTATCATTTCATCCGGTCAGCTTTAGAAGATGGAGTATTAGCTCTTGAGAAGATTCTCGGGAGTGAGAATCCAACTGATATGTTGATGAAAGCTGTGAAAAATGAGAAACTAAAGTTGTGTGCAACTTCAGTTGGTCTTCTTCGTTAAGACACCGGATGGAAATCCACTACCGATCGAGAGATGATGAAGTTAGTCTCCAAGTGAAAGATTGTTGAGTTATATAGCATACACTTATAATAAACTCTACATTATTAATTAGAGTTTATTGGGTTTTCTTTTTATTTTGAGTTTGGGCTTGACCAAAATTATTTAGGTTTATTACCTGAATGTTTACCCTATAAATATATGATTATTAAGGGTTTACATTGTGAAGACAAAATTCTAGAGAGATAAATTGTAAGGCAAAAAACTATGTATTCTTTCTTCTTCTTTATAGTGAAATTTGGTGGTGCCTGAAGTGGACGTAGCTCAATTTGAGTGAACCACTACAAATCTGTGTCTTCTTGTGTTCTTCTTTCTTTCGATTTTATAGATTATTGCAAACAGGTCGAATTTGGGAGATACAAATCCTAACAAAAACTTCATTAATGATATCAAAAGTTTTGTTTCTCAATTTAATTATATTTTATATTTTTTAATAAATAAATAATTTTATATATATATTAATAATTATATATTAAATATATATATATATAACAATTTAATTAAAAATTAATTCGTAATACATTTTATTATTTGTATTAACATATTTCTCCCTCCATATTTATTAAATTTATCTTTAATATTTTTTAATTTAGATTAAAATATATACCATTATTTTAAATTTTTTCTTAATTTACTTTTTTTAAATAAATTATATATATATCAATAATTCTATTTATATTAATTATTTTATAATATATAATTATATATATAATTTTAAAAATATTTTAATCTAAATATTTAAATAATTTATTAAAAATTACAAATTTTATATATTCTCTCTACATATCTATTATTTATATAATTATTTTATATTTTTATATTTTTTTATCTTTTATTCAATAAAATCATTAAACATATATGCATACATAAAATTATAAATTAAACTCAACAAACAAGTGATTAAATGATTAATATTTCAAACTCGATATTAAGGCTCGAGTCTCACTTTGTGCAAATTTTAGAGTTTGCATTATAAAATTTAAATGATAATGATGTTGGTATTTGTGGGTACATATTTGAGAGAATGTTTGTGTGAATTTAAGGGTGATGTTAATAATGAAAATTCGAATTAGAGAGATTGAGGGAATGGTGGTTCGAATTTGAAGATAAAATCCTTGAAGGATAAGATATGATGAAATGTGTTAATTTGAATTAAAGGAATTGAGAGGAAAGGATGATCGTTAATAATGGAATCCTTAAAGGATAAGATATGATGAAATGTGTGAAATCGAGTTAGAGGAATTGAGAGGGAAGTAATGAAATCCTTACATGATAAGATATGATAAAGTATGTGAATTTCAATTAGAGAGGTTGATGGAATGGTGGTGCGAATTTGAGGATGAAAAAATGGTGGTTCGAACGCGATAATAGAAAATTTGAAGGATAAGATATGATGAAATATGTGAATTGGGGGAAATGTAGAATTTGAGGATAAAAGAATGGTAATTCGAATGTCGTTAATAATGAAATCTTTGAATGATATATGGGGTAAAGTTCTTTTTAAATTCTAAGTATATTTTATAATCTTTTTATAATATGTCATTTATGCATATTTTACTATTAATTTGAGAAATTGGTATAATTTGAAAAGATTAATTAAAAAATTTGACATCCTATCAGATATTTAGGGTAAAATTCTTCTTAAATTTTAAGTATATTTTATAATCTTTTAATATGTTATTTTATGTTTATTTTACTATTAATTTGAGAAATATGTATAATTTGAAAAGATTAATTAAAAGATTTGACGAGGAGATAATAAATATATTCAAAATGAGGTAAAATAAATGTTTATCAATTTTAAATTTTGACATTTTAACTTGTCCAATAGAACAAATATAAAGTTAACTTGACTCTTTTTAATGTCCATTTTGCAATTATGTTTTGTCTAATTTTTTATCATTTTTGTAGGTTAATTTTTAATGGTTAATTAAATTGTTAGAAAATTAATATTATAAATTCGTCAAAAATGAGATAAAATATTTATGTATGTACTATAATTATTTAATTTAAATAATGTGATTTGTTTTTCTATTTTATTTTCAATTTTTATCCTATAATATTTTTTAATTTAATTAAATAATTATTAAATAAACTTTTTTAATAGTATAATCTTGATTATTAATTTTAAATTGAAAAAATATTTTTGTAAATTATAATATAACGTATCAATGTTTGATAATTTATTTGATTAATTCTTGTTATGACTCGTAAAATGAATGGTCGTAATGTTAACTGTAAAAAAAAATTTTAAGGAATAAATATTCATATCCAAAAACTGTAAAAAAATATTTAAGGAATAAATATTCATATCCAAAGATAATCCAAGAAGATAGGGTAAATGATGGGTTCGGTAAGGGTAATAATCAAATAGCCCTTGATTTCCATAAGTAGTATGAAATAAGCTCTAGACTTATCAATTTATTATCAATTTGTTTTCCTATTACCCAACTTTTTTCCATGTGCATGCAAGAGAGTTGATAGTGACTTCCCATCAATAATATTCCATTTTAAGAGATTTGTTTGTTCATCATCTTATCTGTTCTCTCCAAGCAAGCATAAAAAAATTAGTCATTTATTATATAAAAGTAAATTTAATTTAGCCCATTGTGAAAGTAACTTTCAATGTTATATATATTATTATATTTGACATGACATAACTAATAATCAGGAAAGAATATAAGAATTATAGTTAGGTTTGATTTGAAAAAAAATTGGGATGGGTTCTATAAAATTAAAAGAAAAATTATGGAGGAAATAAGTGCATGTAAGTTTTTATCTTTTATTTTAAATTAGGTAAACAAATAATAATTAAATTGAAAAAAAAAATGATAAAAATAAATAGGGCTACATACGCCTAAGCCCTAAATAGGATTTATATGAAAGTAGTTGGTTTATGTATTAGAAATTTTATAAGATTTTATGATACAATTTTCGCTTAAAATGCCATAATGGTATGGTTATGAATTATTAGGTTAGTTTTCAACATTAAAAACAAATTATAAGACAATTTTATTTACTCCCCTAATTTATCTTAATTATTGTGTTTTTATTATTTTTGCTAAATTAGATCAAATATAAAAATAAATTGTTCAATAAAAAATAACAAACAGACAAATTGTTCTTTAATATCTACAAGTTCCAACAAAGGAATGGAGGGAGAGAAGAGAGGATAGGATAGCTTAGGATTGAATTTGTACTATTTGCATTTAAGAGATTGAAAGCTTTAACCCATTCCACAGCGAAGCAATAATATACTTCATATTAAATACAACCTTTAAAGAAAATACAAATTAAATTATTTTCAAGGCAACCAAATTATTTTGCTTCCACCTAGGCTTAAAAGGACAAAACTCTAGCCTAGATTTCATGCAATAGTGCAAAATAATTAAACTTTTCAAATTCCCAAACTAATTTAATCTACATGAATCACATTAGTTGAGTGCAAAAGAGGATAACACCAATTATATATTTTTCTTTCTATTGCTCTATATTAATTATTCGTAACCCCTTATTTCTTCTATAAGATAATTTTTAACCTGAAAAATTTTTAAGGGGCATTTTTTTTTATTTTAAAACAGTTAAAATTTTAAAAATTTTATAATATTTATACTTATTATACTCAAAAGTCAAAACTTCTCAAGAAACCCTCTATTTTTTAGGACAACTATTTCATATTCCAAAAACAAAACAAGGCTCAGATTTCATATCTATATATATAATGATGCTTAATTTTTAAAGTGTCCGGATTGCCGGGTCGAGAGCTGTGGTTAATTTGGATACTTGGGTCGGATTGTGGGTTTACCCGTTTTTAAATTTAAAACGGTTAAAAATAAAATTAAAAATGCTAGAGGTATGTTTCGAACTTGCAACCTAACAAAACAAGTACAACTCTTTAACCAACTAGGCTACAAAGACTTTATATTTTAAAAACAACACCAAATTTGATAAACGCGGGACGTTTTAACATTAATATAAGTTCAACTTTTTAACTAACTAATCTATATATATAATGATGCTTAATTTTTAAAGTGTCCGGATTGCCGGGTCGAGAGCTGTGGTTAATTTGGATACTTGGATCGGATTGTGGGTTTACCCGTTTTTAAATTTAAAACGGTTAAAAATAAAATTAAAAATGCTAGAGGTATGTTTCGAACTTGCAACCTAACAAAACAAGTACAACTCTTTAACCAACTAGGCTACAAACACTTTATATTTTAAATTCAACACCAAATTTGATAAACGCGGGACGTTTTAACATTAATATAAGTTCAACTTTTTAACTAACTAATCTATATATATATATAATGATGCTTAATTTTTAAAGTGTCCAGATTGCCGGGTCGAGAGTTGTGGTTAATTTGGATACTTGGGTCGGATTGTGGGTTTACCCGTTTTTAAATTTAAAACGGTTAAAAATAAAATTAAAAATGCTAGAGGTATGTTTCGAACTTGCAACCTAACAAAACAAGTACAACTCTTTAACCAACTATGGTACAAAGACTTTATATATTAAATTCAAACACCAAATTTGATAAATGCGGGACGTTTTAATATTAATATAAGTTCAACTTTTTAACTAACTAATATATAATGATGTTGAGTAAATGGATACTTGGGTCGGATTATGTGTTGACCCACCCATAAATTTAAAACGGTTAAAAATAAAATAAAAAATGTTATCCGTAATTTTTTTCACGGTTTTTTATATTATTATTACTCGTGCAAATGCACGGGCTAAATGCTAGTTCCAACTAAATCACTCTCCAAGTCTCCATAACAAAAAAAAAAATAGAAAAAATCAACAAATTATAAAAATAAGTCATATTTATTTTTGTAATATTTTAAAATATTAAGTACTAACTAAATAATCTCAATTATACATAAAAAGGTAAATAAATATTTTTAAGTAAAAATTAATAAAAACAAAACAAAAAATTCAAAATCTAAAAACTTAATTATTTTATTTTGCACACTAATTATTTACAAATAATTGTTATTTGATAAAAAAAAAACTATTTGAAAAATAAAATCTGGAATATTAATTCAAAACTTTGTTAACAGGAAAAAATAGTTTATTTTAGAATAATTGTGTATTTTTAATAATAAGTTAATAGATAAAACAGTCAAGGATTAGATAAATAATTATTTAAAAAACAAATATTCTTACTTTATATGATTTTAAAATATAAAAATTATCATTTAACTTAAATATTTCCAAATGATTTATATTTTATCAAATAATTATTTATTCACAATAATCAGAATATACTTTTTTTACGGCTCAATAGATTTAAATAGTGAAATTGTGATACTATTATGTCTCCCTTGCACGTGCTAACTTGCACGGAAACAACGTCAGTTAAATGATGACGACAATAATATAAATGTTTGTGTTATAATTTAATGGTTTATATTCATTAAAATATTACATTCAAATACTCACTTTTAAAATTTACACTTTATCATACTTTGGATTTATATTTATGTAATTATTTTTAACAAAACTTTAATTACATTTGATTTTAGTAATATCTTGTATAATCACCATATATATTTAAACAGTAAAAATATTAAATAAATCTATAAGAATTAAATTATGGAGATAAGTTATAATTAACAATAAACTAATATTGATCCAATTAAATTAAATTCACTTTAGGGATCTATTCATGATATTTTAATATTTTTTCAATACTAATTAAAAACAATTATTATTTTATTTGTAATGCAAAGAAATTATATCTTTCATATATTAACCATTTGATAAATATATTTAGCTAGAAGATTAGAATAACGTGATAAACTAGAAAGCTGTCTGTTTCAAATGAATGGATAGAGTTAAAAGATATGCATAGAAATTTGTCAGTACTCCCGTTTTGACTACTTTATTTCAAAATATGTGGAAAGTTTTTTTTTAAGTTTAAAATAAATACTATTATTATTTTCATTTTACTCATAAATTAATTTATTTTTTAATCATTTATTATAAACTAAATTTTGTTCAAAAAATGGATTCCAAACTAACTAAGAGTCTAAGACCCAATTGATTCAGAAACAAAACAAACCTAGATTATGTATGTTTAACTGTTATTTTTTTTTTAATACAAGTTTTTCCAAATATTTAGGTTTACTAAAGGCTTGTTTGAGGTTGATTTTTTTTTTCAGTTTTTTCATAAAAAAAAACTTTTGTTTGATTAAAAGTATAAAAAAACTTGTTTTTATTTTACTTTTACCAAATTATTTTTTATCCCTCTACATTTTTATTTAATAATTAATTTATATTAAAAAAGTTAAGTAATAATTTTGGTATTTTAAAAGATAAATAAATTAATTAAATATGTGATATGATTATTGAATTTTGAGATAAAAACTTAATTTTATCTTAATAACCAAAGATCAAACGAGCCCTTAATGTGGAGTTTTTTGAGATTTTATTATATTTAAAAAATATATATTTGATGAAAAAAAAGAGTGATTTTGAGTTTTTAATTTGTTTAATTATTATTATATATTTTTATTTAAAAATTAATTTTTATAAAAATAAAATAAAAGTATTCTAGTTAATAAATTAAGTTATTAAATAATTAAAAAAAAATAATCATAATAAGTATGATAACTTTTTTAATGAAAAATAAATGTCTTAAATTAAGTTATAAGAAAATATGTTAGTTTACTTAAATAGTGTCACTTGATTACTCTTACTTGGCACATATAATGTGACCAAGCTTTCTAATTCAAAATTCTGTAAATATTTTGGGTAAAAATTTCAAGTTAGATCAGAAAATTATTTTAGTTGAATTTTAAACTTAATATTAAATAAGTTACGAATTACAAAAGGAAGTTATCTATATTTTTTATACCAACATTTATAGGAACTAGCAAATTTAAAAAACAAATACTATTTTGTTATAATCATTATGTTGACACAATTAATTATTATAATGAAAAAATAGTAACGATTGACATGAAGTTTTGTATTTGGTATAAAAAAATATAATTAAATAAATTTGAATACATTAGTCAAAATGATAAGTTTACTTATCTTGTTATTAAATTTAAGATACAAATTTTATTTAAAATAATAAGAGTTTATTTTACAAGTATATTATGTATATATTATTATTTATATAAATAATTAAATTGTAAAATCGAAATTATTTATAGATTTGTAAAATTTTATCTTTATAAATTTAAAATTCTATAAATTTAACTAGCGTAAGAGTTACTTAAATAAAACTTATTAAAATCATAAAATTTTAAAATTAAATTTGAAATTTCATTTGATGACTAAATTTCAATCAACAACTATATGAAATAGATAAATTTAGTAAAACTAAAACTGTAAAATTGAATTTTAAAACTATATCTATTTAAAATATTTTAACTTAATGTAAAATGTTTCTATTTTAATTAACAAAAAAACAAATGGAGTACAACAAAATAGTGGCAAAGTGTAAGGTCTCTTTCATTGAAGTTGAATAAACAATTTATTATTTACAAATAATTGATTTGATGCATGTTTCTAACAAATATAAACCATTTTTTTTTTAATTTAGATTGGTATACTTAGACTTCATTGATTTTATAAAATGAAAAAAATTACTTAAAATATTTCAAATTAAACAATGTATTTTTATTTTTAATTTAAAAATCATGAGACCACTTTAATTTAATGTGTTTTCTTAAATATTAAACATGATATCTTTATTCTCTTAATAGTGGTATTTGAGATACTTTTAAGTAAAATTTATGTTGTGCTTTACTTGGTAACCGTCCAATTTAGTCAAGTTTAACTATTTTAATATCTAATATTTTTTTTAAAAGTGTAAAAAATTATAAAAAGAAGTTATTAAAACAAACAAAAATTATTGACTAATTTATTTTTGAACAAAATTTATAATTTATTTTAAAATAAAATCACTTTTTTCCATTTAAATTAACTTTTTACTCAATTTTTTTTTTATTTCAATCACAACTTCCACACTAATCAAAAATTAAATCACTTTTTTCAATTTAAAAATGATTAAAATTGATTATAATATTAATTGTAAATACTATCCCATAGACTCCTGTCAAAAGTGATTATTTGATTCGTTTAATAGTTATGACCTAGTAAATTTGTGGGGGCCACCACCAATGAGAGATGTTCATGGCATGTTTGATTTGGTTAATTAACAAGAACAATTACTGTCTATTAGTTAATGGTCATTTATTTGCAGTATTGGTTAAATCAAACATGACTCAAGGACTATAAAATAAAAAAAATAACAGTGGGATTCCATCAACTTCCGGCTCAATAAAACCAGAGGAGGGAATAAGGAAGAAACAATAGTAAATTATACACTGCAAAGCTTTTGGGACAGGAAGAAAAGTACAAACGGGGATAGAAGGTGGTCTCAGCTCATCTCTTCAAATCCTTAATCTTTTTCATTTATGCTTTTCTAAATATTTCAGATTTCTTCCATTTTCTTGTTTCTCTCTCTAGAAATTAAAGAAATCAGAGGAGAAGAACATGGAGGAGAAGAAAGTTGAAGATGTCATCAAACCAGAAGAACCCAAACAAGAAGTAGAAACCAAATCAGACAAGCCGGCTGCCACTGAAGAGAAGAATTCCGATGAATCGAAGGACACAACTCCGCCGCCGCCACCGCAAGAGATTGTGCTGAAAGTGTATATGCATTGTGAAGGATGCGCCAAGAAAGTGCGAAGATGTCTCAAGGGATTTGAAGGTGAGAGTTAGAGAAATCGATTTTTAATTTATGGGGTTTCTTAGATTTGACATTTTATTAATGGGTTTGTTGTTCAATGTACAGGAGTGGATTATGTTTTCACGGATTGTAAGAATCAAAAGGTGGTAGTTAAGGGGGAGAAAGCGGATCCGGTCAAGGTTTTCGAAAGGATTCAGAAGAAGAGTCACCGGAAAGTAGAACTCCTGTCACCGATTCCGGCGGCGGCGCCGCCTCCACTGGTGGAGGAACCGAAGATGGTAGAGGAAAAAGAAACCTCCAAACCAGAAGAAAAGAAAGAAGAGGTGATTAAAGTGGTACTCAAAGTTAACATGCATTGTGAAGCCTGTGCTCAAGAAATCAAAAAGAGAATACTCAGAATGAAGGGTAAAATCTTTAATAGAGTTTTAAATTAAACCCACTATAGATTCTTCTTCAAAGAATTCAATTTTATGAATCTAAATGACAGGAGTGGAGAATGTAGAGCCAGATCTTGGGAACTCACAGGTTACAGTGAAGGGTATTTTCGTCCCTGAGAAGCTTCTACATTATGTGTATAAGAGAACCGGTAAGCAAGCTGTAATATTGAAGAACGAACCGGAGAAGAAAGAGGAAGAAAAAGCTAAGGAAGAGAAGAAGGCTGAAGGGAAAGAGGAGAAAAAGGGAGGTGATGATGCTGCAAAGGAGAAGAAGGATGGCGGTGAGGAGGCGCCGGCGCCGGTAGGAGGAGAGGACGGCGGCGGCGACGCCGTGAAGGTGGTGGAGATGAAGAAGAACGAGTTCTATTACTATAATCCACAGATTCACCAAATTTACACTCAAAGCCAAAGGTATCCTAACGAAGGGTATGTTTACCAAAACTACCCCTCTCAGATGTTTAGTGATGAGAACCCTAATGCATGTACTGTTATGTGAAAATGAGGGTAAAATGGGGAAATCACATGATATCGAAATTTAGTAAAGTCTTGCTGGTAAATTATTCATGGATTTTTTTTTTTTACTGTAGGGTGTTTTATTTTTGTGGATGGAACTTTTTTTTTAATTGCTGTAATGGTTAACTTATTTTATAATAAAATATTATTATTTACAAGAATTTAGACAGATGTGATAAGCTCAGTGACACAGTGACAAACATTTTTATTTTATTTTGAAAAAATGGGGTTAAGTTTGATTAAATGATTAGATGATTGAGTTTATTTATAAAAATGTATTTTTATTATTTAATATTTATATTTTATATTTTATATTTTATTACAAAATATAAATTTGAAAAAAATATGAGGAATTTAGACTAGTTTAAAACCTGATTATTTTAAAGTAATTTAGTTCGTTTTGAATTATTGAAAATTAAATTATTTAGATAAAATATTTTAATATAAAATATTTTAAAAATAAAATGTTTAATATATTTTAGTTTATAATTTAAAAAATATGATTTATAAAATAATGTGAGAGAAGTCCCTCACATATGTCTGTTTAGTGATGAAAACCCTAATGCATGAATTGTTATGTGAAAATAGGGTAAAATGGGGAAATCACATGGTAATAAAATTTAGTGAAGGATTTTTTAACTGTAGGATTTTTGTTTTGTGGATGGAACTTTTTTTTTAATTATTGTGATGGTTAGCATATTTTATAATAAAATATTATTATCTTTAAGAATTTAGACAGAGGTGATAAGCTCAGTGGCACAGTCACAAGGGTCCCCAGTCACAAGCTTTTTTATTTTATTTTGAAAAATGTGGTTAAGTTTGATTAAAATATTAGATTATTCGGTTTAATTATAAAAATGTATTTTTATTATTTAATATTTATATTTTATTATAAAATATAAATTTGAAAAAAAATATGAGTAATTTAGACTAGTTTAAAACCTGATAATTTTAAAATAATTTAGTTGGTTTTGAGTTATTGAAAATTAAATTATTTAGATAAAATATTTTTAATATAAATTATTTAAAAATAAAATGTTTAATATATTTTAGTTCATAATTTAAAAAATATGATTTATAAAATAATGTGAGAGAAGTCATATTTATAAAGTATTTTAAATTTTAAATAATTTATCATGACTTTGTTATCTAATTAATTGTTCAAATAAGTAATAAGGTTTTATAAATTTAAATAAGTTAAGATTGGACAATAAATTTCAAAATAAATTGAATACTATGGAATTTATTTAAGTGTTTAACTAATAAGTTAAAACAAATAAACTGAATAAATTCACAATAAGTTTTTGTCAGAATATTTAGCAGAACTAAAAAAAAATTAAACAAATTGGCTTTTTCAGTTTGGTGAAAATATTAAATTATTGATTTCATCGGTCACACAATGTGTCAGGCAAGTGTCTACAAAAGGATGTTCAATTTTGGTTTATTTGGGTTTTTTTATAAAATTATTTTTTTAATAATGATAATATATAATTAAACAGCAAAAATGATTTGTAACTCAAATTGCCTAATTAAAGCATTTACTGCGTTTTAATGAATCATATTCACAGAGCTTGTTTGATTTAGAATTTGTTTATTTGGTTGAAATTATCTAATTATTTAAAACAAACCTCTGATTAAAAATGAAATTATTTAAATTAAATAATTAAAATATATGTAATATTTCAAAATAAATAATAATTTAAATTAATAATAATAATATAATTAAAGTTATTTGAATTAAACTCAAATTATTCTTCATCAAACAAGACTATAAACCTTCTATAAATTTATATTTCAAAATAATTAATTTAGTCATGAAACTTTGACAGTTTGTTGACCGGTCTTTGAAAAATTGTGTTTTGTCAAAATTTATGTCATAATTAATTTATTAAACTGTAATAAATTTAAAGTTTTTTGGGTTATATAATTTTTTTTAGTTATAATAAAAATTAATTTTTGAATCATCATATATATTATAATGTTTTTTTTTGCAAAGTTATTAAATATTTAATTTTTAAATAATAGTGTAGTTTTTCAAACCATTTTCACTCATTCATTCTTTTAATGTAGAATTTAATCTAATGAGATCTTCATTGCTGATAACATGCACCGAGTTCAATCTAATGAGCTAGTCTATTCAAGTTTGAGTGTATTTTTTTATCATCTTGATTTATCAAATTTATGATCATTGATCTATTTAGTTTGAACTAATCCATTACATTGGAAGTTAGTTACGACACGAACCACTATATCAAACAAGACCATCTAACATAATTGTCGGATCACTCACAAATTTTAGCGAATCAACTATTCGAGAAGTGTACTTCCCTTTTGTATTATCTTTTTACTATTAGAGGTTTATGATATCATATGAATAATGACAATTTTGTAATGTTAATACATTAAGAAAGTAAGAAAATGACATGTCAAGCAGGAAGGCACAAAAATGTTCAACTTTCTATTTATTTTGGTTACATGTGTTTGGAATAATGCAAATATTCTTTCTATGGGAGCTATAGGTGAGTCATAATTTTGTTTTCTCCTTAAAATTGTTAGGCGAAAAGAATAGTTTTCGTCAAGAATTAAAACTAGTTAGCTCTTATGGTGTATTTGGATGAATCAACATATCCACCCCTTGACTCATTTGGAAAATTGGTGTTTAAGAATACTATAGTTGCTCGCGATCTTACACATCATGAGATACCTTGAATAAAACAATTTATTAATTTATAGTTTTCGTGATGGTCCACATAAAATGGTGAAAATTAATAAGAAATAAATAATGTTTAATTTATGACATTTTTAATGAGAATTAAATTAGTAACTTTTGATAATCTTACCAAACTATTTCACTAGAACTATAATACAACAAAAGTCACAATAAGATTATTCATAAATTATATATAAAAAAAAGTTTAAAAAGATATGTGATCAATTATGTCCATCAAGAAAACTACAAAATCACAAATCATGAGAACTAACATGTTACCCACCCATTTGAGATATTGCTTAATTATATGCTAGTGAATTCTACAGATTTCAATTTCATTGTTTTTGCAACTAAATTGTAATTGTTTGTGTTATATTGGGTCAATCACGGTCTTTTCACCTATTTCTTTCTCGTTATTTATTTTTCTATTTAAATTTTGGTTTTCTTCTTATCAACCTTTATAAAATTATTATTATTTTAATATATACAATTAGAATGATAAAAAAAAGTAGATTAGTTTGAATAAAAATGAAAAAGTTAAAATTTTTAGTTTGTCCCAATAATAAAATTAAAATAGTAAGAGTAGCAAAATAAAGAAAGTTGGTTACATATTGGAAAAATATAAGAAAATGAAATGCTAACTGTTAACACTTCTTAACCAAGTAAAAAATGTGTGGACATGAAGTTCATAGGACATGCACTTGAATGTCGGCCAACAAAATAATTTATTCTTTTTACAACTTCGGATGACAATCTACCATTTTCGTCTATTCAAATATATTTTTTTGGGTCTCATTCAGTTAAAAAAAAAATACAAACTCAAACACAATAGTAGACTATTTAAATAAAAAAACATGTTCAAATACAAACCTTAGATCACATAGACAGTTAGCTTTACCAAAAATACACTAATCAATTTCATACAACACTTTCTTCAAGTATTCATGCATTGTACACATGACATGGTCTGGATAATAACTTGAAAACCGAGATTTTGGTTCAGGAGGACATAGCAAACCTGAACCCATAGAAAATCGACTTGAAACAAAAGAATTTTCGGTAGTGGAGAAGTGAGATTGAATCAAATAGTTTTTACACAACTTTATTAATACAAAATTTTAAAATTGCATGCAAGTGGATGTGTTTGTCTTCTTATATGGTCAATATGAATTGAAGAAGGTTCAATTCCAATGTAATGTAGACCACTGCATTGTTCAGATCCATCTTACTTATTTGAAAAAAATAATAATCGTTGATTATTTTGAAGAGATGATAGTGTTTTTAGTAGAAGGATTTTAAAATATTAATATATAACGATAAAATAAAAATAATTATTTAAAATAATAAGTATTTTAATACTTTAGTTAATGAATTAAAGGAGGTGACAAATATATGATAGTTTTTAATTTTAATTATTAAATAACCCAAACTGAAAAGGTCCACATACAGCACATCATGGTCCTCACACAAAATTCAATTATTGTGACAGTGGCTTTGGCTGCAATGTCATTTTCAAAACTTTCTTATATTGTTTTTTTTGGTCCAATTTAAAATTAATTTAACATTACAACATCTTGTTTAACCTCTCAATACAAACTGTAATTTTCATTTTGAAATAGTGAAACACCAAATAGAGGCAAACAGTCTATCTCCGAGAATATAATATTTTATTTCTAACATGAAATAATCATATTATACTTTGAAAACATCCAAATCCATACAAATAAGTGAATAACTAAACAATACATTATTTCAAATGAATCTTATACAATCCAATGTGCAAATGACTACAAAATGAAAAAAAACTAGCTGTAAATGTCAATTTTTTTAAGAAGAAGAAGTGCCATTTCTTCATTAGTTAGCTTTTGTGCAATTAGAAAGAACAAATCAAACCAAGTTTACACAAGACAATGATTATCATAATTTATCTCTTTAGATCACTACTCCTTTGTGTATTTGTCAATTGTCTTCTCATCTTTACAAATTTTTATCTACATTCGATGTTCCACAACTCATCGCAATCATGAATTTTATCAACATTGATTTCTTCTCACAAAATATGTCCATCACACTAATCATAGACCCCATATGTAATGTTATTTTTTTCTATTACATTCTTTTTGTTGAAATGTCTTCGTTTATTGGGGTTAAACTTTCAATCTAGCAAGTCATTCTATAAAATCTTTTCAAACTTAATATAAACTCATTAGAGCTGGTCTAAAAGATCAAATATTTTGAACTCCATCTAAGTTGATTATTTTGAAAGGAGTGCAAGACATTCATTTATTTTTTGTTTTCAAAAGGAATATCCATATCTATAAAAATTTACAATAAATCCCAAAATATGAAACAACAAATCAACTCAAGTTAGTCAAAATTAGAGTTTCAAGATATATTGATCAACTCAATTGAAATATGTTTAGTCCCACAAGTTTCATCCTCTTAGTTGATGATGAGGAAATTGTATATTCCAATGTAAAAAAAGGGTGATAGGGTTAAGCCTAACCTATTAGGATATGATGATGACGAACTAGAAAAAGAAAGAACAGAAGATTTCTAGAATAGTTTGGAAAGATATTTATTGCAATAGAGGAACATGTCGTGTTGATTTGGCTTTTCTTAAATTCTGTCTTCTTTACTTATCATCTCCTTCCCACCTTCCTTTACCCCATCCACCATCATTGCCGTCTGCCGTACTAATGTGAATGAATTTTATTCGCTATTCTAAATATTTTTTCCTATTTTTTTTTTTTAATATTTGGTTAAAATAAACAATATTACAAGTTTTGGGTTAAAATTAGTTAATTAATTCATAAATAATTTATTATATTCTCATTAATATATTTTAGACTTAATTTGAATCAATAAAGATGAACATAAAGAAATTGCAAATTAACATTTCTTTATTTTTTCATTTTTATTATTTTAAAAATTAACCTTTATTTATTATATCACTAAGATAGTTAGTGTCTAAAAGATTAGAAATCTTTGATTTTTCACTAAAATAAACTTCTTAAATCAAAATGCAAGATTTAAAGATGTAAAATATCTTTATCGCTTTTATATATAAATCAAAATCTCATTAATTATTTAAATTATATTTATAAAATATTACACAATAAATACTAATTAATAGTGCAATGTTATTTAAAAGAACAGAAAAAATAAGAAAATATCATATTATTTTATTTTAAAAATTAACACAATCTATGCAAAAAAAAAAAAAAAAAAATGTGTTCGAATTAAATTATTTGAATAATCAAAATAAAAATAAAATCATAACATTCATAACATTTTTAAAATTATCACCATGTGGCACGGCCGAATATTTGTTTGTTAATTTATTGAATATCCTAACACAGATAATAAAAATATTTAATATTATGTTAAAACCAAATTTCAAATAATTAATCAAACAATTTAAGTAATTATAACACTATCCTACAAAAATTATATATATATATATATATATATATATATATATATATATATATATATATATATATATATATATATATATATATATATTTATAAAAATATAAAAATCAAATTGATATATTTGTAAATTTTCATTCATACATTTTAACATTAATTAATTATTATATTTCTAATGTACCATTTCTAAATCCGATGATTCAGATGTTTTTCAGTTCGAACAAAACCTAAGCAAGACCTACAAAAGGTGTACATAAAAATAACATGACTAAAAACTGACAATAAATTAAAATTTCACTTTTTTAGTTAGAATTTAAGACTTATATTAACAAATAGGAGTGGAAGCACTTAAAAAAAGTGTTATATAGAACATTTTATTGTAATAGACAACATTTCTAATTAGCATTTGATTAATTTCTGCTTGCAGCAGATTTTAAGAAACTTAGAAAAATGTTGCAATTTATAATGGATTTAGTAACAATTTGTGCATCTAACAATGTACCGTTGTTAAAATATTACAATTTGAAATAATATTCTAAATAAAGAAATTGTTTTATAATGAAGTAAGTCCAACCTTGTACATGTAACATTAAAACAAGAAACCCATTAAAAGGAAAATATGGAATAACTAACTAACAAGACCAAAAGTGTCCCCAAATTATCGCAATAATTCCTAACAAAGATTTTGCCGAGCTAACAATCTCATTTCTTTGTTGCACATATCAAGCATCACCACGAGTCAGAAAGTTTGAATATGAGAGATTAACACGACCCATAGTGATAACTTCCATTTAAAATGAATGCGCTTTTAGTAAGAACCTAAAATCTTTGGTATCTTAAATAAGATACTTTCTGTTTAAACTATCCCGATGGGTTCTAATTCAAACTATTTTAAAATTCAGTTTGAATTGAGTTAACTCCTTAAAGGCTCTCGAGAATATTGTTGGGACTTTCCTTCTTTCTTCTCATAAAGAGGAGCTAGCCTTGTATGAATACCATTTTCAATAATGAACAAAAAAGTTATACAATAAACTAGCTGGCAAAATACACATGATAGAACAAGGCTATACATTATTTGTAAGGAAATAATGCATACCTTAAAGGCCGATCTTTTTAGACATGCCCAATTCACAGTAGGGGAAATTACATGCTATCGATGAAGCTGCCATTCAGGGAATGAAGTTATGGGGGGTCCAAATGGGGATTATCTGGTGAAGAGGTTGGAAGGTTGCAGTCTTTTCAGAAGCAACCAGCCATCAGAGGGAGAACAACCCTGGTTCATTTCTATTGCTACTGGCAATGGAGACTCTTCACTTATTCTTATAACCATCAAACCCTGCTACCACAATAATAAGAATAATAATGATGCGCAAATCAAAGCCTCTGAAGAGAAATAAGCTTTTCTCAAGAAAAGAATTCACCACTAAAATTACCTCAAAGTTCACCAAGTAGTTTTGGAACTGTTTTAGTGTATTCTTCATCTCGCTTGCTCTCTTTTTGTCAGGACAAGTTAGAACAGCAGTTACCTCTTCTGGAGAATGACCAATTCCTTTTTGCACAACCTGAAGACAATGGAGCTTATAGCAGCTTTATCAGAAGAGTGTCCAAATAGGTTACCCAATTCAATCTAATCGATTTACAATTTTAAAACTTAACTTACATTGTGATCGATTAGGATCTCCGAGATAAGGCTACCATCGTCAATGTAAACCAGAAGCTCAAACATGGTCCTCTGTTTATACTGGAAACCTTTTACTCCTGTTAGACAGCACTGCAAGTTGCAAATGACAGTTTCCTTTTAGATGTGTCAAATAACAATGGAAGATTAATCAAGCAAATAACAGAAGACGAAATTGTTTGGAAACTCCAAACCAGGCAAGGGTTCAGTTACCCCATAGCTGGATCCAGATCCAAAAAAAGAAACAACCAGATAAATTTCTAAATATGTCGCTTACTGAGTTAAGTTTTATACAGAAATTAAAAGTGTTTCTAAATGGGGTCACTAGTATTGGCGTGTTCGTTTAGAAGAATACACAAGGGCAAGACATCTAACCTTAATTTTCCCATGGACATTAGGAGCTTGCTCTCTTGTAGCCGCCCACTTAGCTGACAAATTGGCTAGATAGGTAAAGGGGGTTTCATTATCAACCTGATCAGCCATATGGATATCAGGAACAGCTGACACCTCAGGGGATATTCGAGGAGGTTCCGCAATTGGCTCAGTAATTTGCACATCATCCACTCCAATGATGTCAACAACCCGATCTTGTCTCGTTCTTGTACTAGACAAACTTCTAGATACAACTGTAGATGGAGTAAAAAATCAGATATCAAACAAAAGAAATAATAAGATATCTTCCCAAAGAGATAGCTTAATACCAGGATGAATTCCCGCAGGAGCTGAATAAGATGAAGATAATAGATGAGACTGGTCATTTTCCTCACGTCTTGGAACAGGCAAGTTGTCTACTCTCCTTGTGCTTGCAGAGATGATACCAGGATTGTTATCTTCAATCAAGTTAAGCATGTTAAATTTGAAGATCTAGAAAAAGGAGCGGTAAATCAAACCAAAATGGAATCATGTCTGTGTTCTTGGTTTGTTAAACATCTGGGACTGGTTATCAATTATGTTGCCAATTTTGAAACACTTTTGGTTTCTGGATGTGTATTCAAATCTAGATGAGAAATAACCAATAAGATTTTGAATGTGTGTGACTAAGTTCTGATTTCATACGTGATCTCATCTGAACCCACATCTGGATGAAGTATTTCCAAATGGGCTAACACTTTATGTCTTAACAACCACTAACAGATTTTGAATCTGTGTATGACTAAATTATGTTTCCAAATGTCATATTGTCAATATCTACATCTAGAGGGAAACAAGTGTTTCCAAATGAATAAAGCTGGTCAAGAGGAAGTAAGCAAAAACAAGTCGACTTCACAACATTTCCTTCAAAAGAATCACAGAACTAACTTTTTAATGCTGCAAGAAACAAGAAAACTCTTACAGCCTTTTGGACCATTTCAATAGATAAATATACTATGGTTCTCAAAATCCAACAACCATGGCAGAATCAGTAATAATTGCATCTTGATTGAAGCTTTCAAATATACCTGGTACAGTAGGATGAGTAGTAGTTTGATGTATGGATTCATTGAAAGACATTGTCCTGTTATCATTGTCACTATCTCTTGGCCATGCAGCAAGCATAGCCCTAGATGCCAAAGAAGGTTTTACATCAGTCCTGGACCTGATAAAGAGAGGAAAGATATAAACTCTCATGGTGAATATCTGAAGTAACTATATATAATATATTGGCTTCTAAGAGCAATGCAATATTCATTTACTTGGTCTGCAACGTAATTCAAAATATACCCATTATAGAAAGAATGATGTTTTCTATAAAGAGAATATGTTGGTATCTTTATTTAGATCCAAATGTTCAAAATACATGGTTACTGAAGAAGATCAAGTAAGAAGATCACTATTTTGACCAAAAGAATCTTCTTGCAATTGTAAGGGATTCAAGAGAATAATATATTTCCATGGAAAAATAATGCCATTCAAGGAAAATGACCAGAAATTCGGATTCACAACAAAATGGAGCACTTAAACACTGAGAAGTACTTTTTCCCCCTTGGTGGCTTGTTTATTTCCTGGACAACCCTCTGCCTTGCTGCTTCAAGATCCTCAACCAACCCACCTACAACTTCAAACACTTCTGGTACCAACATCATGATACCACGGCGTACTTGCACATTCCGAATGATCACCTAGGATGCACATAAAGATTTGAATCATAATGAAAACATAAATTAATAGGTAATAGTGATAGAAACCTAGATGGTAAGGAAGAAGAGATTGTCCAATGGGGTAGCTTGCCATGGGCAGGTTCCATGTGCTTTTTGTCCTAACATCTTTTGTTTGGGATTTTATTTTTTTATTTTTTCTGTACATAATAATTATTATTATTAACTTTTTTCAAGAAAAGAAGTTAGCACGAACCCCACTTCAACTTAGGGCGTTTTTAGTGAGAATCGAACCTGAGATTATTTTATGCAGACTCTTTCCACTTGAGCTACCCTAATGGGTCAACTATTCTTTATTTTTGTTTTAATGAAATGAATTTTATTAAAAGAAGAAGAAGAAGAGATTGTAGGTTGATCAAGTAAAACACAAGCAAAAAGAAGAGCCTAATAGAATTGGTTGTAAACTTTAGAGACAATCTTTTTCCATTCCACGGCTGAAGGATTGACCTCAGTCTAATTAAAAAGAAGTGAAATCTGTTGGAATAATATTTTGATCACATTTGGGCCTTCTATCTTGAACCCAAAACATTGAACATCAAGTGACAATTGATCTTCTATTACAATGTCAGTCATATGAAGGACCAGGTAAATTCCCCCATGATGCAGAAATCAGCACATTAAAGCATCTAAGCTTTTGCATTTTCTATAACTAACAGGTCAAACCATACTCTGAAAAAAAATGAGAGCTGTAATTGAAAAACAATCAGATATTCACTATAAGGACTGTGTTGGATCCTTCTCAAATGAGCCCAGTGGAGCATTCCCATGGAAGATATGGAAAAATAAAGCACCCACAAAACTCTACTTTTCCGAAAAATTAGTAATTAGAAATGAGTTTTTTGACACAGGATAAGCTCAAACGCAAATCAATCCATCATATGTTGCTTTTTGTACACTCGTTAGATCCTTGTGGGATACGATATGCCACGTGCTCAAGGTTTACTAGGCTATGCCAAATTCAGTCATAGATTTTTGGGAACAATGGATTCATTGGGCGAAAACATTCAAACACAAGAAGGATTGGAAAATGGTCTCGATTGCCCAATGATGGATCATATATGGGGACAAAACGGGAGAGTATTTGACGAAAAATATCTTAAGCAGGATAGAATCTAAGGACTGTTTTTCACTTCTTTTTCTTCATTCATAAAAGGCGGGAAAGTATTCAACTGGAAAGTTTTAATATTGTTGACGAAATGAATAAAATTTAGTTGTTTATTGCACAAGGATGTTTTTCAAGGCATGAGAGTAACCCATTTGTTGCTCTTCTTTCCAAGGCATGAGGGTAGCCTTTTTCTGCTCTTGTAAATAATATCTTTACCTTTCTCAAAAAGAAAAGAAAAAACCATACTTGACTTAGTCTAAGTCACTTAGATAAAGAATGGTTGTACCTTACTGTCATTGATGGAATTACTTTCTACTTCACTAAAAATATAATTACATTTTCAATTATTGCAAATACATCAAGTAGTTACACAAACATCATGTATCTTCAATCAATATGAACTAAGAAAGGAAGACTATATGCCTAATAGATAGTAGCATAAACTAAAATATTACTTAGGAAATAAAAGTAAATCGAAAAGCAAGGTATAACAAATACCTTCATACCACTAGGTGAAAAAACTTGAAGATCTTTGATAGGTCTGTATTCCATTCCGACCACACTTCGAACACCATCAGTTATTGACAATTTGAGGCACCTCTTAGCCCCAGGATTGGCATTTTGATATCTAGTTTTCAGCGCGATGCTAATATTCACAATCTCATCAACCTGCAGTTTTGAAGTTTTAGGTTGACAAGAAGTGATGCCTTGAGAGGCAAATACTGGATTGGGAAACAACAATGTTTTTGGGCTATTGTTATTAACAGTCAAATTTGTTCTTAACTAGAGAATGACTGTAAAAAAACACTGTAATCAAATAATCTCAGCCAATTATGAATCCATTCTAAACTCAGGCAGGCATGCCTACATTACCCTGTAGGGAGTTAAATGAAATATCAAACTAATTGAATCTTAATCAGATGCAATGAACAAATCCTGATGTTGAGTATATTTTGTTCTAAAAGAAAACAAAAATATAGCTTTGATGATGTCAATATATCATCTGACAGCACATGAAAAGATACCTGTAAGACGAAAGGGCCTTCAAGATCAACAAGATGCATGCTGCCAACATTTTCAGGCAGGATTCCACTCCCTGAGAATTTCATATCAGAGAACAAAAACTGCTGGAAACATAATTTGGCTTTAGCAGTTACATCCAATCTCCCAAACCCAGGAACAGAGTTCTCTAACCCCTGAACACAAGAATCTAGCCACTGTCTCCTTAATCTCAAGCCTAAGCCATGAAGAATTCTCCCTACAGCGCAATCAGCAGCGTCAGAGTAACCACCTCCGGGGGCTGGAAAACTGGAATTTGACGGCGGCTGAGGGGAAGGAGGTGATAGATTTTCTCGGACATCGAGGAATCTTTCATCTTCATCGTCGTCCGAGATATCGACGAGAATTGGAGCGGAGGAGATAGTGGTAGCAGTGTTTAGGTTCATGGATTCGGTTTCTGCTTGGAGGATGAAATCAATATCGTCGTCAATTAGGCCTTGAATTTGGTCTGAATGTGACGGGATTTGAGGTGGGTGTTCTTGTTCCTGATCTTCATCTGAGGAGTAATGGATATTGAGTCGTCTTCTATGCATTTTTTGGTTGTCCGTTGGCAACGTTCTGATTGTTTTTTTCAAAAAATGAAATTCCCACTCTGGGTCTGTTCAAGCGATGGTTTCGGCGTAGTGGAAGGAGTGGTCTTGCAATACCATAGTCACTCTGGTTCTTTTCTCACCGTAGTCCCTACAGTATTTTTGTGAGTATTTGGGCCTGGTTAGAATATAGTGTTATTTGGGCTTATTATTTGTTTTGAATTTGTTATGATTCTTATTAGTGTTATGACTAATAAGTTTCATAAAATAACAATATTAGTTTAACATAATGTTTTCTGAATTAATTGGGTAAATTTGATGAGGGCCTAAATACAAAAATGGACTCCGCTGAATATAGTTTGCAAAAAGGGCTCTTTTGTCCTGCTAAAAATCCGTATTGTCCCTCGCGCGACCAAATTATTGCTCGAAGACGAGAAATGTTATTCACGCATTTTCATCTAAAACGCGTGAGTTCATAAACGCGTTTAGATGAAACACGTGAGTGACATTTCCCGTAAATGGAAAGTCGAGAAATGCCACTCACGCGTTTAATCTAAAACGCGTTTATGAACTCAGGCGTTTTAAATGAAAATGCATGAATGACATTTCTCGTCTTTCATCGTATATATATTTTTTGCCCTAATTAAAAAAAATTCATTCACGAATATCGTCTCTCTCACTTTCCACTCCGACTCTACTCTCAAATCCTACTCCCCTGAAGACCACGACTATGACCACGACCACGACCACGAGCAGCAGGCTGACGACGACGACTACGACTACGACCACGACCTTTGAAGTCGTGACCCACTACTCTTCGTTCTCAAAATGGGTATGTTTATTTTATGTTCTTTAGTGATTATGAACACTAGGCTGATTATATTATAGTATAACTAGGTTGTATTCGATAACTCCTGAATGAATGTTAATCAATACTATGTTAAACAAAGATAGATGTCATGCTTATTTCACTCACGCGTATTGTTTCTCACTCACGCGAAATACTCATTGAAGAGGAGTTTGCTGATATGTTTCATGGAAATACAATGTGCCAAACAAAGGCGAATTCAGGATTTTTTTTACTGGGCTGAAAAAGTTTTAGGTATTACACTAATACGAATAATAGAGTAAACATATTAATCAAACCGTTTCAAGAATACCCTTACTAAAATAAAATAAATATACCAAACCTAATAAAATATAATAATACTCGATTTAAAAAAAATATGTTAAGAAAAATGTGAGAATAAAATTAATTAGGTTTTAAATAATAAAAAACTTACTATATAAATAAAAATAAATATGAAAGTCTAATTTAATGGATTTTAGTATAATTTTGTGAGAATATATAAGAAAAAAAATATATAAATAAGAATAAAAATATAAAATTGTGATAAAGACAAATTATCAAGTGAAGACTTGAGATTATAGAATATTAATATACATATAAATCGTTTTGGAAGAACAATAATATATCAAATTATTTATTTAAATACCCAATCAAATCAATATAACTATTTTAACTTGTTTATTAATATTAATTTATATTTTTTAATTTTTTTTTGAAATAGTTTAAAATTAAGATATATAAAAAACTATTTTACATTTATATTTATATAAATTATTATTTTATTCTTTATATTTTGCTCTTTTAAGTAATTTGTATTATTAGTTATATTGAAATTAATAAAAAATAATATATAAATATGGTTTTAAAATAAATAATACTATTATATGATTTACATTATTTCATATATAATTTTTTATACTTTAATTTATATAAATAAATCATATTTATATATTAATTAAAATTTATGTATTAATATAAATATTTGCATATTTGAAAATATTATTTGTATAAAATAAAATATGAATAATAATTATTTTAATAAAATATATTTGAAATTAGAATAAAATTAGTTTACAAATAAATTATGTTAATTTTTAATAAAAAGAAGATGAGGCTAGGGTTTGTTCTCCTCCAGCTACAAAGCCAACTGAACAAGGTCTTATATGTTAAACATATTTTTACACTAGGCTACAACTCAACGCAGCCTGCAACCGTAACTTAGCTCTGCCCTTGGTGTTAAGAATTGTCCACAAGGTTGCTTCAATGGACCCATTGGATAGGGGGCTCCTATCCTATTAGATTCATTGCAACAAACTTATGAAAAAGTTGCTGCATTGGATTTTCCTGAAACTCTACCAGCAAACTCATCATCGGTTATGGTTCACGCCATCTTCAAAAAGCAACAACCGAAGTAAGTAAAAATCGTGAGTGAGGCAATAACAGAACATTACAAATACACGTAATTCTTACAATATTGTTGAACTGTTTTCAATTGTAGCTCAAGTACTTCTTTACTTTGATGGAGAGTGAAAAACTACGGATGATGTTACTCATTTTTCTGCAAAGTCAAACAGCGGTTTGATTGTTCCCCAAATTCTACTTATGCCCAATTAGTTGATCTAATCTATTATGCTACTGATGTTGACAAATCTAGATATGATTTATTTCTTCAAGCCAAGTATAATACTCCGGGCATGAATGTCAAATTTTCTTATATAACTGATACAAAAAAAGCATATCACGATGCATGCACATACCACATCAAGATGAATATAATGGCCAAATTTAAAAATGATCACTACCACGCAGAATTTGAATTGACTTCTCGTGCATACACCGTCCCAATGTTTAATCGATTTTTTGACAAGATCAGGATTAAGGACCCTCGTATAACTGTCTATTTGGCAGATATTAGGTTGGAAAGATGGTGTCGTGCCTTTTCCCCCGGTAAACGATACAATCAAATGACAAGCAATTACGCCGAGAGCTTTAATAGTCAGAGAAGAGAAGCTAGAAAGTATCCTATATCAACCTTAGCTGAATATTTAAGATTCACAATACATGAATAGTGTCATAATAGAAGAGAAAAAGCGGATAATCACAAAGAACGTTTATCTCAATATTATGAAAAGTTCTTACGTGAGCAAGTTGAGAAAGCCATACTATATAACGTCAATTCACTTAACCGATTCGAGTTTTATGTGCATGACGATGAATCTTGTTTTAAAGTTAACTTACACGAAATGAATTGTAGTTGTATGGTATTTGATGTATCTGATATTCCTTGTACTCATGCCTAGCTACTGCCCGTACACGAAAATTGGATCCCTATGATTTTTGCTCAAGGTAACAATTGCATTTTTAATCGTTATCTAACCAATTGCTCACATGTTTAATCGTTAACCTTTTCAGGTATTACTCAACTGAAATGTGGTTGAATGCATATTCAGAGACATGTTATCCTGTTAGTGATAAAAAAGAATGGGATATTACAGAAATTATCAAACAATGCGTCTGCCTAAAACCACCTATTAAGGTGAAGAAAGGGCGGCCGACAACAAATCGTAGGTCATCCCTACAATAGTAGCATCTCAACAGCAAAATCAACCATCATCTCAGCAGCAACATCAACCATCATCTCAACAACAATATTAACCATCATCTCAGTAGCAACATCAACCATCATCTCAACAACTGTTCTAAGTTTACTGTTGTATGAATAATGTTCTAAGTTTACTTCAATGTTGTATTGTATGAATAATTTTGTATTGACTCATAATGTTGTTTATTTCAGCATGTTGAACAAGGTGAAACATAATGTTCTAAGTTTAGGGTTTACATTGCTCTTAGTTTGGTTGTTATATTGTAATATGCGTGAGTTAAGTTGTAGTATGGTGTATCATAACTCACGCATTACAATATGCGTGAGTCATATATATTATGACTCTTGCTAATCATTTCGAGATTAAACCCTAATAAAATAATAATAATAATATATTAAGTTTGAAATATGAATGTGACAATAAAATAAAGTAAGCAAATATGTCACCAAAATCGAAGGAGGGACAAGTAAACCGAAGTTGTAGTATGGTGTCTCATACTCACGCATATTACAATATGTGTGAGTCATGTTGTAATATGAATGAGTCATAACTCACGCATATTACAATATGCGTGAGTCATGTTGTAATATGCGTGAGTCATGTTATAATATGCATGAGTTATAACTCACGCATATTGTAATATGCGTGAGTCATGTTGTAATATGAATGAGTCACAACTCACGCATATTACAATATGCGTGAGTCATATTGTAATATGAGTGAGTTATGACTCATGCATATTATAACATGACTCACGCATATTGTAAGATGCGTGAGTCACTATTTATTCAACAATCTAAAATAAATAACAGTATTACATAACTATAGATGATAAACAATATTCAGTATTACACAACATGTTACAACAATAATGTGAATTGTTTCAACATATTACAACTTCATGACTCTAAAATTTGATGGAACAACTTGACTATCCACTTTTCTCTATAAAATTTCATCTTATCTGATATGCAATTTTCTAGACCAAGTTTAGCAGTCAGGTACTCTATATACATTAATACAAAAATGCCACAATCTCTACTTGTTGATGCTTTTGGTACTTCTGGATGTGGGATTCTACGAAATATTAAAGTCTCCAATGTCATGTTAGGATACCTGGACATTTGAATTCCAGACATTGCTTTATGAAGGAAGGGCGATAACATTTGACACATGGGTATCATGAATTCTGCACAATTGTCGTCATTAAAAATTGACTGATCGCAATCATAAACATCAATTCTCCATTCTTTCAATCGCAGAACACACAGTACCTAGTGCTTGAGAACGAGGGGGAAGTAAATGTCATCAACAATGCTCCACGTGAGTATTTTTCTATCTTCCTTACCCCAATAGTACTCATAAAACGATTCATCAAAAGAATGGCGTCCTGGTTTATGAGCATTAGCAGAATCAACAACAAATTTCTTATAGTGTGATTTAAACAAAGGGGAGAAATGACAATCTGCGATGGTGAAATCCTTCGTGTACGTCTTATGGTAGGTGATTGCTCTTTTTCTTAGTAGAGCACATCCGACATTGATCTACACATCATGTAGCCACCTAGTTGTCCTTGGAATTGTATCGAAGAATTTAAAGCCTACATTGCCATTACAGAGGTCCAACTTTTTGAATTTACTTTTTATCCCCATCTCTTTCATCAACTCTGTCATCAGTTTCGGATCAAATTTCGCCATAGGATCGACAATGATTGGATCTTTCACCCTCATTTTTTTAGACCATGGACGATGTAGGAATTAAGTAGTGCTTTCGACCTCAACCTCTTTCTCTTAAATTGGACATGGGATGCATCATCTAATTCCACCACCTCCTCCTCCACCTTCTGCTTGTCCTTCTTCTACACCACCACATCCACCTTCTTCTCAATCTTCTCCATAAACACATCATCGTCCACCTTAATTTGCACCACTTTCTTCTTTTGGCCCACCTTCTTATTCTTCACATTGTTTTCCTTTTTTCCAATCTTCTCCATAAACACATCATCGTCCACCTTCTTCTGCACCACCTTCTTCTTCTAGACCACCTTCTTCTTCACCACCTTCTTATCATTGACCACATCCTCCACCTTCTCATTCACATCCTTAAATTAGACAAAATCAGTGAGATTAGACCATATGCTCGAAATAAACCATATACTCAAAATAGACCATATCTCAATATCCTCATTCTTCGTATCCTCCACAGCACATCATTGTCTTTCTCCTACACCACATCTTCAATATTATTCTCCTCCACTAGCCCATCCTAAAAAAAATACTCAAATTACACCAAATACTCGAATTACACCAAATGCTCGAATTAAATATATTTCAACATTTTCAATCTTCAACATATCATCCTGTACCACATCCTCAATCTTATTCTCCTCCACAAGCACATCATTGTCTTTCTCCTCCACTAGCCCATCCTAAAAAAACCAAATACTCGAATTACACCAAATACTCAAATTTGACATACCTCAATATCCTCAATCTTAGTCTCCTCCACAAGCACACCATTTTCTTTCTCCTCCAATTTCCATCCTAAAAAAACAAATACTCGAATTACACTAAATACTCGAATTACACCAAATACTCAAATTAGAAATACCTCAACATTTTCAATCTTCAGCACATCATCCTCTACCACATCTTCAATCTTATTCTCCTCCACAAGCACATCATTGTCTTTCTCCTCCACTAGCCCATCCTAAAAAAAACAAATACTCGAATTACACAAAATACTCGAATTACACAAAATACTCAAATTTGACATGTCTCAATATCCTCAATCTTAGTCTCCTCCATAAGCATATCATTGTCTTTCTCCTCCAAATGGCCATCCTAAAAAAACAAATACTTGAATAACACCAAATACTCGAATTACACTAAATACTCAAATTACACAAAATACTCGAATTACACCAAATGCTTGAATTAGACATACCTCAATATTTTGAATCTTCAGCACATCATCCACCACCACATCCTCAATCTTCGTCTCCTCCACAAGCACATAATTGTCTTTCTCCTCCACAAGACCATCCTAAAAAAAATGCTTGAATTAAACCAAATACTCGAATTACACCAAATACTCGAATTACACCAAATGCTCGAATTACACTAAATGCTTGAATTAGACATAGCTAAATATTATCATCATTCACCAAATCCTCAATCAACACATTCATCTACTCCAAATCTTCATCATTCACCCCTAAATCTTCCTCACCCTTGTCTTCCTCATTCACCTCCAAATCTTCCTCATCCTTGTCTTCCTCATTCGCCTTCTTTTTCTCCACAAGCACATCCACATCCACATATTCCTCATTAAATCTTTTCCTTCTCTGTTCCTCCCCTAGTATGACTGATAATATGCCAAACTGTTCTTGTAGTTGGTTTAACATCTCTTTTATGAGATTTATTTCAGTTCTTATTTCAGTTTTTAGTTCATTTAGATCCTTCGCAAGTTAATCCAATATATATCTATCATGGGGAGTTGTTGTTGTTGGAGTCATTTGAGAGAAATCATCATCTTTTCTACTCGTGGCGCTCTCGATAGAATAAGAGCTACTAGTGCTGGGGGTAGGGTTGCGGGTTCTTCTACTCATGGAAGGTTTGGTAGGAGTAATTTGACTTTTCTTCCTCATGTTAGGTTTAGGAGGAACTACATCTTCAATATCTCCAAATTTCTTCTTTCTATAATCAAGTTCAAAAAAGACATCATAAACATTACTTCCCATATCTTTAAAGTCCTCCCCAACATATAAGATCTTCTCGTTTTCAGAGAATTCTATCTTCTTGACAATCTTGCCTTGCAGGGCAATGTGAAGATCAGAGGCGGTGCTCTTCATGCTGGATTTGTACTGTATTATCCTTGGGCAGACAAACTCTTGTGCTTGAAGCATCGTATTCCTTGCAAGTTTGAGGACAAACGTTTGGATAACCTCATATGTCCACACTTGTAAGGCTAGTGCGAACCCATATACGGTATAAGAAATATCGACATTCTTGTCTTTGTTCTTCTTCCCCATGACTTTCTTCTTATCCATATATAGCAACCTGTAGCGACCAAAGTCCATGGAAATTTGAGGAAAGTTTCGATGTCCTCGACCATGCTGAAGAGTTTGATATTTTTTATCCTCTTTGGGTCAAGGGTGAAGAGATATTGGCAAACCAGGTATACCAACCCCAATTTCCATGCATCTTTCTTATTAGAGCAAGACACAAATTTTGAATGAAGGTTTGCTGTTCTAACAAGTTGATTACTTTTAAAATATTTAACAACCAAATGTGGACTTTCTTCAACTTGATTGAAAATGGTTTTCACTACAGGGAATCTCCCAAAATTGAGGTCTATGACCAATGCAAACTCCTTCATCCCGAAGCACAACTCCTCTCCATTCACGAGGAACCTCATCTTCTTAGAATTTGAGCTACTCTTCCTGAGGAGCATTTGGTGTATTATCGTTCCTAAGAACCGTAGTAACGTGGATCCTTTGAATAAGAATTGAAATTGGATTTGCTCTACCCTTTCCATTAAATTCATTGCAGCAAACTTGGTGGCAATGTTTGAGATATTGGTTTTCCATGAGACCCTCCCAACAAACTCAGGAATTATGGTGGACTCCATCTACAAAACAAGGAACAACATTGGAGTAAGCAACTCTAGAAAATTATAATTACCTAAACTAGAAAATAACAACTCAAGTAAGCAACATCAAATAATACATGAAAATTCTATATGTTTGCATTCTTTGTTTCACTTTAATCAGGCATTTGTTACAATCTTTGTCACATTCATGATTTCATTTGCAAATCTCATTAGTAAATCGTCCGTCAAAGTACAATGCTCGTGAAAGAATAAACGAGAAATGCATTCATGCAGAATAAGAACACTGATATAATACTCGTGAGTGAAGAACATTCGATAAACAACAACATCATATACACACATAAACGAATAAAAGATACATGAACCCTAAAAACTAAGAATACATCAATATAAACGACATAATATATGATCGAAGAGAACATTACAGATTAAACCTAAACCTAAATCTAAACCCTAAACTCACCTGAATATATGATCGAAGAGACGGACGGACGACGAACGATGATGTTGAACAAGGTTGATCGATGATGTTGAACGAGGTTGGAATGAAAAATGGAGAGTTGTAAAGACGAAGTTGGAAGTCGGAGTGGAAAGTGAGAGAGTCGATATTCGTGAATGTTTTTTTTTTTATTTGGGAAAAAATATTATATATACGATGAATGACGAGAAATGTCATTCATGCATTTTCATCTAAAACACGTGAGTTCATAAACGAGTTTTAAATGAAACGCGTGAGTGACATTTCTCGACTTTCCATTTACGGGAAATGCCACTCACGTGTTTCATTTAAAACGCATCTATGAACTAACGCGTTTTAGATAAAAACGCGTGAATATCATTTCTCGTCTTCGAGCGGTAATTTGGTTGCGCGAGGGGCAATACAAACTTTTCGTAGGACAAAAGGACCCTTTTTGCAAACTATATCAAGCGGGGTCCATTTTTATATTTAGACCCTTAAGTAGAGCCATTTCATCAGATTTCCCAATTAATTTAACATATTTATAAAAATAAAATAATAAATTTTTTATTTTTCAATTATTTTCACACATTATATATTTTTTAAATTATTCAAATCGTTCTGTTTTTTAAGGATTATGGAATGATAATCTAGATTAAAGTGGGTATTAATAACCTATTTTTTAAGAATTTTTGGATTAAAATAATATTTATTATATTTGTATTAGCTAGAAAGCTAGTAAAACGCACCCCTATGCATACATTGAAAGTGGAAATCTCATAATCTTTTATTCTATTAAGAATAAATCTTGTCCCTCGGATAAAATAACTTTAATATTAAATAATAAAAATAAAAATTAACAAGAAATATTTTAATAAAATATTAAATAATTTGATAATTTGTGATATATATATATATATTGTTATATGGATTCAATATTATTATTTTTAATTATATTTATTTAAATACCTTTGTAACCCGTAAATTCGTCCAAAAAGCTCAAGGTTAAAAAATATTCAACATCAGTTTGTGTCGAAATTTTTTAATAAAAGATTTATACAAAAATGTACTTTAAAATTAATTATAATAATAATTATTAATTAATTTTAAACAATCGGTTAGATTTGAAGATAATCAAATTATAATTTTGATTAAAGGAAATCTTAATTTTAAATTAATTAAAATAATTAATTTAAAAGATTATTTATTTGAATAAAGAGTCGTCAATTTTTTTTTATAATTTTAAATCAATAAAATGTAAATACAAAATAAATCTATGTTTAATTAGAGATTTTGTAAAGTACGATGTTTGGTGATACTCAAAAAGGACTTTTGCGTTATATCCTTTGTACCCATTAAAGAACTATCTATAATTTATAAAATTTTGGCTATTTGTTTGAAAGTTTGGTTTCATTACATTTTATTTAAGTAATTATTTTTCAAGTTTTAGACATGTATAATTTTTTTTTGCAATTAAAATTATAAAATAATATTTAAATGATGGTACCTGCGATTAATGTTGAAAATTATTGAGGAAAACACCTAAATAATATCAAAGAAATTATAATTTAAAAATAAATTCAAGCATGCCTTTATTAAAATATTTTTTATGAAAGTATTCGAAAAATATTTTAAAATCGTTTTATATGTTTTTGGATTTTTTAAAAATAGTTTAGGACTTATAATTGTTAAAAAAACAACTAGAAATTAAAATTCCCAAACAAACATTCCATTAGGTAGGTGTCCGGGTTGCGAATTGGGTTGGACGCGCGAGTTTAAGTCAGATTTGGCCCCGAGTCAATGGATCTAGGCACCTAGTCAACGCGTAGGTTGAACTTCGGTCGAGCGCACTACTTTTCAGGCGAACGCGAAATCCTTTGGCCGAGGTTGAGATATCATGGTCGGATGCGAGATTTCTCGATCGGGTGCAAGGGATGACTGATTTTCTCGGTCAAAAACTAAACCCAAGCAAAATCCTCGGTCGGATGCTTGGATTTCTCGATCGGACACCAAGAACACCAACTATAGGTTTGGAGATTTTGATTGGAGCTTTCATCCTTCGATCTAAAGGCATGTGAGTTTCTATATAATCCTATCATTTTTAACATCATCCTGATCTATCAATCGATCGGGAAGACATTCCATTTGATTTAAACAGTTTTTGGGCAAAAATCGGGATTTTGGTTTTTAAAATTCAATTGGGTATAAGGAGCTTACCAATATCTTCCTTATACATATTAAGATCAAATATAACTAAAACATGAACACTGACTATCCGTTCTCACCAATTCAAGAACTAGAATTTTCTAGATTTTTGAAATTTTTAATTTTTAAACAAAATGCTTAAAAATGATTGGATTTGATCAAAGCTTGAAGATGTTAAGAAGCTTTTCAAACCGTAATTCTTCATCTAAAGCTCAAGAATAAAAATTTGGGTGTTTTTGATTTAGATTGATTTGTTAACATTCTATGAACACTACTGTTAGTTCCTCAATAGTTTCTAGGTATGCTAATTTTTGTTGGTGATACCATCATAAAGTAGCGTCATCGATATATTAGGGAAATAGATAGAGTGTTATTGGTTCTCTGAGCCGTAGTGGAGTCATTGGAGACGTATACGTATACGTTTTGAAAAAGACGAAGGGTCTCTTTTAATAACATATTTGGATATGTCCTAATAGTTTGACACCTATAGGGATAGCTAAGGGTGTAAGCAAAACCGAAAAAACCGAACCGAATCGTAAAAAAACCGAACCGAGTTTTGATTGGTTTATAATTTCCTGTACCGACCATGACCGATTTGGTTGGCGGTTTAGATAATAAAACACCGATGGATAAACTGACTATATATATATATATACGTGTTTTGATATTTTTTATGTATATGTCTTTCTAGCCTAGTGGTAAAGATAAATATGTTGTTTATATTTTTGGTTAAGGGTTCCGATTTTATTTTTAATATATTTAATGTTTAATTTTTAAACTCATTTTGATTTAATTAATATTATTATATATATATATATATTCTTTTAAGTTAAATAATTAATTTGTTACCTAATTTATTAAACTTGTATTTATAAGAACTTTTTGAATCAGTTTTTTTTATTCTTTTAGTTTATTATATTATAAATTTATTATTTTATTTATTTTCTACTTTAATTATATATATATATATATTTGTTATTTTTCAACGATTAAACTAGTAAACCAACCGAACCGAACCGAATTTATAACAAACCAAACCGAATTAACATTAACTGCCAACCGACAAATGAATATTTTGAAAAACCGACACCTACGATTGGGATGAATTTTTCGGTGAAAAAACCGACCGAACCAAATCACTTACATCCCTAGGGATAATTACTCTCTCAGCCGTTTTTATGGCATCTTTCTAGTCATGATGTTCGTCGATGCCTTTGACTTTGACTATTTTGTCTAGTTGATCCTTCATTTCAACTTGCATGTCTCGTACTTGAGCTATTTGGCGTTCATATTTAGTGGAGAGTGGTTGGTTTGTCATTGGAATTGGTTCTCCTTGTATTACCATTGGTTCTATTTCATCATTGTTGGGACTCGTGTTGTGATTTCATGGTCTTACCGTAATCGTCATCGAAGTCTTCATAAAATGAGACTTCTTCTTGAGTTCGAGGACCATGAGGGTAATTAATGGGAGTGAACATAACCGACATAGCTTTTGGGATGCTTAGATTCAAGCTATAAGGCCTCAAATGGAAAATTCGAAAAATCCGAATGCTTTAAGCTTTAATGGCAGATTTTTGATTTTCTTAGATTTGAAGGTGGAGAGTGGATTCCTTGGATTTAGAATGAATTAGGGGGAGTATTTATAGCATCCCTAAGTCGGTTAATCCATCCTAGTGGATCGAATCAGCCAAAAGCCATTAATGGCGTTTTGGCTGTTCTTGGCTTAAGTGGCCGGAATATGGATGAATCATCCCTTTTTTTAAGAGAAATGATCACATTGGTAGTGTGATCATTCTACCTTTTGAATTAGTCGAAATGGTTGACCGTAGAGGAATTTCCAAAAAGAGAAGATCAAAGACATGTCTTTGATCTTATCTGCTCGGTCGTCGCGATGAAGACGATGGTGGCGCTCAAAACGACATTGTTTTGAGCGCGTTCGGACGTTCCGTTTAGTGTCCTAGCTAACGGGCGTTACCCGATCAAGTGCGGTGCGGGCGCGTGTTCCTTCCGTTGTAGTGGGCTACGCGGGCACGCTTGGGTCGTGGGATGAGATCCCATTGCTCATTCGATGGCCCTGCCTTCGACTGTATTTTTCTTTCTCCGATTTCGGCTACACATGATCACGATTTTTTTTATTAAATCCTTAAGGGTGTGTTTGATAACCCTGGAATTGGCATTGGAATTGGAATTGAAGGGTCCAATTCCAATTCTTATGTTTGTTAGACACTTTAATATTAAGAATTGGAATTGGAATTAGAATTCCAATGGAATTCAATATAGTGTAATTTGATAGTTCTCAATTCCTATCTTTTTAGGTCGGAATTGTAATTCCAAATTAACACGTTTATCATGTTTTTGACATTTTAACACGTTTTTCACACATTAAACACGTTTTACACGTTTAACATATTTTCATATTTTGACACGTTTAACACGTTTTTGGCACGTTTAACACGTTTTTGGCACGTTTAACACGTTTTTGACACATTTAACACGTTTTTCACGTCCTTGACACGTCTAACACATTTTTAACACGTTTTAACACGTTTAACACGTTTTTGGCACGTTTAACACGTTTTGACATATTTAACACGTTTTTCACGTCCTTGACATGTTTAACACGTTTTTGACACATTTAACACGTTTTTCATGTCTTTGACACGTTTAACACGTTTTTGACACGTTTAACATGATTTTCACGTTTTTAACACGTTTAACACGTTTTTGACACGTTTAACATGATTTTCACGTTTTTAACACGTTTTTGTCACGTTTAACATGTTCTGACACATTTAACACGTTTTTCACGTCCTTGACATGTTTAACACGTTTTTGACACATGTAACATATTTTTCACGTCTTTGACACGTTTAACACGTTTTTGACACGTTTAACATGATTTTCACGTTTTTAACACGTTTAACACGTTTTTGACACGTTTAACACGTTTTTTATATTTAGGCACATTTTGCACGTTTTGGCACGTTTAACATGTTTTCCACATATTTAACACGTTTTTGACGCGTTTAACACGTTTTCACGTTTTTGACACATTTAACACGTTATTTTACGTTTTTGACATGTTTAACGCGTTTTCACGTATTTGACACATTTAACACGTTTTTTTTCGTTTTTGACACGTTTACCACATTTTTGACACGTTTTACACGTTTTGGCACGTTAAACAAGTTTTTCACATATTTAACACGTTTTTGACACGTTTTCACGTTTTTGACACATTTAACACATTTTAACATTTTTGGCACGTTTACCACATTTTTGACACGTTTAACACGTTTTCACGTTTTTGACACATTTAACATATTTTTTAACGTTTTTGGCACGTTTACCACATTTTTGACACGTTTAACACGTTTTGGCACGTTTAACAAGTTTTCACATATTTAACACGTTTTTGACACGTTTAAAACGTTTTCACGTTTTTGACACATTTAACACATTTTTTTACGTTTTTGACACGTTTAATATGTTTTCATGTTTTTAACACATTTAACACTTTTTTTTACGTTTTTGACACGTTTACCATATTTTGACACGTTTAACACGTTTTTCACGTTTTAGAATGTTTAACAAGTTTTCACATGTTTGGAACGTTTAACACGTTTTCATGTTTTTAACACGTTTAAAACGTTTTTAACACGTTTAACATGTTGTTGACACGTTTCACATGTTTTTTTACGTTTTTGACACGTTTGACACATTTTTAACACATTTAACACGTTTAACACGTTTTAACACGTTTTAACACGTTTTTCACGTTTTGGCACATTTGACAAATTTTTCACTTATTTGACACATTTAACACATTTTTGATACATTTAACACGTTTTACGTTTTTGATAGGTTTAACACGTTTTAAACCTATCAAAACGTGTGAAAAACATGTTAAACATATTAAAAATGTCAAAAACATGTTAAATGTGCCAAAAATGTGGAAAACGTGTGAAAAAACGTGAATATGAGTTAAAACGTGTAAAAAACGTGTGAAAAACGTGAAAACGTGTGAAAAACGTGTAAAAAACATGAAAGATATGTGAAAATGTGAAAAACTTGTTAAAACGTGTGAGAAACGTAAAAAACGTGTTAAAACATGTGAAAAATATGAAAACGTTTGAAAACGTAAAAAACGTGTTAAAACGTGTGAAAAACGTGAAAAACGTGAAAAACGTGTAAAACGTGTAAAACGTGTAAAACGTGAAAAACGTGTTAAAACGTGTGAAAAATGTGAAAACGTGAAAAACGTGTGAAAAATGTGATATGTGTGTGAAAAACGTGAAAACGTGAAAAACGTGTTTAAATGTGTGAACAACGTGAAAACGTGTTAAAACGTGTAAAAAACGTGAAAACGTGTAAAAAACGCGTTAAAACGTGTGAAAAATGTGAAAAACGTGTTAAAACGTGTGAAAAACGTGAGAACGTGAAAAACGTGTGAAAAATGTGAAAAACGTTTGAAAACGTGAAAAACGTGTGAAAAACGTGTGAAAATGTGAAAAAATGTCAAAAACGTATTAAATGTGCCAAAACGTGATAACATATTTTAAAAATTAATATTTTGAACCGATATTTTATTTTACAAACATTGGAATTAGAATTAAATTACAATTCTATCATTTTCCCAAACATAAGAATTGGAATTGAATTACAATTCTATCATTTTTCCAAACATAGGAATTGAATTGTAATTCAATGCCAATTCCCATGGAATTGGAATTAGAATTCCAATTCCAATTCCAATTCCCCCTCATCAAGGGTTTATTTGAAATTGATTTTTCTTTCACCCTCTTGGCTTTTATTTTGATCTTTTTAAATACACAAAATAAAAATAATTATGGAAAATATTTTACCAATTTACTTTTTTACTTTTATATTTGTAGGGTTAAATAAATAATTTTGGGAGACGAAATGGGTACCTCATTTCATCCTAAATTATTTATTTTAATCCATATTTTTTCTAAAATTATTTTAAGATAAATGAATACAACATTTACCCTAAATAATTTTATTTTTATTATTTTTTACCATTTTCCTTAATTAATTAAACTTTAATTATCACAATAATTAGCTTAATTAATTGTTTTAATATGAATTTTTGCCATGGGATTAATTATTTTGATTTAATTTATTCTAAAATAAATCAAAAATAATTATTTTAATTTTATAAATTAGTGTATAGATTTTTAGTGTTACAATAGTGTGAAAAGATTTTTACCAAATATTTTGAGCGGCGGTAAAATTTGTTTATGTGCACTAAAAATGTTGTGCTAAGTAATAACTAATTATCTACTTTTATGATCAAAATAATTAGAAATTTATAAAAATTAAGTGATGATAAGGTAAGTGATTATCCAAATAAAATTTTAATTCAAATAACTCATTATTAAACAAATAAAAAATAATTTTAGATCTCCCAACTTCATTCTATTTATTGTAAGAAAAGATGAAAACAAACTAAAAAAATCTAAAACAATGTTATGTATGATCAAACTTAAAAAAAAAAATTATGAGTATTATTTAGATTATAAAAATTAAATACGACAAATTCGATAAGATGAAACACATTTATACCAAAAAAGACACACTTTTCACCTTATTCTAAAACTTTTTTTTTAAAAAGAATGGAATTTAATGTGAATGATTAAAAATGAATCATTCAAAATATATATATATATATATATATATATATATATATATATATATATATATATATATATATATATATATATATATATATATATAACTATTTCAATAAACGCTTTATCCTTATTTTTGTGTATCATTATTTATCATTATTAAATAACTATATCAATAAGCCCTTCGCCCTTATTTTCGTGTATCATTATTATTATTATTATTATTATTATTATTATTATTATTATTATAAATTTTAAAACTAAATAAAATTATTTGATAATAGTAAAAATTAAGCCATAGCTTAAAATATTGAATTAAATTCAAATAATTTTTCATCAATTAATATATTTTTATATATATTTTTTATAATAATTCACATTTTAAAAAAGAATGAACAAATTGCCCCAATTTTGTTTTTCACATTTTAATATTATTTAAAAAACTACAAATAAGTTAGATAATTTTGTTTTCTAAATAATTCAAAATTTATACAAATAATCTACCATTTCATCACTTAATTATTATCTTTTACATCAAATTATATAAATATGAATACATTAAAGTCTACCATTTTCATCACTTATTTTACAAAATTATCCAAATAATCTACCATTTTCACCACTTCTTTTTAATATTTGTCTTACGAAAATATTAATTTCAAATAGGATGGATATAAATAAGTCATGTTTATGAAAGCACAAAAATATCAATTTCAAGTAGGAAGGTTATTGAAATAATCTTTTGAATTATTTTAATAATTTTGTTTGATATGAATTTTATTAGTATAAGGATTTTATTACCTTTAACATTCAAGCCTTTTACTTCTTCTGTTTAAGGCGTTTTAAGCGTGAATTAAACCAACTATTTTTTTGTCTTAAAAATGTAATAATATATAATGATAAATTTAAATTTAAAATTTTAAAAAATAAACAATAAATATTTTAATTATTGGAATAAATATGTAATTGATAAGAGAATGAGTCCAATATTATTTAATCATGATTGAATTTTTTAAAATCATTTCAGTTGACTAAGTAAGTTCTAGAATTGTAAAATAATAATAGACAAACAACAACCATATATATTTGTTTTACTTTACTAGTAATCAGCCCCAAAATTAATATACTTTGAACCTAATCATTATAGAATACAAACATCATCAATAGTTCATATATTCTTTAAATTTAATTGTTTTTTTTGTTCAAATAGTAAGAGTGAAGGCTCTTAAAAATACATTACAAATACCTTAAGTAACAACTAAGCAGGAGTAGATCTACATTATGGTTGAAATGGACTCAAACACACCAATTTTTTTTTGTTTTTATATGACCCCTAATTTTCTAAAATTTAATTCATTAATATTTCTTTTTAAATTCTCATAAATAAGCTAAAACCTATTATTTCCCGTTTCATTCATAAATTTTCTAACAAAAATTCAAATCCACCCCTAAATTCTTTTCAAACTCATCCAAACTTAAAATCTTGAATTCGTCCCCTCAATTAGGCGAATGCAAATCCAACTTTTATGTATTGACGGTGATATTTAGTTCATTAACTCACGTTTATAAGGAGTCTTACAATTTCCCCCAGCTTAAATTTGTTCCCTCGAGATTCAATATATATAGCATGTACCATTTATTACATCCCAGACCCATTACCTGTAACTCATAAGACAAAATTAGACTACAAATATCTTAAGTAACAACTTCACAACCGCAGTCCAAGTTCTAGAAAAGACCCTTAAAAGTATTTATAGTTCATAGTCTGGTACATATCAAAGTTTCAGCTTTGATATGATTTCTGAATGTGGGACTTCACATTAGTATTAATATTTCTCTAAATATATTCTAATAACTCCTTAATTAATTTAGATTTGAAATATTGCGATTCCTCGGCTTAATGTGTTTTGCATTCATTGAAGAATAATGTTTTCATTTCAATTCAATAGTTTTTGTTTTCCTTTTGCATTTAGCTCCATCAGGACTCCATTGACATTCATAAAAAGAGGGATGACATTTCTTTAATTTTTTTGGTAATCTTTTGAGTAGTTGTGCTTAGATGCTCTCAGCATCACATTTCATCACACCAAATGATTCCAGTTGAAGAGGTTTAAGTTGGTCTCGAGAGTAATTCACATCATTCAACAAGAACAATCCTAGCCTCATTTTCTTTCATTTTTTTAAGAAAGGACAAAAATTAATAAATTAGAGGGGTTGGCATTGACAATTGGCAAATGACAGAGCACAATTATTCAAGCATGAATCAACTTTCTAGTCATTCCACACTAAATACAGAATCTCTCAGTTCCCACACTTCAATAATTCTGAATTTTTGTACAAAGTGAATAAGTGTTGGGACGCCCATCATATCTTCAACTGCATGCCCATTTCACCTCCACCACTCATCACCTTATATACTAATTACCTCTTTACATTGTTAATTCCTCTTATTATGAATCAAATTCAACAAAACTACTATATATATGTCAACAAACTTTACTAATTCCCACAAAACCCATGCAATGTTCCTTTGGAATTTTTCGAAAATGCCTACATTATTTGAGACGATAATGATCGTGTGACAAGTTGATCATCAGTGCAATATTGCTTTAGAATAAACTTTTGCTTTCTACCACACAAGAATGAGATGAAAATGAAAACATAGTTGACAAGTTGCATATTGTTTTACTTTACTGTTTCAAGTCTTCAATATGTAAATTAAGTGTATATCTTACAAAGTATTATCTCCCTTTTATAATTTAAATATTTAGGGAGCATTATATTAATTTGGAATAAATGACCATCACAAGATGAAGTAATATCTGGAAGGATACGATAGGTGTTCGGATTTGGGTTATCAAAATAACCTGGTTATTTAAAAAAGAATGATGAACGATGATTTTGAGAATGTGAGAATTATTTAGTAAAAATGATTTAAAGAGTATTAATATATAATGATAAAATAAAAAATAATAATTTAAATATAAGGTATTTTAGTATTTTAGGTAATGAATTAAGAGATTCGATGGAGGAAAGAGAGAGTGATAGGATGGTTATAGTTATTTGAATAACCCCGAACATTATATTGACAATTTTAATATTTTTTTTTAAGTAAGAAGGAACTAAATTTATTAAATAAATAAAATAAATGATAATTTAAAAGTCATGAGTTCCATTTTAATAATCTAAACTATTTACTTTAAAATAAAACAAAATAAATAATGCATTAAAATTAAAAGAATGGAATTGTTTGATTTAATCAATAATAAAGATAATTAAAATTATATTAATTAATCATATTTGTTTTCAATTATTAGTGCAATTAACAGTTACATTGACTGGTAATAACGAAGTTAATTAGGTGGTTCCTTAATTTTGTGATTTTTTTTTTTAAAGTTTAGGCTATTTTTAGTTATTTTTGTAATTATATATGTTCTTTGATTTTGTATTTTTATTTTTGTTAAGTTTTTTAATTTTGTTTTTGTTTTTTCTAAAAAAAAATATTCTTTATTATTTTTCTTGTCATTCTTTTCTTGTTAATACTTCTATTAAAAAAATTTAATAAAATTTACTATTTTTTCATTTAATTCCAACAAGTGGTATGCGAGCTTAAAAGCTTCCTAAACACAAGGAAATCAAGCTACAAGCTTAGGTGAGGAAATAAGCTTTAAGTTTGATAGATCGGGTCTGAGATCAAAGAAGAAAAGAGAGAAATGACGGACAAAAAGGTTGAGGGAACGACAATAAAATTCCATGTAGCGATTTAATGGAAAATTTACCTCGCGGGTATGTGAGATTTAACGGAGATATAATTCGAGGCGTTCAACGATCCAACAACTAGTGCAACAAGAACTAAATTTAAAGAAATGAATATAAAAGACTATAAAGTGAAAAATTATTTATATCAATGGTGAATCAGCTATGCTCAGCAAATATTAGACATAAGTACTTCCAAAATCATAAGAAATTATTTAAAGAATAAATATGGAGGTAAAAAGATGATAAATAAATCATTTCTGAATAGTCAATTCAAGGAATTCAAAATACTTGAAATGAAGAAGAACAATATGTTAAATGATTACTTTGTTAGAATTATAGTAGTAGCCAATAAGATGAGAAATAATGGTGAGAGGATGGAAGACTCTAAACAAGATCTTGAGGACGTTAACATAAATATTTATGTACGTACTTAAACAAACCTCTATTAAAAGAATGGCCACTTGATAATTCACACCATTCAACAAGAAAAATCCTCTCATCTAGCCATGATTAGGAATCACATTCAAGGTCTCATTAATCTTCTCGCATCATATGACAATTCGATGCTCTCATTCGCTTTCGAATTGACCGAGCCTCTCATCTAACCCTTTTTTCATGACTAAGAATGTCATTCAAAGTCTCAATCATCTTCTTAATAAGATAAAAAATCAATCATCTCATTAATCTTAACTATGATCCATAATGCATAAACAATTATGATAGAACAAAATAAATACCCAAATCATCACCTTTAAATTTATCGAGCCTCCCATCTAGCCCATTTTTCATGACTAAAAATCTCACTCAAAGTCTTATTCATCTTCTCACATTGAAAGATAATGCAATGATTTCTTCTTGGTTCGTTTGAGAGTTGTTTCATGATTTTTTCACCAAAATGTATAAGTTTCTTCCATTGGTCTTCCTCTTCTTGGTTTTTCATTCATATTGCGTGTTAACTAGCAATATGTCAATCCTTAATCAAATGCCAAATCAATGCAATCTTGCAATTTGTTCTGAAGAATTTCCTTGTCAACATGTCCAAAATATTGTCATCACTAAATGCCTTTGTAATAAGTTATGTTGTGTACTATTCTTTTCTTCATCCATGACCAATGATACCTTTTCACAAAAGTCATTCTCCTCCCCAACATTAGATAAAATCTCAATGGTCCCATTACAATTCTCCCTCGGGAGTGTGCTTTTTTGATGACATATCTCCACCTCGAGTTGTGATTCAACTTGAATCACTACTTTTGTCTTCATTGTGTGCTCCAATTTTGTCAAACTTTACATCTCAACTTAGCATAACATTATGTTGGAAAAAATTAAAAAAAAGAAAAAAAAGTTAATCAAGAAAGAAATAGTTTACTTAACTTTAAAAGAATACAAACGACTTTTATGGTTTGGAACATAATTTTGATGATGTAGTTATAATAAAACTGAGCTGTGTATTTGTTTTGTGCAGGCACAAATCTAAAAGACTGCTACTTTAGACGCGGTCTGAAGTAGACTGTCCTAAGACGTCTTATTTAGTTAGACGAGGTCGTCTAAATCCTTTAGATGCGGTCTAATGGAAAGCTTAGTTGGACGAGGATGTCTAACTCCTTTAGACACTATCTAAAGGGAAGCGTAGTTAGACGAGGTTGTATAACTCCTTTAGACAACGTCTAAAGGAAAGTGTAGTTAGACGAGGATGTCCAACTCCTTTAGACACTGTCTAAAGGGAAACGTAGTTAGATGAGGATGTCTAACTCCTTTAGACACTGTCTAAAGGGATACGTAGTTAGACAAGGATGTCTAACTCCTTTATATGTTGTCTAAAGGAAAACGTAGTTAGATGAGGATGTCTAACTCCTTTAGACGCTATCTAAAGGAAAACGTAGTTACACGAGGATGTCTAACTCTCTTAGACACTGTCTAAAGGGATGCATAGTTAGACGAGGATGTCTAACTACTTTAGACACTGTATAAAGGGATGCATAGTTAGACGAGGACATCTAACTCCTTTAAACGCTATCTAAAGGGATACGTAGTTAGACGAGGACGTCTAACTCCTTTAGACGCAGTCTAAAGAAAAGCGTAGTTATACGAGGATGTCTAACTCCTTTAGACGCTATCTCAAGGGAAGCATAGTTAAATGAGGACGTCTAACTTCGTTAGACGCGGTCTAAAGGGAAGCGTAGTTAGACGAGGTCGTCTAGCTCCTTTAAACACGGTTTAAAGGAAAACGTCTGATGCCTTGCTTTAGCAGCCGTCTAAAGATAGCATCCGTCTAACCACGTTCTCTCTACTGTCTACTGCTTTTGTCTTCAGCAGTCTTACAAGCCGACTAATTCTATCAAATGAATGAATGTCACGTGCGCGGATATCTCTTAAATATATTCCCAGTATAAGACAAGATCATAGGATATTCGGCGCACTACCTATTCGGTACGGCCACGATCCAAATACTCAGAGTCTGCTGTACTCTCATACTATAGGAGGCCGTTCAACAGACACATGCCACGTGTCCATAAAGAATATTCGACCGTTGGTGTATTTCAATTATAAATAGAAGCCAAAGGACAATGGTCGAACGACTGGATAATCTAAAGAACTGCTAAGAGAACAAACTTACAACTGACAGTTCTAACAACTGACTTACTACTTCACACAATTCTCTCAAGCAAAATCTCTTACTATCTAACTGTGATTATATTGTCATACTGTCTTTTCTGTGAGAAACCTTAGTGTTGAAAGTTGAACAGAGGTTGTTCTGTTCAACAGAGAGTTAACTAGCTCAATGAGTTGTATATGATTCAAAGTCTTAGTGGATATCCTTCCGGTTGTGGAAGAAGGGCTGACGTAGGAGTTTTATTTATGAACATCCGTAAAACTCCTAATTTTCTTTACCTTCTACCATTTGCATTCAGTTGTTTAAAGCTTCAAATCCAACAAACAGTTCCGCACTTGAGTCATTTTCAAGAGTTTGTGAAGAATTGCGTAGAATAGAAACATATACAAATCCCTCACAAGATTATTAACAAATCGTTTATCGTAAGCTGTTCACAATAGTTGACCCTAGACTTTATTGGTAACACCGATCCTAACAAGTAGTATCAGAGCCTCTTTTTCTATTCTCAAGCACTAACACTATCTGAGTATGTCATTAACAAGGTTCCCATATTCTCAAAGGAAAACTATATCATGTGGAAGGAAAGAGTCCACGCTCATCTTGCTGCCATAAATGATGACTTGTGGCTTGTCATCACCGAATGTCCGATAAAGATTGAGAAGGACAAATCTAAGTGGCCTAGTGAATACAAGAGGAAGAACAACCTCGATTACATGGCCAAAGATATATTGTACAAAACTCTAGATGACAACATGTTCAACTACATCATTTCATGCAACTCTGCCAGAGAAATCTGGGAGAGGATGACTCAACTCTATGAGGGAAATGAGCAAAGCAAAGAGAACAAAATCATGGTTGCCACGCATCAGTTTGATAACATTAAGATGCATTCTAGAGAGACGATGAATGAATTCGATGGGAGATTCAGCAAGATTATCACCACTCTTTCCACCTTGGGCAAGACATACATCAACATATATGTTACAATCAAAGTCATGCGTGCTCTGCCCGGAGAGTGGGATATTAAGACGATGACAATGAGGGAGTCTAAAGATCTCAACAAGATGAAGCTTTTTGACTTGCTAGCCGATCTGAATGCCTATGAGTTTTAGATAAACTCTAGAGATGAAGAGGAGCTTTCCACATCTGTTATTTCAACCAAGGCATTGGTGACTGCTAAGGAACCACCCGCTGCTACTGATGTGAAGACTGTTGTAGAGAAGATTAGCAACGATGCCATGACTCTCTTTGTGAAGAAATTCGGGAAATTCATGAAGAAGAGCAATAATAACTCAAGCTCTTCAAACAATAACAATGATGATAAGAATAACTATAAGGATAACTTAAAGTGTTTTAACTGTGATAAACTAGGACACTTCAAGTTTGAGTGCAGGTAGCCAAAGCGAGATGAGAAGAAGAAGGACAACAAGAATGAGCTGAAGGCTCTCATGGCGACTGAAAGAAAATCCAAGTGGCCCAAAGAAACTCAGATTATACATCATCAAGTGATAGTGATGATGAAGAGGTCAACTACTTCATGGCAGTAGAAGAAAAAGATTATGAGATAATTGACTTCTCCTCTGAAGAATTTACAAGAGATGAATTAACTGTTGCACTCAATGACATGGTCATTGAGTACAAGAAGTTGTCAGACTCTTGTAATGAAATGAGAATGAAATATGAAACTGATAACTCTTCTTCATCTCAACCTTCTGAATCAAAATTTTTTGAAAACAAAGTGGTCGAGTGGTCATCTGAGAATGAAAATCTCAAGGAAAATGTTCAAACACTGTTTTCTGAAAACCAGCGGTTGACATATGTGGTCAGTTCCTAGACAAGATCTTGAGATGCATTCAGACAACAAATAAGTATGCTGAGGCCTTACGGATGCAAATTCAGTTTAGGATTTGGCTATGCCAGTCCAGACAAGTCTTGTAAAAAGTTAAAATCAACAATATACAAGTTTAAGCCAATAAACTTTGTTAGAGGGAGTTTATTTTATAAAGGGACTGATCCAAGCTGTGAAGATCTAACCTTAAAGGATGAGATTATTTATGTCAAGCCAACTGTAAGCTAGTTAAAACCTAGGAAGGAAGTAGCCAGCAAGTCTGGAAAAACAAAATCTGACAAGAAGTCAAGGAGTTTTAAACAAAAACTATCCTCTAAGGTTAACAAATCAGCTGCTAGCAGGAAGACATCTACTAAGCCTAAATCATACGCACTAATCACTACACAACATGGGAAATCCATAAGGATAACTCAAATATGGATTCATAAGGGACTGATTGACCGATGACCCAAGTGAACGTGGACACCAAGTTATAAATATGTACTTTTATAGGTTCAACAGGTCAACTGCATGGAGGAATCCAGAAGCATACTCTTCTAAAAATATGCTCCAACAAATCAACAAGTGGTAGACATATTCACGAAGCCACTCTCCGAGACTAATTTTTCTTTCCTTAAAATGATTTTGGTCTTGTAGACCTTAACTTATTTAATTTTAAAACATGCATAAATTGAGGGGGGAAATTTGATGTTTAAAATGATTAGACAGACGTATATAGATGTTGGTCCTAATTGATCTAATTAAATCAGTCATCTAAAGGATTTATGTACTTAGACGAATACTTTCTTAAGCAACATGCAAATTAAGCTTGGTTATACATCTATTTGTGAGACAGACGTCTAAAGCGCTTGTAAACGAGCATAGTTAGACGATGTCTGAACAAACGCATGTTAGACGTCTGTAGATGCGCGTAGTTAGACATCGTTTAAACTAGACATCTACCCAACTTAGATGCAAGGAATGCAGATGGCATATTAGACGTCTAACTATGTGTACCTTTGGATGTTTTATCTTCAGATAAATCATGGACAATTATCACACTAATATGCGCTGTTATTTATTTTTCCCGCTCAAACAGTATAAACAGTCATATTCCAAATTTCGAATAACTTAAAGACACGTGTCTTTCAGCGTTAAAAATATGACTAAAATACCCGATAATTAATTATTTTACGACTTTGCATTTATTAAGGATTTAGTAAAAGACGTTTAATGATGACTACTTTTGGGAAAAAGTTTTTAAATCAATGACAACGTTATTTCAAATGATGTCTCTTGAACATGTGACTGTTCATTTTCTATTTAAGGACAACTTGCATGCATAAAGGGTTTTTACGCTATTTGCAATCTTAAAACCCTAGTTTGATCTCTGCCTTCTCTTTAAAAGAAATCCTGATCCTACTTGTCTACTATCTTTTTCAAGAATGTCTGCTAAGAAGATCATCTCTCTCTCTCTCACAATATCTTGAAGGTAGATTTTGATTCGGTCTATGCTCTTGAACAACAAGATATTGTGGAGATGTTTAAATCTCTAGAGGCATCTGGCCTTAGAAAATTTCTCAACGGTCCTTTTATTATATATGAAGAAGAAGTTCGTGAGTTCTTCAAAACAGAGAAAGTGGTTGGAGATTGTGTCGAGGCAATAGTGAACGACGCAAATATTTCCTTCTATGAATCCATTTTCTCAAAGTTCTCCGAACTTCCTTCTAAGGGTCATATCTTTGATATTGCGATTACGGACGAGATCATCTCAGAAATGCAGATCGTTTTCTCGAACAACGATAGTCCAATCAACATCAATGGGAAAAAGAAAGACTTGAAGTCTTATTCCTTCCTTCTGAACGACATTGACGCGAAGTCGCTTCAGGCAAGGGCAGGGTCGTTTGATCTCTACACCCAATACATGTTTGAATACATGGTGGCTATAAATAGATGGATTCCAATCAACTAGGCACTCTGTTCTCAACTATTTGTCAGATGATTTCTCCATCAAACAAGTAGAGTGTGGGATTCTCTATCCAACTCGGCTGGCTTTTGGAGCATCTGGGAGTTCCTATGGGTAGGGGTGCGACTTTTAACTCCTGCCGAATATTACTAACATCTTAGTGAGGGGATCCTTGCAAGGATGAAACTCACTAAGGAGTTGAATCTTGAATCCTCCGGTCAATAGACGAGTGGTCAATCGATCACTCGGTCCAAGCGCCCAACGACTTCTAACCGCAAGACAACTACAAAGAGGGCCAAATCTTTAGTAATGGAGTCTGTTGCGAGCTCTAATAGCTAAAAGAGGGATCCTATTAGGGACTCAGGAGAAGTTGATTTCATCCCTAAAAGAGAGAGATAAGGGAGAACCCCCATTGTCGCGATCCCTCTATCATCTTTCTCGCCATCGCCATCAGCCAACCTAGTGAAGAGGCAGGCTGAGTCGTCTTATCATGTTACTGATCAGACAGAGGCATCTAAACCCGCTTAAACGTCATCTAAGGTAACTTTCTACCCTTATGGACGTAGTGCCCAATATCGAAGTTCCAATAGTGGAACAAGCTGAAAGACCAACTGTTGAGCCAGTTGGTCAAAATGATGAATGTATTCACAAGGAAAACACGTATGCTTTCCTTGATGAACCAGTAGATGCAGATGTTACTAGTAATATTAACATCTCAACCGAAATGGAGCAGGTGACAGTGCCTTCGCCTACTGCTACTGTTACTACCGAACAAGCACATGTTCATACTAATGTTGCGACGTCTTTCGTCAAGATAAATATAGAAACACAGCCTCAGAAAGCCACATGCATTGTTACTGAGCTTCCAAAAGATGCATTCCAAAAAGCTCCCTCACCGTTTGAGATTTGGAGGGCAGCCCACGAGACTTAAGGAATCTATTTTAGAGAGCCTTCCTATGCTCCTAAACCTGTTGAAGTAGCAGGAAAAGGAAAAGGTGTTACTGAGGATGTTCTAGAAAACATATCTGAAGTAAATTTCATATTCGACCTCATCATGGAGAATGTTGAGGTAAAAGATGATGGAAAGATCGAAACCTTTGACATTTGTAAGAGTCACAGACTTTATTCACAATATAGTGAAATTATTTCCAGTAAGAAGACTGCAACAGAAAGGAAAGAATTGGTGAGAATGGAGAAGTGCATTCTCAAATAGGCAAAAACAACAAGTGTCCATGAAGCACTTAAAAGAAAAGAATTTATCGTGGCAAATGCGATGGGGCATGCTCTTTTTCCTATGCTCGAGGCAAGGAAAGCAAACTTCAAACCCCTTTCCAGGGATGCTAATTCAGAGAAAAAGGCTCTTAAACGCCTCGACTTGCTCATGAAGACCTATTGTTCTACTGTCCTCCAATACGTTCACGGTATAAGGTCTTCTAGATTTGATATCTTTCGACCCGAATCATCTGTAGAAGAGATCAACTGCTAAAATGAGGAGGAGCCGATCATTCACTTTGATGACATTCCATATCCCCAAGGTGAAGGTCGTCCTTTATCTAGAGCTGAGCTGACACCGCCGTCGTCTGAAGTTAAACTAGACTCTCCAATCCTCGAAGAAGAGGAAGTAGTTGCCCTTGACACTAAACAAACACCTATCATTCAGAGATGTTCGAAATTCCCCCGACGTCTAAACAAAGAAAATCACCATCGGTTGAGGGGGAATCCTCAAGGTCTTCCGAACAGGGACTGACTTCACAAGCTAAGGGGGAACGTTTGAAGCCATCTGATCAAGAGCAAACTCCGTTTGCTGAGGGGGAACGTCTCATTCTCAGAGGGATCCAGAATCAGAAAAAGCCAAGTCCTCTTTTTCGTCTGAAGAAAAGACATCTTAAGAAAGACCGTCCACTCCTCCAATCACTCGTCACTTATCTTCTGTGAGGATAGCCGGTTCTCTTCATGAACATCTCCCTGAAATTCCTCATCAATCTGAAGATATCTAAGGATATCTCAAAGAGCTGTGTGCTAAATTCAACAGAAATAGAAATGACTCAAGGGATATGATAAATGCTCCTTCAGAACCCACCCAAGGCAAAGAACTAGAGCAGTTAATAAAAGTAAGCATGCATACTACCCAAGACAAAGAACTAGAGCAGTTAATAAAAGTAAGCATGCATACTAATCCTATTTGCTCTTCCCCATCACACTCTCATATTGTATCTTTTGTCCCTCCTTCGTCTAAGGAAGCTTCTCCCGGAGACGCAAGCTTTCACACAACTATTATGGATGCATTGGGCACAATGCAATAGAATATAACAAATATGTCATCTAGACTACAAAATATGGAAAGGAGATACGCAAAGAGCAAAGAATCCTTTACCTCCATAACTGTTGCTCAAAAGGCCATAGACAAAAATCTGTTGAGAATTACATATGAAGTAAACCTTCTTCACACTCAGTACAAGAAGTTGGAAAAGAATTTGCACAAACAACACTCTGATTATCATGCTTAATCGAAGAATTTCAATCTAGAGACAAGGTCCTTGATTGAATATGTTCATTCTCAAGTATTGGAGGTTTCCAATTCTCTAAGAAGTGCTTAAGCCGAACGTCTAGAGCAAGCAGAGAATGTTGCAATGCGTTTTTAGGCTGATGAAGATGCTGAAGCTGTTGCTGCAAAGGAAAGAGCTCTCATTGCTACCAACCCTAATAATGTTCAAAAGGAGGAAGGAAACAATAGAGGGGGGTCAAGCTCTGCTCATGGAACACAATCTAAAAGAAAACCCACTCAGGGTGGCCGAGACAGTTGTCAATCTGATAGAGGTGGCCATGATCGTGGAGGACATAGAGGTGATAGAGGCAGTGGTAGAGGTGGTCGAACAATTGGTCAGTTACTGTTAGATAAAATAAGACCGGTTCAAATAAACCTAACTTAAATAAATTTTCCATGCAGGAACAAGGAACCGAACCGGAACCGGCTAAAGAAAACTAACCGGTCAAGCTACCAAACCGATCAAGAATACTTGGAACGTGACCGCACAAAGAAAGGATCGGCCAAAGCTTAAAACCGGAATCATCAAATAGCCGATCATTCAAAAGGCAGAGAAATAACCGGAAGAAGTCCGATTACATCACTCATACCAAAAGCCTTTCGGCTAAGTCAAATGACCGACCAGTACAAGAAGACAATTCGGGTATCTGTTGAGAACGATATCAAAGGAACAGACTGAACACTTCCACATTCATGCAAGTCTGAGGAAAGACTGTAGGCTGCAGAAGACAGTACTACCGGATCTTTCTACTTCGGGATAAGACAGAAGGGAAATCTTCCAAGTACAGACAACTGTCCAACAGACAGTGCCTACATCAAGTAAAAGACAAACCCGACAGGTTTGTCTTACTCACCGGAAGAAACAGACCGACAGGTCTGAGACAGAACACCAGGTCTGAGGTTGACCATCAGGTCTGAGGAAGCGACCGCAGGTCTGAACCTCTGAAACACTGAATCACTGCACCTCTGCTCAGCCAATCAGATTCAAGGAAGTGAAATATGACCGTTGGCATATTTCACCTATAAAAGGAGGCAGGTGCAGAAGAGTAAATGCGAGACATCAGTGTGATATTGGGACATTGAGAGACATACATTTGGGATAACGAGCGCCAAGAGCATTTACTACAAGTGATAAGATTGTGCTGTTTTAGAAAGCCTAAGTGTTAAAAGTTAAAGTGTTTTACAATTTCGGTGTAAATTGTAAGAGTGTTATCGAGCAGGAAATAAGTCTCGATCGGTTTGTACTTGTATTCCTTAGTGAATATCCTTCTCGCGGCTTCGAGAGGAAGGGGTGACGTAGGAGTTTTATCTCCGAACATCCATAAAATCTGTCTTGTTATTTACTGTCTGCCGGTTTCATTACTTGACCGATTTATACCACTATAACCGACTTAATCCTATCCAAGCCGAACTTCCAGGTTACCGAAGCCGACCCATCAAACTTCAAACCTCCATTATACAATACCGATTCTGCCTATCATACAAGCGTGCCGCTTCAATCTGAAAGCAAACCTCTTCCGCGCTTGAGCCTAGTTCAAGGGTTTGTGACAGGTTGTGTAGTATTGAAACCCCGGTGTTAATCTCTAACCGGATTAACCACCACCCTTCGAGTGTGAACCGCTAACCGGTCCAACCCCCGGTTCCCCAGCGGCGATCTAGATCCTAACAATTGGTATTAGAGCAGTTAGTTTCAATACTCAAGCAAGCATGTATCAGGACAGGCCTCCAATGCTAGAAGGTGATGACTTTGCCAACTGGAAGGCACGCATGCACCTGCACTTAGTCACCTTGGATGACGAAATGGAGTCCATTCTGACCGAAGGACCGATATTCATTGATAAAGACAGAAAGGAATGAACGGCTGAAGATAGGAGAAGGAACAATCTGGACAACCATGCTAGAAACCGGATCTCCAACAGCGTGGACAGAAACACATACTGCAAGATTAGAGACTGCAAAACCGCGAAGGAAACATGGAACACGGTTATCCAGATCTTTGAAGGAAATGAAAGAACAAGGGAGAACAAAATAATGATGGCCACACAGAAGTTTGAAAGCATCAAAATGAAACCAGGAGAAACTATGAAGGAATACAGTGACCGGTTCACCGGTGTGTTAGATGAACTAGCAACTCTGGGCAAGAAGTATGAGAACAAAGAGGTAGTTATGAAGGCTTTGAGATCTCTTCCAAGTGCCTGGGACATAAAGACAATGGTAATGAGGGAATCAAAGAGCCTACGTAAGATGAAACTATACGACGTATTCGAAGATCTTAAGGCATACGAGTTCGAGATGAGATCTAGGACTGAAGAGGAAGTCTCGGCCTCAACATCAACCAGAGCACTAATCACATCTACAGAACCGGTTGCACCCACTCCTGCACCTGCACCGACACCGGCTCCTGCACCCGTACCGATCAGAACCGCCGAACAGTTCACTGAGGATGCCATGGCAATGCTTGCACAGAAGTTTGGGAGGTTCATGAAAAGAAGCCAACCGACGAACAACTACTATGGTGACAAATCCAATGTAAGATGTTATAACTGTAATTGTTTGGGACATTTTAAGTGGGAATGCAGGAAACCGAGGAGGGATACCCAGAAATCTGACTATCAAAATGACCGAAACAATTATCAACAAACTGGTGAAGGAAGTGAGGTACCGAAAGCACTGATAGCCGACGATGGAGGAAGTCTATGGGCTCACAGTGATAGTGACGATGAACTCACATGTCTCATGGCAAATGAGGAACAGGTATTTGACTCTCCTTGTGAAGAATTTACTAAAGATGAATTATACAATGCATTGAATGACATGGTAGAAGAATATAAGAACCTACTAACCATGCTACCTAAGCACCTCAACATCAGAACAGATTCCATAGTATCTATTCCAACAGAACCAGAGGTACTTATCATAACTGAACCGGAAGTCATACAACCTGATGATACCTATACTCTAGAAACCGAGTTAGATCCTAAGACTGAACAATCTAGTGAACCGACTAGAGAACTAACCGAGGAAGAAAATGCCCGACTTCAATATAAGATGGCCGCCTATAAGAGATCTAGCGATATAGTAAAGAACTTGAATAGACACTACAGGCATCCTCGTTGTAAGCGTGGCCTGGGATACACAGAAAATAGCTCTAAAAACCGAAAACCCATAGAGAAAGCAAGGCTTACAAAAGGAAACCTTCCCTTTATAAAATTTCTTAAAAGCTCCTGGACCGCTGAAGATGAGGAGACCGCATATTATAGGGAGGAAAAGCTAAAATACGATTATGTTGGTCCAACCGATTCATGGCTTGACCCTGTGAAAAGAAAAGCCGAAATCCTCAGACATAAGAAAGCCTTTCCTGAACCGCGTAGGTCAAACCATAGATCACCGAACCAAAGACCATCACCATTTAGGACATTTGAAGGAAAATCGAAATACACGAGACCGAGTGCCAAAAGGACAGTTAAGACCCTAGCAAAGAAGACCGTCCGGTTCATCAAGGTTTGGATACCTAAGGGACTAATCGCATGTGGACCCAAGTAAATGTGGGTACCAAATAGTTGTAAATATGTACATTTTGCAGGATCCAAAGAAACGGCTAGGAAACTCTGAATGGTTCCTGGACAGCGGATGCTCCAGGCACATGACCGGAAACAGCAATTTGCTAACCGATATCAGAACAGTAACCGGTGCTCTAGTCACTTTTGGTGACAACTCAAAAGGTAAAACTGTGGGCAAGGGTAAGATTGTCCATGGTAACCTAACTATTGATAATGTACTTTTAGTTGAAAACCAACGTTTTAATCTGCTTAGCATAAGTCAGATGTGTGATGCTGGATATACTATGGAATTTCTTAAACATGCATGCCTAGTTAAGAATTCTCAAGGTATCGTACTACTAACCGGAAATAGGATAGGTAATATTTACAAGGTAGACTGGAAAACTAGAGTAGAACATCCTATATGCATGATAGCTAAGACTGATCAAACCTGGCTGTGGCACAAGAGACTAAACCATCTAAACATGAAGACCTTAAACTACATTCGCGGTAAAAAGCTAGTTGAAGGTATTCCTGACATAGTATTTAACCAGGATAAGGTTTGTTCAGCATGCCAAATGGGTAAACAAACTAGGTCATCTTTTAAGAGTAAAGGAAACATTCAATCTAGCCGTTGCCTAGATCTTCTTCACATGAATTTATTTGGACCGATTCAGGTCATTATCCTAGGAGGTATGCTCTACACCATGGTAGTTATTGATGATTATTCTAGATATACATGGGTAATATTTCTACCATCTAAACGTGAAACGGTATCAAACCTGATTACACTTCTTAAGCGCCTGCAAAATGAAAAATCAACTCGCATTAACAGCATTCGAAGTGATAGAGGTACCGAATTTACCAATAGTACATTAACCGCATATCTTGATGAATCCGGCATTAGACACGAGTTGTCTAGTGCTAGGACTCCTCAACAAAATGGCCTGGCCGAGAGAAGAAACCGGACTCTCAAGGAAGCCGCACGGTCCATGATAGCCGATTCCGGCATTGCTCAAAAATTTTGGGCTAAGGCTATCAACACTGCATGCTATACACAAAACCGGTCTTTGATAAACAAATTTCACAACAAAACGCCGTATGAGGTTTATTTTAACAGAGTTCCCAAACTCAAGTACCTCAGGATTTTCGGTTGTAAATGTTATATTCATATAAATGGTAAAACCCAACTCACCGTTTTTGATGCAAAAACAGATACCGGCATCATGCTAGGGTACTCAACAGTAAGTAAAGCATATAGAGTATATTATAATAGAACTGCAACCATGGAGGAAACAATTCACGTTGTTTTCGATGAATCGGTTGAAAGCAATACTGCTTCATGCATTGATCTACACAACAGATTGGAAAATAACAACATTCACTCTGATAGTGAAGATGAGACTCCGGTTTTCAGGCGGTTTGTCCATGACCAAATGGGTAACATTGAAACCCAGCCGGATCAAGCTGTTCCACAACAGGAAGCTGACACTTCGGTCCAATCCGAGGGAGTCGGTCGGTCTGACAATCTCGTTCAGCCTACCGACATGTCTAGCCTTGATATAATAAACAGTAATTTGGTAGACATCCCTGAACTTAATCTCAGAAGAAACAGTAAACATCCTCCTGAGCAAATTATAGGTGACCCTTCAGAACCTGTTCGAACTAGGAGTCAACTTCTGGAAGGCTATTTTAACTCAGCCTTTATATCCCAAATTGAACCGAAAAGAATAGATGAAGCATTGTCAGATCCGGATTGGATCTTGGGAATGCAAGAAGAGCTAAACCAGTTCGAGAGTAGTAAAGTCTGGTACCTAGTTCCCAGACCGAAAGATCAATCGGTCATAGGAACAAGATGGGTATTCAGAAACAAACTCAATGAGGACGGTTTGGTCACAAGGAACAAAGCCAGATTAGTGGCACAAGGCTACAAACAGGAAGAAGGCATTGATTTTGAAGAATCATTTACTCCTGTAGTCAGGATTGAAGCCATTAGGATTTTTCTGGCTTTTGCAGCTTTCAAAAACTTTAAAGTTTTTCAAATGGATGTTAAAAGTGCATTTCTGAACGGTGACCTACGTGAAGAAGTGTATGTTGAACAACCACCCGGTTTCAAAAATGCTGCATTCCCAAACCACGTATACCGGCTAAATAAAGCTTTATACGGTCTAAAACAAGCACCTAGAGCCTGGTATGATACACTAACCGCATTTCTATTACAACATGATTTCACCATCGGTTCGGTGGATAAAACATTGTTTAAATTTGAAAAGAAGGAACATATCCTACTTGTTCAAATCTACGTAGATGATATCATTTTTGGATCTACCGATCCTAAGCTATGTGATAAGTTTTCAAAAATGATGACTGACAAGTTTGAAATGAGTATGATGGGAGAATTAAGTTTCTTCCTAGGTCTTCAGGTTAAACAACTCAAAGAAGGAACATTCATCAGTCAACCTAAGTACACCAAGGAGCTACTGAAGAAATTCGGGATGGACACCTGCTCCTCGACGGCTACTCCAATGAGCTCATCAATTAAATTGGACAGGGATGACGAGGGTCAATCGGTAGACCAGATTGCATACCGGGGCATGATCGGATCCCTCCTATACCTGACAGCGAGTAGACCGGACATCCAGTTTGCAGTTGGTGTATGTGGAAGATTCCAAGCAAATCCAAAACAATCTCACTACACAGCCGCAAAGAGGATACTGAAGTATCTAAAGGGCACACCTGATATCGGTCTGTGGTATCCAAAGGACTCGTCCTTCAATCTAACAAGTTACTCAGATGCAGACTATGCAGGGTGTAAGATTGACAGAAAAAGCACCAGCGGAACATGTCAGTTCCTTGGTGACCGGCTTGTTTCATGGCATAGCAAGAAGCAGACATCGGTGGCCACGTCCACTGCGGAAGCTGAATACTTGGCGGCCGGAAGTTGCTGCTCTCAACTCCTCTGGATACAACAACAACTGAAGGACTTCGGTGTTATAGCCGAAGAGTCCCCGATATTCTGTGACAACACGAGTGCCATAGCGATCACTTACAATCCGGTTCTCCACTCCAGAACCAAGCATATCGACATAAGGCATCACTTTATCCGGGAACATGTCACACTGAAGCATATCCGGCTGGAATACGTATCGACCGATCAACAAGTAGCCGATATCTTCACAAAGCCTCTACAGGAAGCTAAGTTCTCTCAATTCAGACTTACTCTCGGTTTAACCGACATTAATCAGATCCTTCCTAAGGATGCTTAAAGGGAAATCGGTTCGGACAGATAAAACCGGTAGTTCCTCCTAAGCTGTTGAACTTTGAATTTTCAAGATACCTATGGAAGAACCGCCCAGTTCATCAGATAGAGTAAACCGACCGACTACTTGGTGCATGCATCAAATAACCGCATCGAGATGAACAACTGATGACTGACCGGTTTGGAAGCAGGTCATCTTAGATTATTTGAAATTCAAACAGAAGTGGAATAATTATCAGTGTTTAGAGATGTCTGTTCTGAAATATTGCCTTTTCAAAGTAAATTGGTCGCGCCTAAAAAGACGTGAAGATCTTTTGATATCTTTCACAGTCCAGGCCTATGACCGACACCTAGACTGCAGACCTGCCTATTTCATGCAAAATCTCTTATCCTACAGTTAATACATATCATCTCATTTAATGCTTGGACAATAGGATAGTCCCTAAACTAGTATTTAAGTGAAGTAAACATTCACCACAACACTCACAAGACAAAAGAACACTCTCTCACTAAGGCAAAAATGTCTCAGTTTCCCAACATTCTTCAGGTTGATTTTCAATCCTGCTCAACCACAGATCAATATGAGATATATAAAATGATCAAATCTCTAGAGGAAACCGGCCTTCAGTGTTTCCTAGACGACAAACATACCATCTATCCGAAATCCGTTTTGGAATTCTTTTACCACGCAAAGGTGTTTAGGGGCACCCTCCACTTTGAAACCCACATTCAATCCAAAGTGGGAGGCATTGTCTTTGATTTCACCGAACGGGACTTTGCGCGGTGTCTCAGCCTGCCAAGGCACGGGATAACAGATCTAGACATTCCGGCAGATGTAAAGGCCGAGGTCTCCATCGCCTTTTCCCGGTCTGACGAACCAGTTGAAGATCACGGAGCAAAATCGCGTCTGAGAGCTGAATATCAGCTTCTAAATGATGTGATCGGTAAGAGCATCTTTGGAAGGGATGTCACAAATACCTACAGTGTCTCGAACTTCAACATGATGGCAGCTATAATCACCGGCACACCGGTAAACTGGTCCAGGGTGCTTTTTGACATCCTTATTTGGATGGTCGGCATCCGATCAGTCGGTTTCATCCCCCAACTAAGCTGTCTCCTTGTGGAGCTTGGAGTCCCAACATGTCCCGGCGAAGGTTTGAACCAAGCTCAGGTGCTGACTAAAGAAGTAACCGACCCATTTTATAGGCGGTTCGAGAGAGCTTGGAGGAGAAGAAACCGCCACAACGGTGACGTCGACTCCTATGCACCCTGAGACACTCCTTCCTGCACCCGGTCGTTTTGCTTCATGCACCGGGTGTATTCTTATCCAACTCAAGTTTGATCGTTTCGGCCTCCTCTATGTCTCTCTCGGCTCTATTTATGACTTTCTTGATTTCATGTTTTCTTCATCGTTCTCTATGCCATTTTCGGCATTGTCTCTGTTATTTTCGGCTTCAATCTAATTAATATCGGTTATGTTTATGTGCAATTAATGAGATAATCCCAATTAATGAGATAACCCCCAACCACCCGCACATTTAATATCGAACTAATCTGGTTACTTCCCAACTAACACCTACCTCGGGCTTTGCAATCTGCCGCTTCCCCATGCGCCTTGAAAAGGTAAAGATTCTTTTCCTTAATAAAACAAAACTGACCATCAATGCTTAGATTTTCCCTCCAAAACCGATCCTATATAAGGAGCCATCCTCTACTCATTTTATCACATCCGAAAGCACAAAATCACTTCTGATATTCTTGAATCCCGTCTCTCTCAATCATGCCGAGCAGAACCCTGGGAAACTTCCTAAGCATTGATTTCAACTCTTGCATGGGCGAGAGGGACTGTACTACTGAGCAGAAACTCATGTATCACTCTCTCACTGAAACCGGTCTTCGACCTTTTCTTGAAGAGGCCGGTCCTATTCTCCTAGACGATGTCAAGGCCTTCTTTCGAAGCGCCTGCATCAGGGGAAAGTACATCGTCTCTACTGTCAGAGACCATACTTTCTGGATCGATGAGGTTGAGTTTGCCTCACTATTCGGTCTACCCACTAAAGGTTTCTCTGACTTTCTGACTATTCAGGACCTTGCGGGATTTGAAACCGCGCAATACCTGTCGGCCACCCCTGCTCCGGTGGAACACTTTGGGTCAAAAACACAGCTTGCTATTCACGGTCAGCTACTGCTCGAAATCGTGACCCGGTCAATTCTGTGTCAATCACCGAATCAACGGTATTCTAGGAATACCTACAACCTTATGACCCACATCCTTTGCGAATCGGCCATCAACTGGTCAACGGTCATATGGGAAAACCTAAAGAATATGGTGCTGACCAAGAAAGGTCTCGGGTATGCACCGCATATCAGCAAGCTGATTCTTGGGTACCGACCAGAGTTCGGACCGGGCACACTGGCTTCTTCCTCAAACATCCCCGACAAGGATTCTGTAATAGACCGAATTTGTAGAATGTCTTTTCAATAGGCTGTACTTTACATTATTTCTGTATGTCTATCTCTGTACCGAATCTTATGCCGGTTCCCTTTCTCTACTATTTCTTGAATTTTAATATCATTTCAGTTTAAATGACCGTGTCTTCTTAATTCTTTGATCATTTATCTACGTAACCGGTTAACATCTTCAAACTATAACCGCGTTCTTATCCGGTCACATAAAACCTGCTTAATCTGTTAACACTCTGATCACTCAAAATAACCGGTTAGACTTAGAAACCGTTCAATCAATCGGTTTCAAAGAAAAGAGTGCGTCATCAATGACATAAGCAAAGGCTTTTGGAGGGAAATTTCCCGCCCAAAACTGCCGCCCCCCTTTTGGTTTACCGCCCATGGTTTGGCGCCCACAGTTTGCCGTCTCTTTCAAATTGGAGGGAAAATTCCTGCCCATTATTGATGGGACGGTTGGGCTTCCAAACCGCATCTATAAAAGGGACTTTCGGTCATTTTATTTCATTCTCACGCGAATCTGCTTTCTCTCTCTAAGCTCTCTAACTCTTTGAAGCGGTTCTCTCTCACATTCTCAAACTCTATAACATGGGGCGTGATTCGGCTTTGTTCAGACTCTATTCTCAGGTGGATTTCGAAGAAATCCGGCTAAAAGGTACGCCTGAGGCGAAGGAAGTCATTGACCGGGTAATCAAAACCGGTCTGGAATATTTCCTCGGCGGTCCTCATGTTATTTACAAAGATGCGGTCGAAGAGTTCTTCAAAACCGCAACCGTCGCCTACGACAAGATCACCGCGACTGTATGCGGTTCCCAAATAGAGCTCACCGAAGCATTGGTGGCCGAGAGCCTGCATCTTCCAACAACCGGCCAGGATGCAACGGCAGAAATAGAGCAAGACACCTTTGAGGCGGCTTGCCACATTCTATCGGCAACTAATGAGCCGATCAAAACATCCGGGAGCAAACAAATGTTGAAGCCGGAGTTAATCCCGGTGTGTGACATCTTCGCACGGGCGATTCTTGCGAGGGGAGGAAACCTCAGCAACCTCACAAGAGATAAAATCAAGATGCTAATCGGTCTGATGGAGGGAAGAGAGGTCAACTAGGCAAGAGCGGTGTTCAGCAACCTTATTGATATGGTGAAACCGGACTCAAACCGGTCGTGGGGATACGCCGTGCCTCTCGGTAAGATCTTCCTCCACCTAAATCTCGACATCGGTCCCGGCGTCGCTGTCGCAGAACGATGCCTCATTAGATCAAGGCAATTCCTTGAAAGGACGCAGCCGCCCCCCAGTTCCACAGGTGGCCGAAAGAAGAAATCCGCCAAGAAAGCTGGCTAAGCCAGAGCAAAGGCCGAAAGCAAAGGCAAAGAAAAGATATCTTTCTCAGAACCACCACAACAAACAGAAGATGAGTGGGCATCTGAGCACACCGATCCGGAGAAGACCGAGGATGATAGAACGGTCAATAAAGACGACTATTCGGCCCAGAGTCCGAATAATGCCGGATCAAACATCAACCCTGAGACCGCCGAGGGCAGAGAAGAGGGTGGTGAAGAAGAGGTTGACAAAGAAGCCGATGACGAAGGCGCCGACAAAACGAGGGAGGAGGCCGAAGAAGCAGAGGCCGATAGGATAGCTAGGAAAATCCTTCAAGGCGTCAAAAGAAGAGCCGAGACGATTGAAGAACTATACCTGGAGTGGCACGAGCACCGGTTTGATACACCGTATAGAGAAATCCTACCGGGACACACGGAAAAGCAACGCATCGACAGATTGGAGGAAGTGGAGGACCTGATGATGGACATTACAAACTCCAACACACTCCAAGAGGTACAACACCGAAATTGTCTCTTGTTACCGAAGGTTCAACTTCGGAAACTAAAGACAAAAATCCGGAAAATTACGGAAGAGATCAACAAGATAGAATCGGTGGACACCATAGCGCCGCGGGTTTTAGCAAGGCTTGACAAAGCCAAAGGGGAACTAATTCAAGAAATCGAGCGGCTGGAAGCCATATGCAGCCGAATGCAAGTCCCGGTCTATACTGCTCCACAGATCGAAAGGTTTCCGGTTAACTGTCCAACACCTCCAAGGGAGAATGCGGCACCGATAGAATCCAGTGACAGAGCCGATCCAAATCTCACCGAGCAATCACCACCCCCACCATCGGAAGTCACCGCTTCAGACTTCACTAAAGAATGGGTTGAGGACCGACTTCAAAAGCTTGAAGCATCCATATCAGAACGGATTAATAGCCGCATTGAAGAATTCGACGAGTCCACGGTTCAGCCGTTCAAAGATAGATCTGGCAGGATAGTTGATTCGGCCCTCAAGTTTGCCGACGTCACAAGGTATCAACTGGAGAGAAATCAAGAACAGCTTTCAGAACTCGGCGAAGGTCTGCGGGAAGAGACGGTTCAGCGAGATAAATGTGTTCAGCGAACCGCAATTCTGGAGGATGTGACCTCCGATTTAAAGGAAGACCTCGACCGGCTTGAGAGAGATACCGATCAACGGCTGACTGCGATGAGTGAGGATCTGATCGGCACGACACTTAACCGGGTCTCCGAACTCGAGAAGATAAATGGGAATCTCGTGGCCGAAGTGAAGGCGCTTTCCGAACAAATGGCCGAAATTCTAAGGGCTAAGGTGAACGCGGACGCCGCGGCTGTAGCGGCTGATGCTCAAGTAGCTAAGAGGGTCCAGGATGCGCTGGATGCCGAAGCAGGAAAAGATAATGAGGCACCGCGCTCATCTCAGCTGACCGAAGCGGAAGAGGAAGCCGCGCGAATTAAAAAGGCTGAGGCCATATTCCCAGGGTTTGCTGAAAAAGTAGCCACTCAAGCTGCGGAGGATGCCGCACGGTTGGAAAGGGAGGCACGGAGGCTGGAAGGCTACGCAAAGGAAAACAAGAAGAAAAAGGCAGCCGCCTCCGCTTCAGCACCGAAAAAGAGAAAAAGGGAGGCCCCTAAGAAAGTTCAGATAGCCGAGCTTCTCAATAAGGTCACTGACACGGTCGTAACGGGTACATCGCAGCAGGACGACCAAGTCGAAGGGGAAGTCGAAGAACAACTGCAGTCCCGGTCCACAAAACGCCGAACTTCCGAACCGACCGGTCAACAGCAACCGAAGAAGAAGAGCATATATGACTTCTCGGACTCTGAATAGGGACTATCTTTCCTCTTATTGCCTTAGTGCTTTTATATATATTTTGTCTCTTTCGGTTATCTATATATATATATAAAGTTACTTTTTGAAACCGGCCATCTTTTGCATTTCTACTTAGTTTTGATAATTTTAAATAAAATAATCAAAAAGGGAGAAATTGATAAGATAAAAGATAAAAACTCTTATAAAGACTCTTCCAAAATTTTTCTCAAACATTTTTCGAAAAATTCTCCCAAGTCAGTTTCAAAAATCCGGCCAAACAAAACAACCGGCCTACGGTTGCAAACTTACATGATTTTGATAATTTTAAATAAAATAATCAAAAAGGGAGAAATTGTTAGATAAAATAAGACCGGTTCAAATAAACCTAACTTAAATAAATTTTCCATGCAGGAACAAGGAACCGAACCGGAACCGGATAAAGAAAACTAACCGGTCAAGCTACCAAACCGATCAAGAATACTTGGAACGTGACCGCACAAAGAAAGGATCGGCCAAAGCTTAAAACCGGAATCATCAAATAGCCGATCATCCAAAAGGCAGAGAAATAACCGGAAGAAGTCCGGTTACATCACTCATACCAAAAGCCTTTCGGCTAAGTCAAATGATCGACCAGTACAAGAAGACAATTCGGGTATCTGTTGAGAACGATATCAAAGGAACAGACTGAACACTTCCACATTCATGCAAGTCTGAGGAAAGACTGTAGGCTGCAGAAGACAGTACTACCGGATCTTTCTACTTCGGGATAAGACAGAAGGGAAATCTTCCAAGTACAGACAACTGTCCAACAGACAGTGCCTACATCAAGTAAAAGACAAACCCGGCAGATTTGTCTTACTCACCGGAAGAAATAGACCGACAGGTCTGAGACAGAACACCAGGTCTGAGGTTGACCATCAGGTCTGAGGAAGCGACCGCAGGTCTGAACCTCTGAAACACTGAATCACTGCACCTCTGCTCAGCCAATCAGATTCAAGGAAGTGAAATATGACCGTTGGCATATTTCACCTATAAAAGGAGGCAGTTGCAGAAGAGTAAATGCGGGACATCAGTGTGATATTGGGACATTGAGAGACATACATTTGGGATAACGAGCGCCAAGAGCATTTACTACAAGTGATAAGATTGTGCTGTTTTAGAAAGCCTAAGTGTTAAAAGTTAAAGTGTTTTACAATTTCGGTGTAAATTGTAAGAGTGTTATCGAGCAGGAAATAAGTCTCGATCGCTTTGTACTTGTATTCCTTAGTGAATATCCTTCTCGCGGCTTCGAGAGGAAGGGGTGACGTAGGAGTTTTATCTCCGAACATCCATAAAATCTGTCTTGTTATTTACTGTCTGCCGGTTTCATTACTTGACCGATTTATACCACTATAACCGACTTAATCCTATCCAAGCCGAACTTCTAGGTTACCGAAGCCGACCCATCAAACTTCAAACCTCCATTATACAATACCGATTCTGCCTATCATACAAGCGTGCCGCTTCAATCTGAAAGCAAACCTCTTCCGCGCTTGAACCTAGTTCAAGGGTTTGTGACAGGTTGTGTAGTATTGAAACCCCGGTGTTAATCTCTAACCGGATTAACCACCACCCTTCGAGTGTGAACCGCTAACCGGTCCAACCCCCGGTTCCCCAGCGGCGATCTAGATCCTAACAGTTACGTAACCTTCTAACTAGGTAATCGATTCTTCAAAAACCAGATTCAAGAGTTAAAAGGGAAGGACCTTAAATCTAATATCTTGTGTTTTGTATCTTTTACTATGTCTGAATACTTTGATTAAATTTTTGTGATCATAATCATTTTGATTTGTGTTCTCAATCTTTATTTCTACTGCTTGGTTTTAACATCATCAAAAAGGGGGAAATTGTTGGGAAAAATCAAAACAAAGAAAAGACAAAGTTAATAAAGAAATAAATAATTTACTTAACTTTAAAAGAATACAAACGACTTTTATGGCTTGGAACATAATTTTGATGATGTAAATATAATAAGACTGAGCTGTCTATTTGTTTTATGCAGGCACAAATCTAAAAGACTGATACTTCAGACGCGGTCTAAAGCAGGCTGTCCTAGGATGGATGTTCTAAGACGTCTTACATAGTTAGATGAGGTCGTCTAATTCATTTAGACACGTTCTAAAGAAAATCGTAGTTAGATGAGGACGTCTAACTCCTTTAGACGTTGTCTAAAGGGAAGCGTAGTTAGACAAGGTCGTCTAACTTCTTTAGACGCGGTCTAAAGGAAAGCGTAGTTAGACGATGACGTCTAACTCTTTTAGACGTTGTCTAAAGGTAAATGTACTTAGACGAGGACGTCTAACTCCTTTAGACACTATGTAAAAGGATACATAGTTAGACGAGGACGTCTAACTCCTTTAGATGTTGTCTAAAGGAAAGCGTAGTTAGACGAGGATGTCTAACTCATTTAGACGGTGTGTAAAGGGAAGCGTAGTTAGACGAGGATGTCTAACTCCTTTAGACGCTGTCTAAAGGGATGCGTAGTTAGACGTGGACGTCTAACTCCTTTAGATGTTGTCTATAGGGATATGTAGTTAGACGAGGTCGTCTAACTCCTTTAGACTAGGTCTAAAGGAAAGCGTAGTTAGACGAGGATGTCTAACTCCTTTAGATGCTGTCTAAAGGGAAGAATAGTTAGACAAGGACGTCTAACTCCTTTAGACGCGGTCTAAAGGAAAGAGTAGTTATATGGGGTCGTTTATCTCCTTTAGACGCGGTCTAAAGGAAAATGTCTAATTCCTTGATTTAGCAACCGTCTGAAGATAACATCTGTGTAACCACGTACTCTCTACTATCTGTAACTCCTGTCTTCAGCAGTCTAATAAGCCAGCTAATTCTATTAAATGAATGAATGCCACGTACGCGGATATCTCTCAAATATATTTCTAGTACAAGACAAGATCAGAGGATATTCGGCGCACTGGGGTTATTGAAGACCAAACCCAAACGATTTAGGTATATCTTTCAGGTTTAACCCCGAATATCGAAAGAGTTGTATTAAATCTCTTAGTTTAGGTCACTCTTAACTAATTTCTTTCCCCTTTTTGAATTGGTGATTTGGTTTCTAAGTATATAAATATTGTTTAATTGTCCAACATAATCACTCATTCTAAGTATAATCAAACACAAACCTTATACATCATATTATAATCAAACACAAACCTATACTTGTAACTTCAATCACAACGTCCCTTACGTAGAATACTGAATCACAATATGTTTGGAAATTAAAACAAGATTCATATAATTAGAAACCAAAACATCAATTCAAAAAGGGGAAATAAATTAGTTAAGAGTGACCAAAACCAAGAGATTTAATACAAATCTTTCGGTTTTGGTCTTCAATAACCCAAAAAAACAAATGCTGGTAAGTGTGCAAAACCAAAAGATATAGTATATATCGTTTGTTATATCCCCTTAAGAAAACCCAACACTTAGAAGTTTTGTAGTTTTATTGGGAAGGGGTCAAAACCGAAAGATTTAGTCTATATCTTTCGGTATATCCCCAAAATAAAACTCCACACTTAGAAAATTTCTGATATTTTTTTTGGAAGGGGTTAAAGCCGAAAAATATAGTCTATATCTTTTGGTATACCCCCTAAAAGAAAACCCTATACTTAGAAAATTTTTACTTTCTTTAAAAGGGTTAAAGCCGAAAGATATAGTCTACATCTTTTGGTATAGCCCCAAAAAGAAAATCCCTCACTTAGAAGATTTCTGAATTTTTTTTGGAAGGGATCAAAGCTGAAAGATATAGTCTATATCTTTCGGTATTCACCTTTCAAAAAAAGACTGTTTTTTGGAAGGATTCAAAGCCTAAAGATAGATGATATATCTTTCGGTATTGTCTCCAAATATCGAAAGATATGTAGAGCCTGTAGGTATCTTTTCTCATTCGCGACAGATTTCTTCCTTTCGCCATCTAAACCGACAGATATATAGAAATTTGTTGGGGAGATCTTTCGGTAAAACCCCTTTTTTTACTAGTGGATATTGACCTAATTGGGGATTAAAAAAGGTGTATTCGAGCACTTTAGAAAACCAAGGCTTTGCCTTGAGAGCATCGCTTCCTTGTGAGTTATGTGTGAGCTTTCATTTTGAGAGAATAATTGTAATAATCTTATAACAATTTTTAAAATAAAGTTGAGAGCTTCTTGTGTTTCGAAAGAGGATGTAACTCTGTTTTGACCGAACCACTATAAATCTTGCGTATGAGTTCTTTAGTTTCTCATGGTAATGCAAGGGAAGCTGGATCCAACGGCAAAGATAATTTATTTACTGGATTTCAAAGAATGACAAAGGGTATAAAGTTTGGCTAGAAGAAGGTGGAGATAATGTGTTGGGATCGGTTTTACTAATAAAGACTAGGGTCTGACTATTGTGAATAACTTACGATAAACGATTCGATAATAATCCTATGAGGGATTAGTATCTATTTCTATTCTACGTAAATCTTCACAAACTCTTGAAACAGATTCAATTGCGGAACTGTTTGTTGGATTTGAAGCTTTTGATAATTGAATGCAAATAGAACAATGTAAAGAACACAAGGAGTTTTATGGATGTTTTGAGATAAAACTCCTACATCACTCCATTCTTCTACAATCGGAAGGATATCCACTAAGACTTTGAATCAGATACAACTCACTGAATTAACTAACTCTTTATTAAATAGAACCGCCTCTGTCCAACTTACAACACTAAGGTTTCTCACTGAAAAGACAATATTACAATATAATCACAACAAAACAGTAAGAGATTTTTCTTGAGAGAATTTTGTGAAGTAGTAAGTCAGTTGTTAGAACCATTAGTTGTAAGTTCGTTTTCTTAGCATTTCGTTGGATTATCCAAACGTTCGACCATTGTCCTTGGGCTTCTATTTATAGTTGAAGTACACCAACGGTCAAATATTCTTTGTGGACACGTGGCATGTGTCCTTTGGACAACCTCCTATATTACGAGAGTACAGTATACTCTAAGTATTTGGATTGTGGACGTACCGAATAGGCAGTGCGCCGAATATCCTCTGATCTTGTCTTGTACTAGAAATATATTTGAGAGATATCCGCGTACGTGGCATTCATTCATTTAATAGAATTAGCTGGCTTATTAGACTGCTGAAGACAGGAGTTAAACATAGTAGAGAGTACGTGGTTACACAGATGTTATCTTCAGACGGTTGCTAAATCAAGGAATTAGACATTTTCCTTTAGACCGCGTCTAAAGGAGATAAACGACCCCATATAACTACTCTTTCCTTCAGACGGTTGCTAAATCAAGGAATTAGACATTTTCCTTTAGACGCAGTCTAAAGGAAAGAGTAGTTATATGGGGTCGTTTATCTCCTTTAGACGCGGTCTAAAGGAAAATGTCTAATTCCTTGATTTAGCAACCGTCTGAAGATAACATCTGTGTAACCACGTACTCTCTACTATCTGTAACTCCTGTCTTCAGCAGTCTAATAAGCCAGCTAATTCTATTAAATGAATGAATGCCACGTACGCGGATATCTCTCAAATATATTTCTAGTACAAGACAAGATCAGAGGATATTCGGCGCACTGCCTATTCGGTACGTCCACAATCCAAATACTTAGAGTATACTGTACTCTCGTAATATAGGAGGTTGTCCAAAGGACACATGCCACGTGTCCACAAAGAATATTTGACCGTTGGTGTACTTCAACTATAAATAGAAGCCCAAGGACAATGGTCGAACGGTTGGATAATCCAACGAAATGCTAAGAAAACGAACTTACAACTAATGGTTCTAACAACTGACTTACTACTTCACAAAATTCTCTCAAGAAAAATCTCTTACTGTTTTGTTGTGATTATATTGTAATATTGTCTTTTCTGTGAGAAACCTTAGTGTTGTAAGTTGAACAGAGGCGGTTCTATTTAATAAAGAGTTAGTTAATTCAGTGAGTTGTATCTGATTCAAAGTCTTAGTGGATATCCTTCCGATTGTAGAAGAATGGAGTGATGTAGGAGTTTTATCTCAAAACATCCATAAAACTCCTTGTGTTCTTTACATTGTTCTATTTGCATTCAATTATCAAAAGCTTCAAATCCAACAAACAGTTCCGCAATTGAATCTGTTTCAAGAGTTTGTGAAGATTTACGTAGAATAGAAATAGATACTAATCCCTCATAGGATTATTATCGAATCGTTTATCGTAAGTTATTCACAATAGTCAGACCCTAGTCTTTATTAGTAAAACCGATCCCAACACATTATCTCCACCTTCTTCTAGCCAAACTTTATACCCTTTGTCATTCTTTGAAATCCAGTAAATAAATTATCTTTGCCGTTGGATCCAGCTTCCCTTGCATTACCATGAGAAACTAAAGAACTCATACGCAAGATTTATAGTGGTTCGGTCAAAACAGAGTTACATCCTCTTTCGAAACACAAGAAGCTCTCAACTTTATTTTAAAAATTGTTATAAGATTATTACAAGTATTCTCTCAAAATGAAAGCTCACACATAACTCACAAGGAAGCGATGCTCTCAAGGCAAAGACTTGGTTTTCTAAAGTGCTCGAATACACCTTTTTTAATCCCCAATTAGGTCAATATCCACTAGTAAAAAAAGGGGTTTTACCGAAAGATCTCCCCAACAAATTTCTATATATCTGTCAGTTTAGATGGCGAAAGGAAGAAATCTGTCGCGAATGAGAAAAGATACCTACAGGCTCTACATATCTTTCGATATTTGGAGACAATACCGAAAGATATATCATCTATCTTTAGGCTTTGAATCCTTCCAAAAAACAGTCTTTTTTTGAAAGGTGAATACCGAAAGATATAGACTATATCTTTCAGCTTTGATCCCTTCCAAAAAAAATTCAGAAATCTTCTAAGTGAGGGATTTTCTTTTTGGGGCTATACCAAAAGATGTAGACTATATCTTTCGGCTTTAACCCTTTTAAAGAAAGTAAAAATTTTCTAAGTATAGGGTTTTCTTTTAGGGGGTATACCAAAAGATATAGACTATATTTTTCGGCTTTAACCCCTTCCAAAAAAAATATCAGAAATTTTCTAAGTGTGGAGTTTTATTTTGGGGATATACCGAAAGATATAGACTAAATCTTTCGGTTTTGACCCCTTCCCAATAAAACTACAAAACTTCTAAGTGTTGGGTTTTCTTAAGGGGATATAACAAACGATATATACTATATCTTTTGGTTTTGCACACTTACCAGCATTTGTTTTTTTGGGTTATTGAAGACCAAAACCGAAAGATTTGTATTAAATCTCTTGGTTTTGGTCACTCTTAACTAATTTATTTCCCCTTTTTGAATTGATGTTTTGGTTTCTAATTATATGAATCTTGTTTTAATTTCCAAACATATTGTGATTCAGTATTCTACGTAAGGGACGTTGTGATTGAAGTTACAAGTATAGGTTTGTGTTTGATTATAATATGATGTATAAGGTTTGTGTTTGATTATACTTAGAATGAGTGATTATGTTTTATATTTTTATATGTAGGGGTTTTGTTTGATTTATATGTATAAGATTGTGTTTAGGTTTTAAGGATAAAATATAATAATGCTTCAATCTGGTAAAATAATTATTTTGAAAAGAGTCTAATACAGAAAGATTTACCCTCAATCTTTCGGTATTCAAGGGTAAAACCGAAAGATTTGTCTAAATATTTTGGTTTTTCCCACTTCCCATCACTTATTTTTTTTGAGTTATTGAAGACCAAACCCGAAAGATTTAGGTATATCTTTCGGATTTACCCCCGAATACTGAAAGAGTTGTATTAAATCTCTTAGTTTATGTCACTCTTAACTAATTTATTTCCCCTCTTTAAATTGATGTTTTGATTTCTAAGTATATGAATCTTGTTTAATTGTCCAAACATATCCATTATGATTCAATATTCCAAGTAATGGGTTGTGATTGAAGTTACAAGTATATGTTTGTGTTTGATTATACTTAGAATGAGTGATTATGTTTTATATTTTTATGTGTAGAGGTTTTGTTTGATTTATAAGTATAAGATTGTGTTTAGGTTTTTAAGGATAAAATATAATAATGCTTCAATCTGGTAAAATAATTAATTGGAAAATAGTCTAATACCGAAAGATTTATCCTAAATCTTTCAAAATTCAAGGGTAAAACCGAAAGATTTGTCTAAATCTTTCGGTTTTGCCCACTTCCTAGCAATTATTTTTTTGGGGTTATTGAAGACCAAACCCAAACGATTTAGGTATATCTTTCAGGTTTAACCCCGAATATCGAAAGAGTTGTATTAAATCTCTTAGTTTAGGTCACTCTTAACTAATTTCTTTCCCCTTTTTGAATTGGTGATTTGGTTTCTAAGTATATAAATATTGTTTAATTGTCCAAACATATCCATTGTGATTCAATATTCCAAGTAGGGGGTTGTGATTGAAGTTACAAGTATAGGTTTGTGTTTGATTATACTTAGAATAAGTGATTATGTTTTATATTTCTATGTATAGAAGTTTTGTTTGATTTATAAGTATAAGATTGTGTTTAAATTTTAAGGATAAAATATAATAATGCTTCAATTTGGTAAAATAACAAGGGTAAAATCGAAAGATTTGTCTAAATTTTTCAGTTTTTCCCACTTTTCAGCATTTGTTTTTTTTTTTGTTATTGAAGACCAAACCCGAAAGATTTAGGTATATCTTTCGGTTTAGGTGCAGAATAACGAAATATATGCCCTATATCTTTCGTTAATGTCCTTCTTCAATAATTTTCTTCATTTATTTCTTGTTTAATTATCTAAGAATATGAATTATATTTTAATAACCGAGTATATAGGGATTGTGATTTGTTTTACAAGTATAGGTTTGTGTTTGATTATATAAACATGTATAAGTTTTGTGTTTAAGTTTAATTAGAATGTGAGTTTATGATTTTTGTTTGTATGTGTAGGTGTTGTGTTTCATTTCTAAATAGAGTATTGTGATTAGTTTGTGAAGGATAAGATATATTCAGGCTTCAATCAGATTAAAAATGAAATTATAAAGAATCAGATACTGAAAGATTCAAGGAAAATCTTTCGGTATTCCATGGTAAAGCCGAAAGATATAGTCATATCTTTCGGTTTTACCTCTTTTCCAGTAGTTTTAGAGTATTAGGGTGAATTAGGACAAAGCCGATAGATTGTTAAACCTTTTAATTGTTAACACCTTTTGATAAATTTTGTGTAAAGAAATGTTAATTTGGTGAATGTTAAGCCTTTTGATTCTAAATTTTGGAATATTTTTTTTAAATAAAGATAAAATTCCTTTCAGCATCTATCTAACTTAATTACTTAGGGTTTGATAAATTAACTGTTAATGATCTATAATAATAAATTAGGGAGAATAAACGAATCTTAATGATAGTTTTTATCCATCTTATTAGAATGATGGAAGTACCCAACAAAACTTGGATGAACTTACGTCGAGATCATCCAAAATATGAGGAAGGAGTTGACCACTTCCTAGATTTTGTAGTGAGTAGTACTAGACGACAGAAAGTGAAATGTCTTTGCGTGAAATGTTAGAACATGACTTTGATGGACATAGTCGATGTGAAGACTCACCTCATCGTTTATGGAATAAATGTGAATTATGAATTCTGGTATTGTCATGGAGAAAAGAGGAGTACTACTAACATGGTTTATGATGATGATGATGATGATGACGATGATGATGACGTGGTGCCAGAAGTCACAAGTACTTCACTAACTTGAATAATATGGTCAATGAAGAACATTATATGCAAGATTTTATACACGATATGTTCTCCAACGTTAATACTGGCCCGAACAACGATGGACCAGTCAAGGATGCGCAGATATTCTATAAATTGCTTAATGATTCTAACAACCTTTATATAAAGGTGCACGAATAACCAAATCATCATCACTATTGAAACTCCTCCATATAAAGAATGTCGGTCAATGGACAAACGCTTCATTCTATATGTTGTTGCGTCTACTTAATGAGGATATATTACCGATGGATGCTCAATTTCCAAATTCATACTACGAATGTAAGAAGTTCATTACAGATATTGGGCTTAACTATGAGAAGATAAATGCATGTAAGAGCAATTGTATACTATTTTGGAAGAAAGACAAAAATTTGGAGTCTTATAGAGTTTGTGGCCTTTCTAGATGGAAAGTCGACCAAACAAGTGGCGTAGTTCGGAAGAAACAAAATGGAAAATTTATGCCCACTAAGGTGTTTAGATATTTTCCTCTAATACCAAGACTGCAGAGGATATACATGTGCTCTAAGACCTCTCCAATAATGAGATGGCACAAGGAAGTAAGAGTTGAAGGTGATATTTTGAGACATCCGATTGATTCATACACTTGGAAAATGTTTGATGAGAGGTATAAGGACTTCGCGTCGGACCCACGTAGCGTGAGACTTGGTTTATCAAGCAATGGGTTCCAACCTTTTGCAAATGGGAAAAAGTCATACAGTATTTGGCCGGTTATTCTAATTCCTTATAACATGTCAACCGCTCTTTGCATGGATTCTAGCAATTTCATTCTATCTATGTTAATTCTAGGTCCAAAGAGTCTGGGATATCCAATTGACATATTTCTACAGCCATTGATCGAAGAGTTGACTAAACTATGGCATAGTGGTTTGAGAACGTTTGATGTACACACCTCGTAATACTTTAATATGCGAACAATTTTGCTATGGACCAATAACGACTTTCCATCGTATGCAAATTTGTCAGGGTTGATTACAAAAGGGAAACTCGCTTTCCCTTGTTGTAACAAGGACACTATATCTCTTCGATTGGTTAATTGGCAGAAACAATGTTACATGGGTCACCGACGCTTCCTTCTACCAAACTACAAATACAGGAGGGACAAAGAGTCGTTTGATGGTCGAATAGATTATAGAGAGCCCTCAAAATTATTAACGGGACAAGAATTTTACGAGCAAACACGAGACCTAGAAGGCATAGTTCTAACTACGGATCAAAGGAAGAAAACTAAGATATATCATGAAACACGGGGAGACAATTGGATCAAACATAGCATTTTCTTCAATTTGTCTTATTGGAGATTATTATTATTGAGACATAATTTGGATGTGATGCATATTGAGAAAAATATTTGTGATAGCGTATTGAGAACAATGAAGAATGTGATAGAGAAGACTAAGAATGGTCCTAAAGCCCAAAAAGATTTAAACTCTTGAACATAAAATACTAGTTACATCCTATAGATGTCGAAGGAGTAGTTCATTATCCATAAGCCCCTTTAACTTTGTCCTCTGAGAATAAACAACGTCTTTGTTTCTGAAGGATTTTAAGTTGCTTGATGGCTTTTGCTCAAACATTGGAGGTTGTATAAATTTGTAAGAGAAGAAGATTACGGGATTCAAGAGTCATGCTTGTCACATTTTATTAGAATACCTTATTTCTTTAGCAACCCGTGGATTGCTTCTAGATGTTGTGTATGATGCTATAGTAAATTTGTCCCAATTCTTTCGTTTGTTGTGTTCCAAAGTGTTGAGTGAATTAGACCTAGAACAATTGTACTTGGATATTGTGACGACACTATGCAAATTGGAAATGATTTTTCCATTATCGTTGTTCGACATCATGATGCAACTCCCGATACACTTGTCACTTGAGGATATACTTGGGGGTCCTGTCCAGTTTCGATAGATGTATCCGATAGAACAATACATTGGTACAATAAAAAGATATTTGCGAAATAAAAATCACCAGAAGGCTCAATAAGCGAGAGTTATCTTGTGAATGAAAGTATTCGTCTATGTGCCAAGTACATGGAAGAAGTTCTTGAACCATGTTCAATCACGAGTCTCTCAGTATATTCATCGTTGGAAGAACTATTCAATGGAACAATATAATATAACTTGGATTATTACGATCGAGATATGGCTCATTCATACATCTTGAAAAATTGTTCTGAAGCAGAACCATTTTACATGTATGATTTCATATTACTATGTTAGTACAAATTATTAGCATTAAAGATATGATTTTAGAATTTAAAATTAAACACACGTGCAATGAGTATGTGGTGAATTGCAATAAATGGAGTCCCGTGGGGGAAATTCCCCAATGTATGTTAGCTATTTTAAGCATAGAATGAGTAGATACCAGAACCATGCATATCTGATAACTTTAACTTGATTCTACAATTTACGAATAATTTAACTTCAGTCTTAATTTACGTATATAGGTCGCCCAATTAACAAACGATAGCGATATATCAAGAGACCTTAAGATCTTAAGCTCCGGTCCAACTATGTACTCATTTAGTTTTGTTTGGTGTAAAATAAACGAATACAAATTTTGTACAGAAAAACACGACGAAGGTCTAACCACTCAAAACAACGAAGTTGTTGTTGTAGGAAACAATGGATCAGATACTCTATTATACTATGAAGTTTTAACGGACATAATCCAAGTACAATAATTTTCTCACAGACAGGTTGTCCACTTCAAGTGTCAGTGGTTTGATGCACATTCTGGGGAACATGGAATGAAAGTGGATAAATATGGCTTCGAAAGTATAAATGTCAACCGACTTTTAAAAACCCAAATGAAGGAACCTTATATTTTGGCGAGTCAAGCAAAACAAGTATTCTACGCCCCTGATATGGCATCACGACCCGGTTGGAAGATTGTGATAAAAATAAATTCACGTTTTACAAATATGTATTTAAGATTAGATTAATGTTTACCTTAAACTTCACATCATATTGATTTTATAGTAATAAATATTCTCGTACTATCCTTGTTAACAAGTACGTATAATGCCGCTAAGAACACTCATCAAAACTTTTAGGGGCTGATTTCACAGGTAGGTGACCTTACGACCCATGGGGGGTCTTCAAGGAGCCGAGGAGAGCATTCAAGGGACCCGGTGTTGCCTTCAAAGGGTTCAGTGTTAAATCATGTCCCAATATTTTCTTTCATACCAAACTAGTATCCACAAGAGGAGGATGAGGCTAAGAATTTCATTAAGAGTACATTTCTGGGGGCAGAGCAGGACCAGGAGGCTGAGCATGAGCAGAAGCATCATGAGGATGACAGTCCACTCTGGACACTACTGTTACCGATTATGATCCAGCAGATTGAGAGTTCCTCTGTAGACACCACTTCTTCACCGAGAATTTCAAGGTACGTATAATTTCAGAATTAAAATATGTACTGACGACACTAGTTCTAACTTCTTTTTTATTTTAAATGCAGAAAAAAAACTCTATCAATATTGTCAACAGAAAACAAGTGAAGTTTCTACACCATACAGGCAATAAACCATTTTTACGCGTAGAAGAAGAAATGGTATGTAAATTATTCAATTATACCTATTATAAATAATTTAAATAATTTACTAATGAACACTAAATTATTTGAACAAACGGTTGAACTGGAACGTCCACCAATAATCATAGAGAGGTTCATAAAGACTCAAACTCTAAGACCCACCAAAGACAACCCGACCCTGACGCTGAACCTAATGTCACAAGAGAAGATCGTAAGTTAATAAATAAGTTTAATTGAAAATTTAATAAAACTATATATACATCTTATACAATGAAACTTTAAAATGTGCAGGTGGAGATGGAACAAATGATTAATGACACGCCCGATATCTCTGACTTTGATGTGACCGAAAGAGTGTTTGGGCCCCAACGACATGGGACGATGATGGGTATGGTTTCAAACGTGTGGCCAACGCATTTTTACGAGGGTCGACGGAGGGGCAATAATTCTCAACGTGGAGGGTCATTGTTAAAGGATGAGAATCAAGAATTCCGGACACGGGTGAATGAACTCGAAAGTAACAACGACAAAATGCAAGCTGAATTGGCAAAATCTCAACGACAAATTGCATTTATATTATCACAGTTACCAAATCAACCACCACTCCCGAGTTAGTACATTTCAGTAAATGTTTTTTTCATGCATTATGTACTTTTTGGATTTCATAGATTAGTTTATCGTGTTTGGAGTAAGTACTTTTTGGATTAGTATACTGTATTTCGTATTGGATTAAGAATTTTGGAAATGTAATGATTTTTTTGTTAATGAATTATATTTTATTTCTTTTTGTTTGGCTGATAATTAACAGGTTAAGATTATGTAAAAAAACAAATAAAATCATTAAAAATCTGTAAAGAGGGAATACCGAAAGATATCATGGAATCTGTCGGAAATCCTATTTACATAATTCCGACAATTTTACATAAATATGTCGGAAAATCCTAATTACATAATTCCGACAGTTTTATATTAATTTGTCGATAAAGGATAAATCTGTCGGTTAAGCTAATACCGAAAGATTTCAATAAATCTTTCGCTATTTATCTGAAAAAAGATTAAAGAGACTATTCGGTTTTTATATATCCAAGTTGTTGTCAGCCTAATTAGAAGAAATACGATCTATGTTAAAATGTCATTTTATAATTAAGTCAATATATCTAATCATATCTATCGGAAAAGGATATGCCGAAAGATATACATAAATCTTTCGATGTAGGTTCTACCGACTGTTTTGTAATCTTTCGGCTAAGAGTCCTAAACCTTTATTGACAAGAGAAATGCCGACAGTTAAATTATTTGTCGGCAAATGGGTATTACCGACAGATATAGGGCCTTTACTGACAGATTATACTTTCGGCAAAAGCCTCATTTTTAGTTGTGGTCAATATCTCTTCCAAAACTCTTAAAGAGTTTTCAAAATATTCTTATAATAATTCTTAATCGTATTTTCTTTGGTGATAATCTTATTTCCTAATATCAAGATTATGCACCAAAAGATATAGTTTCCTTTTGTTGAATATACTCTTTCCTTGTACTAAGATTGTGTACCATGAATATACCATATTTGTAATATTGTAAATCCATTCTCAACATACACTTGTAAATATTTTCATCCTCAACAACCTGAATCTCTTTCTTAGTCTGTCTAGAACGGCTTAAAGGATATGGTCGAGATAGAGATAGGCAAACTGACCTAATCATGTTAATCAACACCAACTCACAGTTATAATTTCTCCAAAAAATTTCTCTACATCTTCTATAGCCATAGCCACGCCCTCCCCCATGATCCATTCAAGTAAAACACTCGCCTCACTATCCAATCAAGTAAAACACTAGGGATGATCATGTCACTCATCATGAGTTGTCTCTAAGCCCAAGTCAAATGGTGTAGAGATGTTAGCTTCATTTTCTTGTGAAAGATTATGAATCGATGAGTCCATATCTTTGTGTTAACTTTAAATCAGGAGCGGATCTACGTTATGGCTGAGGTGCCTCAAGCCCATCACAAAAGAAATAAAAAAAATTTACATTTAGAATGTTGACATAACTCTCTAATTTCTTTTAATTTAATTCATATTTATTTTTCTAATTCTCAAAAATGGGTAAAAACTACCACTAATATACCCATTTCATTCATAAATTTCCTAAACAAATTTCAAGCCCACACAATTTATTTTAGATCTTCAAATAGAATAAGTTTAGATCATAGTTATAAGTGACTCATCAACTAAAGCTTCTCGAGAAGCATATATTTCTAACCATAGAATTTATGTATACATGTTTTGAAACCTTCTATGTGTTTAACACATTAATGGTAACCTAATAGATATATGACATTTATAAATGGATAATTTTTAAATCAACTTTTAATAATTTCACTTAATATATAAGCATTACTAATATTTCCAATATTTTTCTCTTCATTTTTTTTTTTATCACAAAGAGACTTTACCAAAATTTACTTGGTCATAGTTTTCCATTCGTTGAAATGCATATATATATATATATATATATATATATATATATATATATATATATATATATATATTTCCCACTCTAACTCAACTTCCTCTTCAACATCGCTCACTCATAACCGTACTCCATGCCTCCTTCATGCTCCTTAACAACCGAAGATGAGATGGTGGTCACAATGGGTTGGGTCGCACCCCTCAAGGATGAACAAATGGTTCAAATTTTGGATGGATTTGCCACTCTAGACCATATTCCACCGAACAGAGTTTTCATTTCTAAGCTGACTACAGTTTTGTTAAGGCTTAACATGCATCAGATCCTGTTCTAGAAAAAAGTATTGTTCTCCCAAATTTTGGCGAATTATTAGTAGAATCAAGACACAACAAAACATGGATAAAAGGTGGGGGCGTGGTGATCATCGAAAATAAGGGTCGACTAAGACAACATCACAATCTTCCACCCTCCACCCATCCACTTTGAGGTTGTGGTTTCACAGGATCAAGGGAATTAACTATGTGTCGTCCTTCTCGGATTTCTATCAAGGGAATTTCTCATTGTTTTGGTTTAAAAACATGCAACAAATTAAACAAATAGTGGAATCGATCAAGACAATAACTTGTTTCTATCAATCAAATCTATGTCCCACCATTTCCTCAATGAATAAACATCTTATATTAAATGAACCTCTTATATTATAACCAACACAAAGAGTTCGTCTTGCAAAAGAGTTGGTCTCTTATGTGTAATTACATATTGATCTTTCCAAAATAATTTTGTCTTGAAAAAATTGTGTCATACCTTTCTTTGGCATACATCATTTCTCAACAAAATTTAATCATCAAAAGAAATTATGGCAAATCATTTCATATCAACATTGAAGATATATATTTTTAATTACTTCAATTTGTTGTTGTGGGAGAAGCAAGCCTTCACTCCTCTCGAATGTGCAACAACATCCACAATGACATTTTTTTGGTGGGAAGAGATGATGATGGCTAGGTTGCGAAGACTTTTCTGAAAATTAAATCAATGGTAGATCCACAAAATTTGTAACGATCTTCTTGTTTTATGATCGATTTTGACTAAACGTCATGAAAATATGTTAAATACATTATTTCTCTTTGGTATACCAGTCACTTTTGTATAATCCACAACTTTTGCAACTCCTATTGCATTTAGAATAATAGCAACTAATTGAATATCAATCTTATTTAAAAGAATATGAATAATAATGCTATTACTAGCTAGCTAATGTTCTATAATATCATGTAAATATCTAAACTGAGGACATTTATTTTTCTCATATCCATTTCTTTATTATAAAGAAATATTGGGAAGGGATCTTAGCAAAAAAAATTAAAATTAGGTAGAGGATCGAAGATAATAATATGATGTCATGTTTTATTATTAAAGATTTATTACAAGTCACTTTCTCCATTTACAATTCCATGCTTCTTTTTCTTTTCGCTATATATGAATTCATCAGATAATGTTTGCTTTTAATAAAAGAGTTCCATAAATGGTTTCATCATTAAATAAAGAGTCCCATAAATTAATTCATTATGTAAATACAAATATATTTTTTTTGGTATACATGCATGCATTAATAAAACAACATATGATACTATAAGTTGTTTAGACAAACACAATATTATCTATTTAGAACTAATTAGAATATTTCTCATTAATCGTTAACATAAAATTAATACAACCGAAAATAGAGAGTTCAACAAACAGTAAAGAAATAATAGAGAAAAGCCCAAAGATTAATTATCTATAGGGATAGACAGGCTTATTGTAAGTTACTTGACTATGACTTCATACAAAGCAAACCTTAATTAATTAACCAAACTAATTAGCAATTGACTGGGGAGAAGGGTTTCAGTTAACCTCAAGCATGGACAGGAATGGATATGTTTGGTTGTGGCACAATTAGGGTTTCTCCGCATACAACGTTCTCTCTTGGATTGGGGACTAGTGGAATCATATTTGGAGCGATCATCGCCTTGAGCTTGGCTATTTCGATTAGTTGTTCGGCTAAATCAGGAATCCTCGCTTTATCATCCTCATTCATCTCGATCACTACTTGTTTCCCGGCCTTGTTGTCCTTGGCAAATATTTCATCCTCCACGATTTTCTTTCCATCCTTGTACATCCAATATAGTGTCATTTGGATGAGACCGAAGACAAACCCTAGGACATTGGGAACCTAGACAAAGTTTACATAAATTATTAGGTTCTATGAAAAACATTACAAAGTGGGATTCATTTAAATTTTTATTTGGATAAAAATTAACACACATACCGCGATGTTCATATCCTTTATAAGGAGACCATAGAAAAACCACATGACAGCATTAACTGTGAGGGAAAGTGATAAAGAGAATGGCATGAACTCAACACTCCGGGTCTTTATCACTTTTTTCTGCAAAATCATCATGTATAATAGACATTAAACAAAGGTAAAATACAAAAAATGAAATTTGGATTGAGGATTATATACCAAGATGAACATAGGTGCCACAAATACACTAATAGAGAATATTAGACAAGCCCATCCAACGACACGCTCACGCATTGCACCTTTGGTGAAAACTAGGGTTGAGGCAAGGATCACACCATAAGCACAAAACATGATTACAACGGTCATCATTGTCTTGATCTGCGATAACTCATCAAATTGTTTCCATTAAAATATAAATATCTTAAAAATTCATGGACGAGAGTTAAATATATAATTTCTTAAATACTAACCTTGATTTTCTTTGTGGCATAGTAAAAGTACATGGTAATGTAAATGGTCTCGATGAAGATTCCAAAAGAGTTTATGGTGATGAGAAGGATGGCATCACCGACCTTGACGAAAGCGTAGTACATCAAAAGCATTGCACTAAACAAGGCAACCACATAGGGAAGGCATTGATAGCCCTCAGCTGACTTCTTCTTCCATATTGTGTAAAATGTTGGTCTATATAACAAATAAAAATTAGAATATTTATTCTTCTTACTAAAAATAATCCCAAACCACACTTCAAAAAAAGAAGACAATAAAGACTCACATCGGTGAGAGGAACACGAAGAATGAGATAATATTGCCTACAAAGATAGATAGAAAAAAAGTTGGTAATTTTTATCATAGAGAAATAATTTAGATATCCCATGTCTTATGATAATAAGGACATATAAACACACCTAGAAGGCCGAAAATGAAAGACAAGTTGTGTGCGGTTAAGAAAGTTGTCATTCTCTGAAGAAAGACAAAGCTCTTTGCAGAGAATTGAGTTTCTCAACTGGGTATCGAAGCTAAGCAAATACTTTGCAAATTGCTTTCCACACAAATTAGAATGACTTGGATCAACCCATATATATAGTGGTGGTGGAGAAGAGAAAGTGAGAAAGAGATCTAGAGAGAGAGAGGCTAAAAGGAAATGGGAAACAGTGGTGTACCTACTATCAAAATCACTTTTATTATTTACACAATATTTATTTAATGATTATGATAATAATCCAATTTTTTTTAGGGTTAATAAGAAATATTATCTTAACTTCATTAATGACTAATTTAAGCTCCTTAACAAGAGTGTTTGTAAGTTTAAGAAAAATTAGAAAGTCAAATAAAAGAAAGACATAAACTTTACATCTAGTTTAACTATGAAACTAGAAGATCCATAAATGACCGGGTTCTCGAAAACCATTATTCAAAATCTCGACTATTTCCAACTTGCATTCCCATTTTGATTTTCTTTTTTTTATTACTTTTGTTTTTCTATGGTGGTGGTGGTGGATAGTTGTTAGGTTTGTATTTATGATCACTTTTGTAAAAACTTTTTTTTGATTATTTTGTTCTTGTTTACGTACTATAACTCGGGTTATAACTTGTATTAAACTATTTTTACTAATTTAATGACAAGAACAATGTAGGCTTGCCACATAAGATTTTAAATTAGACTCTTCTTGACTTCACCATATTCATGAAATGAAATGAGAAGTTAAGGTGGACTGGCATAGTTACAATATTTTTATTTGAAAGTACTCTTTAATTAGAAGAACTTGCCTAGGAAAATGCCTTATATTTTACCATTTTAAGGTGATTTTGATCCACCAATAATGAGTATTTACGGGAACATTTCCTACCATTACTAGCCGGATTAGAAAAAAAGAAAGAAAAAAGACCAAGTGGTGAGAATAGAGGGCCTTTATGATGTGTCACCCACCCATCCAATGGGGGTGTTAAGGGTTACAACTCATCTTTCTGTTTATGGAAGGTGTTGATTCCTCTCGGGTTGTGATCCTTCTCAGTAAAAACATGACTAATCCAGAATGGTCCTCTCTATCCAATTAAATGATGCCATGTAGGATCAATAATACACTTGTCCACTCGTCTCTTGGGATCCATTTTCTTTATACATACATATATACCTATGTTTAATTATAATTAGCCTCCATTTTACTCACCTTTTATTCATTTCTTTTGCTGCCTCCACTGTTTTGTGTACACATGAGGAATCAATCTCATTTACTTGCTACTACCCAAACTTTTGGTGATTCATAATTTTTTTTGTTTCATAATTTACAATATATCTTATTATAGTTTTGTTAGTTTCCAACTTGCATGTATACATTTTCCACCTTACTTTTTATGGAATGGGCTGTGCTTGGGGTCTCGGAGATCGATAGAAACACAAGAATGTCCATTTTTCTTTCATCATCCAGAATGTGGACTGAAAGGTGTAGGTGCATCTTTTAAGAGGGAAAGGGTGAACAAACATCGGTGTGATTTGGACGAAGGCTAAGAGCGTTCGTTATGGAACAATTTATTGTTTTTAATGTTCCCTATGCCTTATGTTTGATTGTTACATTGTATTAGTTTCTTACAATCTCAAGAACCACAATCATTTGAAATAAAAATTCCCAACCGAACACAATACCACCTTTTGCAACGACGACACAAATTAAAGCATTGGTGAATAATCATTTGAGGCATCCACACGTTAATTATTTACACGACCTTATCTACTATAAGCCTAAAACATCATATATTAATTGATATGCATAATGTAGTTGATCTTGAGCATCTCCCACAACATGTCTATCCAAGATGTTGAAATAAAAGATTGAAGAAGATTACGTTTAATTGTCCCAATGTATCCTACATATAACCTTTTTTTTTATCATAGATTTTGTTTTTACAAAATAGCTTAATTGTTCTAAATAAAAATTGTAAACAGGACACTATAACTTGAAGTTTGAAGAACCCCATAGTTGATAGTACCAAAATGTCTCAATATTGACATTTTATTCGATTCCTTTTTTACTCATCTTCCAATCTTGCACATAAAAATTGTTCAATAATTTTGTTGGCATCATTGAGTCCTCCATAGAAGGCCGATACCTTTTTTGGTGCATATCTTCATCACTATGGAACAGATCCACCTCCTAATAGCTAGGAGGTACATGAGAAAACTCATAGATCGAATCACAATCCCTTCAATCGGGTATCATCCAGGGACTCATTGGGAGTGCTCAGATACACGCGTCCTCTTAGTAGAAGTCTCTTCGCAAATGTAATCTTAACAATGAAATAATAATATTTATATGTATGACTATCGAGAAGAAACAAGTCATTTAATATTCTTTTCATTTTTCTCAAATGAGTTAAATATAAATACTTTTAACGACATAATTTTCTCTCAAATTGATCTTCCATAATCGCGGAAGGTGAAAACCATTATGATATATTTGAAAATTTTAGGTGTCCTCTAGATGAATTTTGAAGTATGCAAATATGTGGTTGAAAGTTCTATTTTTATTTTAGCTAATGAATTTTATGTTTTGGGAATGTTTGAGTTTGGTTAATTATAATTGTTGAATAGACATGAATATTTGATTTTTTTAATATGTCAACTCAATTCAATATTTTTTAGGGGTATCTGATAAGATTTTAAGAGACCAAATGTTATATAAATTAATGTCGTAATCCTAGTTTGTCATGTTATTATCTCTGTTTTGATCTTCTTAATAATATTTTCTCTTTTGGGTTGACGTAACCAAGTTTTATCTTGGTGAACCACGCTAAACTTGAATTTCTTTATTGTTATGTCATCTCTCACATTCTGTTCTAAAAAGCTGGTATCAGAGCTTCATTAGATTCGATTGTTTGTTTTCTATTAAGAGAGATGACAACTATCAACATTAAGATCAACAAATTTATAGGGAGAAATAGCTTCAGTTTATGACAAATCAGATGTGGGCTTTATTGAAATAACATGGATTATGGGGCTGTTAAGAGTTTTCAGTAAATGTAGAAATAACCACTGAGTTGGTCATTCTGGAGAAAAATGCACATTCATCAATTATGTTGTGCCTTACAGATAATGTCATTATCGAAGTCTCAAATGAGGAGACTGACGCTGAGTTATTGTTGAAGTTTGAGAGCCTCTACATGACGAAGTTGCTCACCAACAAGTTGTTTCTAAATCAATGTTTTTCACTTTTTAAATGGAGGAAGGTATGCAACTCATGGAACACTTAGATCAATTAAATTATATTGTGTTAAAATTAAGAAATTTGTTGTTAAGGTTGATGATGAGGATGTTGCCTTGATTCTGTTAGTATGTCTACATATATTATATGAAAACTTTGTTTAGTCTTTCATTGTTGGGAAAGATACAATAAGTCTAGAAGACGTTATGTTTTCCCTTCATTCGAGAGATCTGCGTCATAAGGGGACTAATACAATTAAAGAGAGTCATGTTTCGAGGTTGTTTACAAGCGAATGTAACAATTGAGGGAAAGAGAAGAAGCGCGACAAGTCATTTATTTCAAATGGTCCTAAGCTGAATTATGTCTGTAAGTACTGCAAAAAGAAAGGATATTGGATGCACAAATTTCTTTTGAAGAAAAACTAGCAAAAATCTGGTTCCGATTCTATAGTTTTTGTAGAAGATAATCTATTATCCAATGATAATATATCTTTAGTTGTAGATGGATAGACCCGTAAGGATGATGCATGAGTTCTTGATTCTGAAGCTTAATATCATATTTGTTCTTAGAGAGAGTGGTTTGAATCTTACAAACATGTAGATCGTGATAATGCTTATATGGCCAATAATTATATTTGCAAGGCAATTATGATTGACTCAATCAAGATTAGAACGCACAATGATAAATTTTGTACACTAAATGAAGTGAGATATGTTATGTTTATTACTTACAATTTGATATCTCTAAGTATACTAGATAGTAAGGGATTTTGGTTCAACGGTGAAAATTGTGTTATGAATGTTTACAAGGGTTTTGATGTTAGTCTATAAGTTGTCAAAATGACACATTTAATTTTTTATTGGGTTCTATTGGCATGAATATAAAGGAGAAGATTTCAAATATTTTAAGGAGTGAAAAATGTTAGTGGAAAATTAAATTAGGAAAAAGATCAAAAGGCTGATTTTGTTCGTTTGAGTTTGATTAATACGGCTAGAATGTAGGAATTTCTCGTCATCACATAGTAAAGCATACATCACAATAGAATAGTGTAACTAAAATAATTAAATAGACATTACTGGAGAGAGCGATGTGCATGCTCTCTAATGCAAAACTTAATCTAAGAGTTTTTGGATAGCGATAATGACAACAACATGTTATTTGATAAACTATGGATTTCACACCGAGATTAACTACAAAATACCTTACGAGGAAGAATACCATGTCGAGGCTATTGTGAAAATTCTATACTTGTAGTAGAAAATAACAATGTTAATTCTAGAAAAGAGGAAGAATACCATATTGAGGCTCAACTGCCAGAGTTTGAACAATTAGATTCTCAGTCGTTTAAAGTTATTAGTTAGAATGATTTGAAGATCGATTAAGGAGGATTGAAGTTAGACCACCTCATAGATACCATTATGAGGATATGGTTGGTTATGCACTAAATATTTTTGAGAAGGAGGTGGATATGTCAGAACCATTCACCTATAAAGAAGTTATATCTAGTTCTAAAGTTACACATTAATTGCAATTAATGAGAGGAGGTTTTTGGATAATTTATTATTGATATTAATTTACCATTTATATAGAGATTACACGAATGAATCAAATATTTAAAAGAAGGAAATAAAATATTTGAATAAATTAATATATTATTTGATTGATTTATTCCTTATATATAGTATGTAATTGATATATTCCTTATACGCCCCTGTAAAATTGACGTGCCATCAACTATGGAAAGTATTTAATGAAGATTCTAAAAGTGAGCTCGAGCTAGTGACTTTGTTAACTAATTTTCTAACCGATCTTGAGTATTTACATAGGACATAGAGAGGCGACTTTTGGAGGCAAGATCACAAACAAAGTGAAGGTCAATAATAATGTGTTACATGTAGGAGTGCTGAATCAGATTGAGGGCGATTCGAGTGGAACCTTTGTTGTCACACAAAATCCATGGCATGAAAAGCGAACGAATTCCAAGGTCGGCAAAGAGATGATGAAGCCAAAAAAACTTCATAAGCTGTAGTGGTCAAGGCCCTATACTCATCCTTGGTGGAAAAGCGAGCAAACTCATAATGTTTTCATGACCATCACGAGATAGGATTAGACTTAAGAAAGATAACATATGCGGATGCCGATTTCTCATCAACGAGATCACCTCCAAAGTTAGAGTTAGAGAAAACGGTGAGATTGATGGAGGATGATCGACGGAGAAGAAGATCATGATGTACAGTAACCTTCAGATACCTAAACATCCCAATGCAAGGCGAGAGGTGATTCCATGTGCTGAGCAAGCTTGTTCATTGTGAAGGCAATATCAGGGCGAGTAAGAGTGAGGTATTGAAGACCGCTAATATCACTGCGATATTCAGTATCATCAGATGAACCATAAATGATAGTCTCTTTGTTTAACATGGGAGTAGAAATAGGTTTAGCACCATCCAACTTGAAGCAGTATAAGAGGTCCAATGTGTATTTGTGTTGAGACAAGAAGAAACCCTCTTGACACTTAACAACTTCAACACCTAAAAAGTACATTAAGGGACTAAGATCTTTAACTAGAAGGGATTTAAACAAATGAGTTGTTACAGCCGTGATGAGTTCAGTAGAGTAGCCGGAACATAGGCAAGTACAAAGAGGCGATCATCATCTCTATGAAACGTGAATAAAGAAGAGTCTACGAAAGATTGAAGAAAGCCAAAAGATAATAAGGACAAACTCAGAGTCGTGTACCATGCTCTTACTTCCTGACGAAGATCGTAAAGAATACGACATAAAAGGCATACATGTGAAGGAACAACGAGGTCCTTGAAGCCAAGGGGTTGTTGCATGTATATGAGAATATCTAATGTCCCATGTAAGAAGGCATTACTGACATCGATTTGATGTAGAGACAATCATACTGAAGTGTAGGAGTATATTCAGTGTGAATTGTTACAGGTTTAACCATAGGGCTATACGTTTCACGAAAGTCAACTCTAGGAATCTGATGAAAGCCTTTTGCAATGAGACGAGCCTTGTCTTTATAAATTGAACCATCCGGATTATGTTTGATACGAAACACCAATTATCTTCCTATATTATTTCAATCATAAGGTGGGGAGACCAATCCCAAGTGCCAAAGCGTAGTAAGTTCCTCATCCATAGCTGAACGCCATAGTGGAATCACAAGAGCCTAAGAAACAGTAGATGACTTAATGTCAGAAGGCCGAGGATGTTTGGTGGCAGCGAATAGCTCTTAGGTTTTTGATATTATTAAGGACTTTGGTGCACATAGGGTAAGTGTGTCAATTCTCATTTAAAGGGGCAAACATTGGAGCTGACTCAAATGAGATAGGACTTGGATCACCTGAAGAGGTTGGAAAAACAGAGACTAAAGACATACTAGTTAATTTTCTAGGAGGAAAAACTGATAGAGTGAATGGAGTCGGCTCCTTAGAAGGACTAGTGGGTTGTATTGACAAGTCGGGTGAGAAGACGAGAACTAAGTCCTCAATAAACTGCACATAATGATAGAGATAAAGACAACCCGACTAAATATCAAGACACTTGTAGGAATTTTGTGTGGTCGTGTACCCCACGAACATGCATGGAATTGATGGCGTTATAAGTTTGTTTGTAAGATACAAGTGAAGCCATAGAAAACAAAGACAACTAAATACACAAAGCTTAACATAATTCGGTACAATTCCAAACATCAATTGAAACAAACTTTTCTTGGATATCAAGGATGTGGGCATACGATTGATCAAATACACACTAGTTTGAACATCATAAGACTAGTAAGACAATGGTAGAGAAGCAAAATGTAATAATGCACAGGTGACTTCTAATACATGTCGATTACGATGTTCAACCATCTAATTCTGTTGAGGAGTGTGAGGGGTAGTGGTAAGTCAAGAGATACCACACGTCAGCAAGTAGGATTGTAATGCAATAAATTAGCCACAATTATCAAAAAAACAAAATTTTAAACAGAAGTGAGGAAAAGTAAAGGTAACTTGAGACTTCACATTTAACTGATAAACTCAACAATAACGTGTAAATGAATCTACAAGAAATGAGAAGTATTTAGAACCATCCACAGACGTGACTGAAGTAGGACCCCAAACATCAGCATAAAGAAAATGTAGATGATGCATAACATTAAATGAAAAAGTACAAAACGGTAAATGGTGCGATTTGCTCAACTAGCAAGATACACAATTGTGTTTGTTCGACATTAGGGACTTATTCAAAACTAGTAAATCAAAATTATTAATAATTAAATTGCTAGTATTTAAAGAGGTATGGCCAAGTCTTGCATGCTAGCGGAATGATGAGGCCCAAATTCCAACAAATGCAAACATTATGGGTGGAGAAGAATTAAGAACTAGTAGAACTAACTAATAAACACCGCTTTGACAAGGACCTTTAACAAGTTGCGCCCTTGTGGCTAGATCCTTGATAACATAACAAGAAAGAAAAATTCCATAGAGACTTTATTAATAGTAAATTTAATAACCGATAGTAAATTTTGGTTTGCCGAAGTCACACATAAGACATTGTCTAGGATAAAAGAACGCATAGGAAAATTAAGTACTGATTTACTAATGTGAGAAATAGGAAGAGTTGTACCATCTGAAATATGGACCTTGTTAGGATCTAGGTAGCCGCTAGAGGACCGGGGGTTGGACCGGTTAGCGGTTCTCACTCGAAGGGTGGTGGTTAATCCGGTTAGAGATTAACACCGGGGTTTCAATACTACACAACCTGTCACAAACCCTTGAACTAGGTTCAAGCGCGGAAGAGGTTTGCTTTCAGGTTGAAGCGGCACACTTATATGATAGGCAGTATCGGTTTTAGATGATGGAGATTTGAGATTTGATGGGTCGGTTTCGGTAGTCTGGAAATTCGGCTTAGATGGGATTAGGTAGATTGGAGCGGTATAGATCGGTTAAGTAGTGAAATCGGCAGAAAGTAAATAACAAGACAGATTTTATGAATGTTCGGAGATAAAACTCCTACGTCACCCCTTCCTCTCGAAACCGCGAGAAGGATATTCACTAAGGAATACAAGTACAATCCGATCGAGACTTATTTCTGCTCGATGACACTCTTACAATTTACACCGAAATTGTAAAGCACACTTTAGCTTTTACACTTAGGCTTTCTTAGAACAACACAATCTTAATAAATGCAGAATAAATGCTCTTAAAATTTCTCACTTGTTTCACTGTATCTCACTTGTCCCGCATTTACTCTTCTTCAACTGCCCCTTTTATAGGTAAAATATGCCAACGGTCATATTTCACTGCCTTGAATTTGATTGGCTGAGCAGAGGTGCAGTGATTCAGTGTTTTAGAGATTCAGACCTGCGGTCGTTTCCTCAGACCTGATGGTCAACCTCAGACCTGGCATTATGTCTTAGACCTGGCGGTCTGTTCTTCCGGTATGTAAAACAAACCTGCTAGGTTTGTCTTTTACTCAATGTAGGCACTGTCTGTTGGACAGTTGTCTGTACTTGGAAGATCTTCTTTCTGTACTTGGAAGATCCGGTAGTGCTGTCTTCTGCAGCCTACAGTCTTTCCTCAGACTTGCATGGATATGGAAGTGTTCAGTCTGTTCCTTTGGTATCATTCTCAACAGATACCCAGATTGTCTTCTTGTACTGGTCGACCATTTGTCTTAACCGAATGGCTTTTGGTATGAGTGATGTAACCGGACTTCTTCCGGTTATTCCTCTGCCTTGTGGCTGATCGGCTGTTTGATGTTTCCGGTTTTGCTTTGGCCGATCCTTTCTTTGTGCGGTCAAGTTCCAGGTATTCTTGGTCGGTTTACTAGCTTGACCGATTAGTTTTCTTAGCCGGTTCTTTTGGTTTATCCGGTCCGGTTCCTTGTTCCTGCATGGAAAGTTTATTAAAGTTAGGTTTATTTGAACCGGTCTGATTTTATCTAACAATTTCTCCCTTTTTGATTATTTTATTTAAAATTATCAAAATCATGTAAGTTTGCAACCGTAGGCCGGTTGTTTTGTTTGTCCGTATTTTTGAAACTGACTTGGGAGAATTTTTCAAAAAATTTTGAGAAAATTTTTGGAAGAGTCTTTATCTTTTATCTTATCAATTTCTCCCTTTTTGATTATTTTATTTAAAATTATCAAAACTAAGTAGAGATGCAAGAGATGGCCGGTTTCAAAAATAGCTTTATATATAGTATAGATAACCGAAAATAACATAATATGTAAAAGCACAAAGACAAGTAAAGGAAAGGAAGCCCCTATTCCGAGTCCGAGAAGTCATATATGCTTTTCTTTTTCTTCTTCGGTTGCTGTCGACTGGTCGGTTCGGAAGGTCGTCGTCTTGTAGACCGGGACTGTAGTTGTTCTTCAACTTCCTCTTCGACTTGATCAGCCTGCTGCGATGTACTCGTGATGACCGTTTCAGTGACCTCATTTAGTAGGTCGGCTATTTGAACTTTCTTAAGGGCCTCCCTCTTTCGCTTTTTCGGTGCTGAAGTGGAGGCGGCCGCCTTTTTCTTCTTGTTTTCGGATGCGTAGCCTTCCAGCCTCCGTGTTTCCCTTTCCAACCGCTCAGCATCCTCCGCAGCTTGAGCGGCTGCTTTCTTCGTAAGTCCCGGGAACAGGGCCTCTGATACCAATTGTTAGGATCTAGGTAGCCGCTAGAGGACCGGGGGTTGGACCGATTAGCGGTTCTCACTCGAAGGGTGGTGGTTAATCCGGTTAGAGATTAACACCGGGGTTTCAATACTACACAACCTGTCACAAACCCTTGAACTAGGTTCAAGCGCGGAAGAGGTTTGCTTTCAGGTTGAAGCGGCACACTTATATGATAGGCAGTATCGGTTTTAGATGATGGAGATTTGAGATTTGATGGGTCGGTTTCGGTAGTCTGGAAATTCGGCTTAGATGGGATTAGGTAGATTGGAGCGGTATAGATCGGTTAAGTAGTGAAACCGGGAGACAGTAAATAACAAGACAGATTTTATGGATGTTCGGAGATAAAACTCCTACGTCACCCCTTCCTCTCGAAACCGCGAGAAGGATATTCACTAAGGAATACAAGTACAATCCGATCGAGACTTATTTCTGCTCGATGACACTCTTACAATTTACACCGAAATTGTAAAGCACACTTTAGCTTTTACACTTAGGCTTTCTTAGAACAACACAATCTTAATAAATGCAGAATAAATGCTCTTAGAATTTCTCACTTGTTTCACTGCATCTCACTTGTCCCGCATTTACTCTTCTTCAACTGCCCCTTTTATAGGTGAAATATGCCAACGGTCATATTTCACTGCCTTGAATTTGATTGGCTGAGCAGAGGTGCAGTGATTCAGTGTTTCAGAGATTCAGACCTGCGGTCGTTTCCTCAGACCTGATGGTCAACCTCAGACCTGGCATTATGTCTCAGACCTGGCGGTCTGTTCTTCCGGTATGTAAGACAAACCTGCTAGGTTTATCTTTTACTCAATGTAGGCACTGTCTGTTGGACAGTTGTCTGTACTTGGAAGATCTTCTTTCTGACTTATCCTGAAGTGGAAAGATCCGGTAGTGATGTCTTCTGCAGCCTACAGTCTTTCCTCAGACTTGCATGGATATGGAAGTGTTCAGTCTGTTCCTTTGGTATCATTCTCAACAGATACCCAGATTGTCTTCTTGTACTGGTCGGCCATTTTTCTTAACCGAATGGCTTTTGGTATGAGTGATGTAACCGGACTTCTTCCGGTTATTCCTCTGCCTTGTGGCTGATCGGCTGTTTGATGTTTCCGGTTTTGCTTTGGCCGATCCTTTCTTTGTGCGGTCAAGTTCCAGGTATTCTTGGTTGGTTTACTAGCTTGACCGATTAGTTTTCTTAGCCGGTTCTTTTGGTTTATCCGGTCCGGTTCCTTGTTCCTGCATGGAAAGTTTATTAAAGTTAGGTTTATTTGAACCGGTCTGATTTTATCTAACAGACCTCATTCGTAATATGACCTCATCTATACCGTCGTATTCAGAGTGAATCGATAGGTTGTGGAGGTTAGAGGTCAAATTGTGTGAGGCGCCAGAATCTACTAGCCATGGGCTTATAGGCGATGATGAATTTAGAGAAGCATAATTAGATGAGACATGTACACGACAGTAGGTAGGTGCAGCGTGAACAAAATAATCATACAATTAACATATAAATGAAGATTGATCAATTGGGGGAGGGATACCTAACCGTGGTTTATGACTAAAGTTATTGTTGTTACGGTTCTAGTTAGATCTGTATAAATTCCCACAGTTGGAACTACTACTAGAATTTTGTGTGTGGCAGTTAGAGTTGTTATTGCAGGAACCGACACGATGGAAACTACGTCCCGAACTTGATGAGCTACGATGAGAGGCGGTTGCATTGACCGTGGAAAGGAGAGAACATTGGGAGTTCTCCTGCATCTTGAGGGTCTACTCGTGAGCGAAGAGGAGGTCATATATCTCCTCATAACGTAAAGGGGTCTCACGGGTACGAATCGGCCCAACGATTGTGGCATACTTTAGGCCCAATCCATTGATGACAAAAAGTGTGAGATCATTTATGCTCACAGGGTTGTCGATAAAAGCCAATTCATCAACTTTGACTTTCACGTAATGAAGATATTGGGTGATGGTGCGATCCTTAATCACCACCCAATATAGGTCACTCTTCAACTAGTTGACACGGGTTCGTGAACGACCTACACAAAGAAGAGTGAGGATACTCCATGCTTTGCATGATGATGTAGAGGATGAGACAAGGGGAAATATTTCTACCGAGAGGGAAGCAAAATCAGCCGCAAGTAGAAGGTTATCTTGGCGGATCTAGGGCATGACATCCGCTACATTAGAGCCATTGTCTTGAGGGATTGATTTTTGCAGGGAACCATCCATGTACCCTAGTAGGTTGTTCCCTCCATGAAGAGTAATTCTATTGCGTCAGTTCGATAGGTAAATGGTGATGGGTGGTGATCGACACTAATAGTGGAGGCGCAATGGTGGTGGCTGTCGACTGCTTTGATACCATGATGAGATGAAGTTTTTGGATGATTTATTATTAGTATTAACGTACCCTTTATAAATGGATTACAAGAATGAATCAAATATTTATAAGAAGGAAATAAAATATTTACAAATCATTTGAATAAATCAATATATTATTTGATTGTTTTATTCTTGGTATATATTATGTAATTGATATATTCCTTATAGTAACAATAAGAGTTGAGATGGAATCACTTCAGAAGAATCATACTTGAGAGTTAATCTCATTACTTGTAGGGAGAAATATTATTAATTGTTAATGACTTAATGGGATTTAAGAAGAATGAAGGAATAAAAGTTGTTGATGGAGACAAGTTTAAGGCTCATGTTATTGTAAGGGGTTCAATTAGAAATAGGGAGTAAACTATAACGAGATTTTTTCACTAGATGGTTTCCAATTCCAGGAAATGAAAAATACGTTTGGAAGTTGAAGAGATCTTTATATAGACTTAAGTAGTCTCTAAGATAGTGGTATAAGAGTTTTGACAATTTTATAATGACTCTTACCTACAAAAGGAGTGCATATGATTGTTGTGTACAACTATGGAGTTTTTAATAACATATAACATGTCAAGTTTTCTTTCATCTTTCATGACGACAAGAACACATTTACTAACCTTCATAACTCCACCTTCAACAATGTACTTGTAACCTTTTGAATCGAGGGTATTAAGAGAAATACAATTTCTCTTCAAATTAGGAACATGTCTCACATCATCAAGTGTTCGAACAACTCCTTCAAACATCTTGATTTTTAATGTTCCTATACCCACAACCTTACATGATGAATTGTCTCCCATTAACACAACACATTTGAAAACGATATCATATGTTGAAAACTAGTCCCAATTGGGAAACATATGATATTTACAGCCAGAATCAAATATCCATTCATCTTGCGATCTTGCGTCGTAATTAGAAGCCACGAGGAGTTCTCTATTTTCAACTTCGACAATACTAGATTCACCAAAATTTTCAGCCTGCTTTTCAGTCGAATTACTATCCTCTTTCTAACCATTATTTTGTAGCTTCCAACACACATATTTTATGTGGCCTCTTTTCTTGCAGTAAATGTTTGATAACATTATAAAGTTTTTTTGAATTTAATCTATTTGTTTGATAACATTTTTGAACTATTTTCTTGGGTTCTCTCGTGAGCAATAAAACTCTTTGATGGACCATTAGAATAATCAACAAGATGTTTCATTTTCTCCTTAGAGAATGATGCATTATAAACATCACTAATCGTGAATATCACAAAACGTGATATATGATGTGGGAAACGAACACAACAAAATTAAAACTAGATCTTCATCGTTATACTTGACTTCCAAGGCCACCAGATCAGCAAAATTTTCTTTTAATGCTAATAAATGCTTTTGTAGAGCCGTACCTTCACACATATGATGAAAATATAAATTCTGCTTAAGATGCAACTTAATAGTAAGACTTTTCATCAAAAATAGGCAAGGACTCGCAACTCTCGAATGGGTCACAAACCGCTCGAATCATTGTAGCAACCCCCCTTTTACACAATCAAAAGACCATGAAGGAAGGTCATAAGTAGCGGCTCGACGTAGATGGTTCGAATCAAGCGAAAAGTGATGGTCAATCACTCAATTTTTTAGACCGGCCTGAACTAACCTTAATAAGCTTCAGCCATAACCCAACAATACTCGTCTCTTTTAGAACATCTTGTAGAATATTGTTGGATAGATGTATATGTATATGTGACATAGTTTTACGATTCTTCCTCATTTTTTCTTCTATTGTCCACAAACTGGGAATTTTATCAAACCCTAATAGAGTTTCGTCCAAATCCATCTAAGTGAGAAAACCTCACATCTTAATCTTCCATAAAAATAAATTTGGTGTTGTAATCCAATAATGGAATGTCGTACTTCATACTTGACATCTCCAAAAATAGATATAGTCTCAGAATAAAAAAAAACTCAAAGTTCTGTTGAAAAATATGATATGAATATGAGACTAATAAGATAAAAAAAAGATGAAATATCAACCAAGACAACACGAAAATAACACAAGATTTACGTGAGAACCCAAGATGAGAAAAACCATGTGTAGAGGAGGAAAATTCACTTTGGTTAAAGTAGAAGATTACAACTTAGAGAGAGAAACATAATTACAAATATTTTGTGTGTAAATGTTGTTGTAAATAAAATTTTAACTAAGACCATATATTTATAGGTCACATAACTGAACCTAATGAACCCAAAAACAGCTAGAATTTTATTTTATATTATTATATCGCGAGCCTAGGCCCATGCCCCGATCAAAACTCATCCGGGTCACCATTCTAACCGTTATTTATATTATCATTCTAATAAGTTTTTACAATTTTGAGTTTATACAAAATATAACTCCTTAAATATATTAACCCCCAATGAAAGAAAAAAATAAAATATCACAACTCTTGTTTATTTTTTCTATTCCCATATGGAGTAATTTTACAACAAGTAGAAGAGTTTTACATTTTAAAATAACTTTCTTCTATGAGATGAGAATAAGAATAAATCAAGAAGGATCAAGCTAAACGCAAGACATGTGAAATAGTAGTTAACTTTAGTGTATAAACTATTGATTCTCATCAAACAGACATTTATATATATTTCTATTCATAAGATACAACACATTATTGTAGAGCACATGACTTTTGTTGATTTCTTTCCTATTAAGAGACTTGCACAACAACTCAAAATTTATAGTTTACAAAATTTTGGATTTTGTTTAAAATAGACAAATAATTTATTTGGAGAAACAAAATTTTGGAATTAGTTTAAAATAGGTAAATAAAATTTTGATTTCAACAACTATAACAGGAAATATAAGAGAACTTTCACCCTCCTTGAAAGCGAAGAACTCATTTGATAATTGAAACTAATTTGACTTGATTAATATTCTTGTTAAGCTTACCCTCTCCAACTACAATCTTTATTTTTCATACTATATTTTACATATAGAATACAACAATTTCTATTTCCAAAGCAATTCCCATTCTCTATTTGTCTAATTCTTTCAACTCATCATTGTATAGAATTAAACATTTTTTTTGCTAAAAATTTAATATAGTAACAAAATTACAAGTATTTTCTTCTAATTGTTTGCAGGCATTCTTTTTAGTTTTTTTAACAGTATGTGTTTAATAAATTTATATATTTAAGTCGAGGAATGTTTATAATATATTGTGTTAAGTATTTTTATGATTTGACGTCTTATTCAAATATTTTATTGTTGGAATATATGTAATTACAATAAAAAAAATGAAATTAATTTTAGAATAACATCAAATTTAACTAAATAAATGGACTTTGATATCACTCTTTTCATTCTATGGTGGGAAATGCCCCTTTATTTTCTCCATGCATGCTTTTTATCAAGGTGTGAACATCAAGATATGGAAAAGGTAAACCCTAGAAGTTACACTTCAATTGAAGTTCATCATAATGCGGGAAACTTCTCGATACTCCCCTGTTAAAATATTTGAAAACACAATATGAGGAAGTCGATAAATTTCCGAATAAGACCCCCACATTGATTTTCTAGTTTCTTTTGATTCTAATCACTTTATAGCTAGGGAGGGTAAAGATGACATTACAAAGGGAGAAAAGGAAAGATATGTTTGCTAAGTTGCAAAGCTTTATATCTGGCGTGGTGGGTTATACCCCATACATCATAATGCAGCATCACGTCAACTCATTCACGTAATGGCTCTATCTCTTGATCATATTAGAGTCCCAAATCCCTTGAATACAGACAAAAGTAGGCATTATTGGCACTCTAAGCCATGCAAAAGTTGGGCTTTAATTGTGATCCCACTGGCCCAATCTCCAACCCCCACTTGTCAGTATTGTCTTTTGGGCCTTTAGAGATTATTTTTTTAATACCTTTTCTTTCTTTAATTTCCACTTTATAGTTTTTTTTTTATAATTGATTGATTGATTCATTCATTCTAGTACTATAGATGCCTAATCTTAGTCTTTGTTACAATGACATGCATGTGTGTTGGTCACTAAATTATATACATCTCTCTAATATGTATTTTATGTTTTAAATCTTAGATTTCAAATTAAGCTTAAGTTGCAACTATCATAGAAAATTGTAAGGCATCAATAAAAATCATGACACGATTAGGATGGGTTATTTTCAAAAGAAATAAAGGAAGAAATGTGAGTTAATGTCAATTTCTATGACATGGAACAAAATCATGCCAAAGGATGTTCCAATATGAAGATGGGTCATTAAACATACCACACAAAGTAAAAAAAAATGGGAAAAGAAGAAACACAAAAAAACAAGAAGAAGTGGGTACATCCACAAAGGATAACTAGTGAGTTTTAAAATTGTAAAAAAATACACAATGCTTCCAACTAAGTGAACTAGGCTCTAAATCGGAGCGCACCTTAAGTATGCAATTCATTAAAAATCTAGAAAGATGTGACTTGTTCTCGAATGTTGGTTGGTTTCCATCCATCCAATGATCCACAAGAAAATGATAGGGAATGAAAACCAATTTTCGAAGCTCCTTTACACAAACCTACCTAAGCCTCTTATAAGCACACAATGTAATTATATATGACTCAATCAATATTTGGTTTACTTACTCCACAACAAACCAAAATTTCATAACACAAAAGGAATAGGCAACAATAGGTCCGTTCACTATTATGATACATTCGATAAAAAAAACATTCAGCTTCAAGTTGATCTCACTACATTTTAGAACCATAATCTAATATCTTGATACACTATTTGGAGCTTTTTGAGTTGAGTGATACACATGTTTATAATTTTTGCAATCAACCTTAACAACTAGGATTTTTTCACAGTGATCCAGTGAATACTATAACTCATTTAAAGTGTATAAATCCAGAGGAAACGTTGACCATAACCTCGAAATGAGGTTTCAATCATATTCAATTTATGTGTTACAAAGTTGAATTTCCATTTTAACAAAGTAGAAAAGATAATTAGGCAATTAGAATTGAGTTGTAATGTTATAAAGTTGAGGCAGCCCACTAAAGCTATCATCCTTTATATCCCATGCTATATTGTGTGACAAAGATGATGTTTTATAAGACAAAAAAGCAGTGGCTAAAATTTGTGACACTTAATTTGAGGGCTTACAATAATAGGGTTCCGTATCTTATAAAGAGAAAGGACATCATTACCTTTAAAATCGGCTTATTAATGAGGACTTGTTTGGCATGATAAAACGGACACCTAGCCAATAAAGCAATGTCGATCAATTGACACTACAAAAAGATTATAAAAAAAGAAATAAATTAGGCCCTCACAGTTTTTCTAACGAGCCCTACCTATACGTCATGTTACGCCACGATATGACACATATCATTTGGGAACTACTTTATACGAAATTTCAAAGATATTTCATTGTCGAGATTTCCTTTTTGTTTTAAATCATGATAAAAAGAAACTCTTTTAATCAATTTTTTTTGGAAACACAAAGACTTGAATAATGGAATGTAGAAGGAAAAACTAGATAAACTCTACTATTAATTCCCCTAAAAATGTTACATTAAATTAATGGTAGTGGTTAACGGAGACCGACAAAGGTTAATATGTCCTAAGTCGTATCTGAACGAACCTGAACAATTATGATAAAAATGTAACCGTGACTAGTGTAAAAGATCAGAATTTTGTTCTTGAAAACCCTTTGATGTATCTTTTTTATTTGTGATGGGGGTTTTATTTTCAGGCAAAAATAAATTGGACAATTTCTCGAACAACAATGTTTCTGAATCGAGTGTCCATACAATAATTGTTCCTCCTCCAGTTTCAAGTAAGGTGTGGTTTCTTGCGTCTAGTCAATCGTGTTGTATTTGGATCCTCTCATAATCTTGTATTTGGACTTTCTTCATATAGCTTTATGGGGTGGGCAGATCTGCGAAGGAACGTAAAATTCAGACCTCCCATTTTTGCGTTCATTTTTTGACCATCTAGATTGAGCGTAATGGGTGTATTTTTTTTATGACAACACCACGAAGCAGCCTTGATTTGGGCCAATGCACGAGAAGCGGTCCAAGAAAACTTGCGTATTGTAATTTTAATGCTTTTTTGGCTGTAATTTCGTTATTGTCCACCGTGATTTATGAAATTTGTTTTGTCCCTAGACTTTCATTTCTTTTTGGTTGGTGTTTTTCCGTTTTGGAGGACCATCTCCTTTTTTTGTTTTCATCACTGAATTGTGTTTTTGCAGGACTTAATGAATAAATGAAATTAGTTGCACCTCTTACAAAAAATAAATAAATAAATTTACGATTGTTTATGTTGTGATTTGTATCAACTCGTTGTTATACATGAAAAATGTGACTTTCACACCGACAATGGTGTTAATGGAAAATTTCATTTTTTTCCAAATGATAATTATGATTAATGTTAATTAATAACATATTTTTGCCCAAATGGAGGGTGACAATCATTTAAGATATGCACTCATAATACATCTTCTTTGGGTTTTCATCTACTCTTTTAGTTGTGTACTTCCATGAGATCACCACCTTATCAACTCCATTATGATTTTGAAATTTTAAAACGTAATCACATGAGAAAATTAAAAAAGAAAAAAATAATAATAATACATGACATTTCATGAGTGACAACCTAGGAAAAAAGAGAAGAAATTAATATCTTATAGGATTTTGATCAGAAATATGTCCCGTAATGTTTCTATTTTTTGCTTTGAGGCAAAGGTTGTTGATAAGTGGGCACAAGACTTGATTAAAGATTCTCTCTTTCTTATCTTGTCCCTTTATATATTGCTTCCTTGTGATTAATTCACAGTTCTCTCAAATTTGCTATCAATTATTAGACATGATATATTGTAAGAATAATTTTTTTTATTTTTTTTTAAATTTAAGAACCTTTACTTTCTATCTTAAACACAATTCTTGTCACTTGAACTAATCTAGTTGGATAATAGTTAAATTAATTAATAGATTTTTTTTTTGCATAACTATATATGTGTATCGAGGAATTAATATATTTTTATCATCTTTGGGCTCACATTTAACGGAAAATGGTTAATGATTGACCTCCAATGCAGCTGTAAATACGAAGTTTGTATTCAAAGGAAGAATAAGAGATCACCTACTTACACCAAAACAAAATTCACTTTCAACAAATACCATCGCTAAACATGCGACGGTACAAATAAGAAAGAAAAAAGTTCCCAAACTATTACATTGCCTATCCTTAAATTAATTATTTATATATTTTTATTTCTCAATTCTTTTTACCAAATCCTTAATTAAAATATAATAGAAGTAAGATTTATATTCGTCTCGCTTGCCTCAAAGATTATCGCACTCAAGAGGTACGATGATTAGACCTTCGAGGTTGAAGAGTAGTCGTCCTGGAATCTCGACCATGAAGCACATGCTTTCTAGCTATTTTCTCGCCCACATTCAGTTTCGGTTTCCACCACAACATGTATTGCACATCGATTTGTACTTTGTAGGATCTCTTCTATTTCTTTTATCCCTTACGAGTATTTTGAGATTACAAGTATACAACACGACATTGATGAGCCCAATGAAATCAAGTGATAAGCCTATTGATGCATTAAGTGAGTTTTACTTTTACTCAGTAATATTTAATAATCAATGATACAGGTGAAAGATTTTTCCTCATTTGATAAGCCTATTAATGCTTTTAATGTGGAATTAAAGTTAATTGAAAATAATTTATTATATAGTTTGGATGAGAAAATTAGTAGCCTATCTGTAAATTAGTTTGTATGATCTGGCTTTTGTTTTCATGTGAGTTTAAGGTTTGTTTAATCCATATGGGTAGGATTTAGTACATTGATGTCTGCTTAGTATAAAAATAAATAATTTAAAATTTAAATGATATATTAATTGAAATCATTGATTAACCCAATTTACTTGTACATAGTAATATGATCATTCTATATCTCATGTAAAACTCAGGTCAAATTAAATCAAATTCAAGAACCAAATAGAAAATATAATCCAAATAAATATGTTGGCAATGAGTTAGAATCTTGGTTTTATTGAATGTACATAAAATAAATATTTACATGGGCTCATGAGAAGGTAAGCCATATTGCCCAACCCAAGTCCTGGGTTGTTTTTTTTTTTTTCTAAATTGAAGAAAAATAAGTATGCCAGATAAAAATAAAAATATTCATTTTTACCTTTAACACAAATTATTATTTTAAACATGTACAACATACAAAAAAAAAAACTCATTTTTTAATGGAAAAAGCTTCACAATCATAATGTCACTTAATTATTTTTATTGATATAACATTTTAATTATTATTTTTTAAATTCAAATCAATCAGTAGTACTGTTTTACTAGAGAAAATATAAAAAACAAATATTAATAATTTCAACATACCCCCACGTCAATCAATCCCAAGAAATATTATATACACGTATGTAGCTGATCTATAATATTACTTAATTAATAAAGAATGAAAATTATGTCATCAACCTATCCCAGAAGATTAAATGATTATATATAATCACAGCTTTTATATAGACACGAAAAGTGCATTAATTAAGGATATACATGTTAATCTTTCTAAGATGGATAATCTTGACCAACAATAATTCATATCTAATATTTATTCACAAAACTAGTCATCTTAACTATTTTAAATGCATAGAGAACTAAGTTTATTGATAACAAAATTTTTAAATAATAATTATGTGAATGTTTTCTATCAATAAAATCAGTAGAAAAAATTGGTAAAATGGTACAAAGAAAGCTTATTTATTTTTCTTATTATTAATTAATTCATTTTATTCTAAAACGAAACTCATTTCATTAAACAAAGATTTCACATATATACCACCTAACATGACTAACCCACGAACCAGATATTCCTCTAACTCTAACGGTTACTTAATTTCTAAATATTTCAAAAAATGTTTCCATATATAATCTTTATTTACTTTTTTAACTAACTAATCTCTAAATTTAAAGGAATCTTACAAAATAATATAAATATACTTTAATAAAAGTAAAAAAAATAGTAAAATAAAAGAATTGATAGTATTCAAAACTAACAAATCTTATTCTATGAGACTATGAGAATGCCTTAGTTGCCTCTTCTAAGTAAAATCTTATTGACTATTAATATGATAGTAAAATTAGGGTACGGGTTATGGCTGAATAAGCCGAACTAATCGGGTATGGGTATGGTGACTTTGATGAATAAATTGAAAAAACAAATTATTTTTAATAAGATAAGTGATTAACAATAACATTATGAACAAACTTGATCAACAAAATGAATAAACAAAGTTGAATCAAATAAACCCTGAAGCACTAAAGCAAAACACCTGAAAGTGTAATAATTATATGATAAAGGTTCACTTTGTGAATAAAAAAAGGATGAATATCATAAATAATTTAATTATCAAATCATTGATGCTCTTATGTCTTATCATGATCTATTCTTTTATTTTTTAAATGCAGCATATTGATTATGGAAGGAATAGTGACGCAAATCAAATAGTAACTTTTTTTAAAAACTTTAATAGCAGATGATTTTTAAGGCCTTGTTTGATCTTGGGTTATTTATAAAAGATATTATTTTATGTAAAAGTGATTATTTAAATAAAATTATTAAAATAACTTTAATATATATAAAAAGAAAACATAATTATTCATAGAAATTAGGTTAATTGGAGATATATATAGTGAGACGAATATATAAAATACTTAATTTAATTTTATTAAGGAATGAACCATATTTATATAGTCAACAACAACATGAAAAAAAATAATGTCATACACATTAGTCTCATAGATATATTAGGGTAACTTGATGAACATCTAACAAGCTCAGCTTGGAAAAGAGAAATTGAAAATTAATATAGTTGTGAGCGTCAAAAAAATGTCTGTCAGTTGACAAATTGTATGGAAATATTTTGGAACCACGAATCCCTCTTTAAATATGTTTCTAACCAAGTGACAATTAATTTTAAGTATTTAGTTCTTTTGTAAAGCACCGAATTAGCTAAAATATATATAGGCCTCGTTTGATTTTTGGGTTATTGGGATAAAACACAGGTTTTATCTCAAACCCCAATAATCCAATCACAACTCAAATCAATCATTTTATTAATTAAAATACCAAAACTACCTTTAATTAAATTTAATATTATTTTTATTAATTACCTTAAATAAAAATTAAAACCCCATATAAATCTAACTATAACATATCATATTATTTATCATAACATTTAAATTTTAAATAATTCAAATAAATAAATAATTATACTAAAAATAAAATTTATATATTTATCTAACAAATATTAATTAATTTATAAAAATATCTCATCTAAATTAAATATTTATAAACAAATTTATTCTAAATTTATTTTTTTTATATAAACTAACTATAAACCATAATTTTAAATAAATATATTAATTAATTTAAGTTCATATTTTTTCAATTTAATAAAATAAAAAATATTAGAATGTAATTTTTAAAAAAAATATTGCAACTCTAACCATCTTATATAAACATATCTATTATCAAAATTTTATTTGTATTGATATAATACATGACATTCAAATAAAAAAAGTAATGACAATAAAATCTTAAACAACCCATATAAAATTATCATTTATTCATGTCTAATACAATCATACACTTTTTTAGAAAGCTCATCTCGAAATTGATCCATTTCATTACGAGGTAAAACATTAGGCGACAATAAAATATCATCGTCTACTAGTACTTCAGTGTCATCGTTGGGGTTATCATCCACTATGACTTCTATATTATTCTTCCGAACAAAATTATGTAAACCTGCATTTACTTGAATTATTTGAAGTTGTTTCTTAAGATTAAATCCACATAATGATTTTCCGTTTGAAATAATTCGCCACTTATTTTTCCAAATTCCGAATGTCCTCTCTATGGTTGATCTAAGCGAAGAGTGTTGCATATTGAACATCTCTTTTCTCGTAGAAGGAAGTACTCCTCCGAAATGATGAGGATGGTAATTTGTTCGAGGATATGGGGCTAAATACCCTATTTGATTTGAATACCCAAAATCAACCAAATAATATTTTCCTGTAACAAATTAATAATTAGTTATAGTATTATTTACAATAAACCTGATATGTGTTTAATTAACGTACCCGAGAGTGGATGTAGAAAAAGATATTGAGGAGTATGTCGTGCTATATCAAGCACCGTTGAGTCGTGCATTGATCCTTCTGCACCAGACACAAAATAAGTGAACATGAGATCATGGTTACATATTGCTATTACGTTAGTGGTTGTGTGCCCCGATCGTCCACGCCAACAATACGAATTTTCTGCTTTATGATACACTTCCACGTGAGTACCATCTATAGCACCAATGCAATTCTGCACATATGACAACATAAATTAGATAATTTCTTACATAAGACAACACATATAAAATTAAAAAAATAATTTGAAACCTTAAATATTTGACGTAATGGTGTTGTTGTAAACTTTGGATGTATAATATTTTGATCAATCGGTTGTATCTCAGCAATACTTAGTCGATGAAGGGACTTTAGTACCATTGAAACGTATCGAGATACTGTTTTTTAGAGTGACCAAATGTTATTCCCACACAAGACATACTATGACCATGTGCTAAATATTGTAAGGTCATCACCACTTGTTCCTCAACTCGAATTGAAGATCGTAAGATAGGCAACCCATACACTTGTACAAGTTGTTCTATAAGTAGTCTAAGACAATGAGTCTCCATTCTAATCATGTTTAGACATTTCTCATTGTCAGACATTATCACTTGTACAAGTTCCATACCTCGAGTAGAAGGATCCTTCATTGGGCGTGTTAATGAATAATTGAACGTGTCTCCCAATATCTCCATCAATAATGTTAAGAAAGATAGATCATATTCGTCTAACTCTGGTGGTAAATTAGAATGATCCATTTTTTCCTACAATGTAATGAAAATATAAAAATTAAACTATATAATTATAAAATACATTAATAGATTAACATATAATAATAATAATTATATATTAATTATAAAGGTGACACATAATTAAACAAAGTACTTAAATACCTTAAAAAAACTCATACATAATTAATACGATAGTGGTTAAATAACAAATACAACAGATCAATAAGCCGGTGGTGGTGGGTAAGGATAGTATGGTGGAAAATTAAGGTCACAGGGTTGATGACTTGGGAGATCTTTACTCATTGTTCTTGGACGAATATGCTTGTTTTCATCAACTATGAACCGAAGATAGTCTAATTGTTCTTCTTGATCATCAATTGCCAAGAAACTAACCATTAGATCTGGAAGGGAACTGAAAACATTCACTCCAACCCTGTAGAGCTCTGATCTGCTACTAATTTTGTGTACTTTAAGCATTGTGTCTATACACTTCTTTATAGAAGATTGAGACCCCACCGATGGATTTACAGAACCGTGTGCAAACTGCATACTATCATTCGTGCGTTCATACGGTTCCGATATATTCATGTAGTAAGATTTCTCTTTGTGCTTATCTTTCTCTTGAAAGAACATAGAAATTACTTTTTTGCAAGGAGATAACCATGCGTTCTTTTTTTTTTGGTGCATTAGATGAACTTGCTTTTCGTTTTCTCCCTGAACTGTCATAATTAGACTTTGTACTTTGGCTCTGGTTACCAACAAGTGGTTCATGAAAACTTTCATCAATGGTTTTATCAGAATCGCCAGACCCCTCGTCTATATTTAATGCATGTTCCATATTTTCACCAGTAGCAACACGATGAGCCCCAAATTTTTTTCCAACCAAGTCATAATCTGCTATTTGTTTGTTTTTTAATTGTAATAGCCCTTTCCAATTCTAAAAAAAAAATATTCCAATAAAATTAGAATCCAATAAAAATTTATTGTGGATTGACTTTCTAATTTCAATTGAAATATTATTACCTTATGTTCTGCCCACCATTCGTCTGAGGCCGTAATTTCTTTTGTGTCGTTGTTAAATCCGATTCCAGTTGATTTTCTAGCCCGGCATATCAAGTTCCATAATTTTTTTATTCTTGAAGTGGTTTTTGAATTGTTCATTTGTGTGATAAATTCGAAATCTCTCCAAAAATCTTTCAGCCAACATTTCACATGTGGGTTTCCGAAGCCCTCCTTCTACAAGTTTTTTATTCTCTTTTTCAATGACTAATAGTTCAAGAAAGTAGGTTGCTCTTTCGGGACATGCTTCCCACTTTGCAGTATTTGGAGCAATACCTTGCCACTTTGACAAACTCATTTTCCTAACTAAAGGGAAGTTATTATTATAAAATCCAGCAGGAATATTATCTTCATATACTATCATATCTATTGTACCATATATACATCATTTATATAACTTAAATATTCTACCAAATAAATACACCGATACAATAGATACATGTATTATTCTTTTCTATAACTTAAATATTCTACCAAAACAATACACAGATTCATATTCTTTTATAAATTACTTCATTCACAGACTGTATTCATATTCTTTTATAAATTACTTCATTCACAGTAATTCACAGATAGCAGTATAATTATATATAATAATGATAATTATAATAGCAATTATTATTATTATTTTTTAATTAGCTCATTCACAAGCAGTAATTAATATATGTTTAAACAAAAAAAATCTATTTTAATGGAAATCTTACTGATCAGCAAACAAAATGAAAAGCAGCACTAATCAGTATATGTTCAAACTAAAAATCTCTTTATTCAAAGAACGGTACTAAACCGCATACGAAATGAAAAGCAGTATTAATCAAGTATACAAAATGAAAAGCATATGAGAACAGAACAGAAGACTAACCTGGAGTTGCAGCCGTTCACCTGGAATTAGGATGCGACGAAGATCTTAGATTTTTTTTAAATGAGTTATTTCCAGGTAACTACAAAGTATCAATGATCAAGTTTATATAGGGTTGATGAATGATGAAAATTTATCATGAAGGATGAGAACGAATCTTACCTGCTTCATATTCGCTAAAAATTTTCGCTGATTTCTGATCAGATTCCTGATAAAGGTTGAGTTGAAGGAACTGATCAGGTTGAGTTGAAGGAACTTATCGGTTGAGTGAGTGGAAAGATCAGAGGAGAAAGGAAGATCAAATGGGTTAGAAGAGAATCTGAATTATATCTGAGATAATGAGATCAAATGAAATCAGTGGAATTGATAATTGATTTGGGTTAGAGAGAGAATCTGAATTATCTGACATTTGATAATGAATTAGTGGAAATGACATTTGAGAAGAGAGGAGAGGATAAGATAAGATAGAAATAAATAAATAATTATAAGGGTAAAACTGGAATAAAAAAAAACCTTAAATTTTTAACTAATTTGGTTAAACATGGGTTTTTTAGAAGAAACCCAGACATTATCCTTATAACCCAAAGATCAAACGAGGCCATAGTTGATCAATTATCACACCACAAATCAATCGAAAGTTCAGAAAAAAACATCTAAATCGACGAGAATATAAATCACCCATTGTAATTCACAAATTGAAGCAGCCATACTTCGATATTTTCTGCCTCAACTAATGATCTTGATGTTGAAATATTATCTTAAACAAATATACATAAATACTATATCAATACAAAAAAATGATAATAGAAGAAATACAGTAATTATTAAATAAAACGAAGAAAAAATATTATTGTTTGTTTCGAGAATATAAGTCACCCATTGCAAATCATAGTTTCCTTAAAACAATTTCACCGTCTCTCATTTGTGTTGTAGAGTTTCGTTAGTGACTGTTTCTCAGGGTACAATAGAACTTAATTGAAATGATTTAGTACAAAAAAACTACTACAACAACAAACATGACAAAATTATCTGAATTCAATCATCAAATTTGAAACAGAAATAGTCAATAAACTTGAAAAGCACTCACAAAAATACTCACAAAGATAAAGAAATAATTTTAGAGTGAGAAATGATAATATGACTTTTAAAAAGGAATTAGAGTGAATATATATATATATATATATATATAACTATAAATTAAAGCCTAAAATCATTCATCAATTATTTAATTCAACAACCACTAATACATTCATCCAATAGTTAGTTTTGTTTGCCTCTTCATTACATTGAAATTTCTTCTTTATTAGGAAAATGCAAGTTACATATGTTATAACAATACATCAAAATATTTTCCGACAGAAATGTAGATTTGCCCTCCATCTTCATCCCTTCAAAAAACCAGACAAGGGGAAGCTCAAATATGATTTAATTCCAACTTTAGCCCGAATCTGATTTTTAGCCATTTCTATCATTTATGTTGCCACACACGGCTGGTCATCACGGATCCTCGCAATCGCATTGGCACCGTATCGTCGACATTCGCCGATCCTCCCTGGAGTTGTTGTTGCCTGAGCATCGCATGTGCAGGTGCGCACATATTTTACTTTGTGGTGCAGACCTGCAATCTTACATCCTTCTTGGAGACGCAATTCTAACCTGCTGCAGCTGGTCAAATTTAGGTGCTGGCGTCTTAGTTTGTTATTAGCGGTAGGTCGTATGTTGTGGTTGTGAAGACAACGTAAATCTGTTGCTGTTTAGGTGCCAGACTCTAGATTTACCCAGGAGTAGGTGCAAGGGTGTTGTTTCTCAATTCCTAGAAGCAGTCCGCTATCATGGTCGCTTAGAACCGTGGTTGTCTACTGTCTATGTTTCTGCTTCTCTTATGGATGGCACCCGTCAACCCAATGTCCAATCCAGACAAGGGAAGCTCAAATACCCTCTCGGCTAAATTTGCGAGAACCACTAAAGACGGAAAGGAGAAACATGTTGAAAAACCAAAATTCAGCGCATGTAAGGCTTCTCTCCCTATCTTTGTTGAAACTTCTAATGAGTCTGAATGCTTTGAGAGTAAAATGGCTAGTGTTGATCTAGTTGTTGATCTTTTTGATTGCTATAGGGCCCTAGGAAATGATAGTATTAATGTATCTAACTTAAATTCTATTATGAGAAGGACTTTAGCTGCACAAGAAATTTTGGATCCTATTAGTATGGATCCATGCTCTACCATTAGAGTCCAATGTGTAGATACCTTGGGTAACGATTCCGCTGGTCAGAACCCCCGACTATTAGAGTCTGGTAATTTTGAGGATATAACTGATAAACATTTTTCAGAGCAGGGTACTGACGGGGTTGGTAACTCCATGAATAACTCTGATTTACAGAGTACCGAACAGAACAATGATGGGCTTGATATAACTCTGGGTAGGGATGACTCGCAAAGTCTAGAACAAGACATTAATAAGGTTCATGATAAGAGAAACTCATAGAAGGAAATGGGTGCTGGAATCGGCCTCATGACTGAAGTGCTTTCTAACTTAATGAATCCCGATCATCAGCCAACGCAAACCAAAACCTAACTGATGATTGGCTGAATTTGGATACCCTTTAAACTATTACCCATGTCACAATACTTGGTGGTGCTAAACTTGATCCTATTACACTCGGAGATAAGATATTAGCAATGTCAATCATGTTAAAGCTGACAACAATGCATCAGAGCCAATGGTTGAGACGCGTACTAACGAGCCCAATAATTGGATCATGGATCGTAACAAAATTGCTAATCTTGTCGGCCTTAGAAACCAAATAAAAAATTTCATTATCCAAGTCCAAAAACAAGATCTCGTAATGAGCAAGGAGAAAGGCTCACAAATCACCGTCCAGTTTAATGTCCACTATCTCTAGGACTAGAACCTCCTCACTAAGAGAGAATATGACGAGACTGTCTCATGGTCCGTCAAGATCATGAAAGAATTCGGGAAATGCGCAACCACCAAGGTCTACCCCATTCGTGCAACCCCCAACCATACTTGGCAAAAAAGCAACGTGTGGAAAGGACTCTCCAATCCTAACAAGGGAAAACTCTACATTGACAACTCCATTCCCACAGTTGTCACCCTTAGCCACAAATTCCATTTTGAACTCCCCACTAAGATCGAAGAAGAATGCGTCCGGGCATGGGATTCTGTCGTGTTGGGTCACTTCGTCGGGGGTGCAACAACTCCATTTAAAGCGGTTAAAGACCATCTATTTGGCCTTTGGGAGAAGGAGGACTCGAGCTGATCACACTCAACGAAATTGGATACTATTTCCTCAAATTCTGCAATGGCAGCGAAACTAAGAAGATCCTTGACATCGGTTTATGTTTCATAGCCAACCAATGCTTCAAAATATGTAAGTGGAAGGAATGTATGGTCCTAGACAAGAAGCCCCCAGAACATTAGAAAATTTAGCTAACTCTTCGGAACATACCCCCACACTTATGCAATGCTAAGGCAATCAACTACCTCGTAAGCCTCATTGGAAAACCTCTCAAGCTCGACACCGATATTGAAGGAAATAATATAGCATCTACTGCTAGAGTAACATTGAGATCCACCCAAAATGCACCCTTCTTAAGGAATTGAAACTCGTGGACAGATTGGGAAAATCTATTATATTGGAGTCAGCTATGAGTGGTTGCATTTCAGATGCATCAACTGCAAAATCTTCATGCACTCAATCCTCAAATGCCCCAAAAAACAAACTTTCCACAAATCTCAATGCTGACACAACTAAGCTGGACAATGTTAAAGTCATAAAATAGAACAACCAGGAGGAAGATGCTACTTTGAGTAAAGGAACCAAAAAGAAAATATCTATCTTGAGAAGGTCCGATCGGGACAGTAATGACATTGAGGCTACTAAAGTACGAAATGAAGGAAGCAAGAATAATAGGCTAGACAACGACGATACACAATACCCAAAACTTAGAAGGAACATGATAAGATAGGAATGACATCTGGGGTGGGAGTGAATATAACTAAGAAACTTGATAAGACCCAACATGAGCTAATTGAACCAAGGAGTGACAAAGGTAATGACAGCATTGATGATATAATAGAAACCACGGTAGTCAAGCAAGTTACTAACACTCATAGAAAGAATAATGATAGTGGATTGGATGATAAGCCAAACAGAAGAATCGATGATCAAACTAACAACCTCAATGAACATAATGACGAGCAAGACAATGAATGCAGTAAAGATCACTTGAAAACCCAACAATTAGAGGATCAAGCACTAAGGACGACGAGCCATTACCACATCTCGGAGAAGCACGTAACACCACCGACACCGTAGCCTCATAATCCAATGGTCCTAGAATAGAGGATTGCATCACCGATCCCTCTACCATTACCAAATCAAACTTATCAGAATAAAAAACATCACAGGTTGAGAAGAAGGGCAAAAGGAAGAAAACTATAAGTAAGAAAGGAGAGGGAAGTCAGAAACCTGACTTAAATAACCTTTAATGATCATCACAACTTGGAACATTAGAGGTCTCAACGACTCACTCAAGAGCAAGGAAATCAGAAGAGACATTGAAAAAGAGCAAATCACGATTATTGGAATTCTTGAGACCAAAGTCAAGCTAAGTAATGTTGAGAACATTGGTTCACAGTGCTTCACGGACGATTGGAAATTCATTCACAACTCCAACAATAGATCCAGTCGAATTTGGGTCAGCTAGGACTCCAACATGATAGATGTAAAAGAAACTTATAACAGCCTCTAAGTCATCATGGTCGAAGTCAAATGCAAAAAAATGCTCAGCCTTCTCAACATTGCGGTCGTATACAGTGACAATTCAGATAGTAGTAGAAGAGAGCTCTAGAACAGCCTTAGAAACCACATCGATGACAACAAGCCTTGGATTATTTTGGGTGATTTCAACGTCACTAGATAGGTCAATGAAAGACTCCTGATTTCTGAGATCTCTAAGGGTATGCTCGAGTTCAACAACTATATCCACGATTTGGGTTGCACAGAACCAACCTGCTCTTGAAATTTCTTCACTTGATCTTCCACACGTAGTAACGACAACACGAGAAAGAGCCGAATCGACAGGGGTTAATACCAAAAGCTTGCCCTCCTCAATACCAAACTCCAAAATCTTGACAGAAAATAGTAGAGTAATATCTTACGCCGAGTCCATGAAGCTAAGTCAAAGTTGGAAGCCATCCAGAACAACCACCTCCGCCACAATGGTACAAGTCAAGGGTACGACAAAGAAAAGGAGGCCCTCACAGAATTTTGCAATTTCAACTCCTACGAGGAAAGCTTTACCCATCAGAAATCTAGACAAAATTTGCTCTCTCTTGGGGACAAGAACAAAACCTTCTTTTACCGAAAATGCTCTATCAGAAACTTTTGTAACAGTGTCATTCGTCTCAAATGGAGTGACAGGAGCAAGACCAAGGGGCAAAAATAGGTGCACTTGAAGGCAATCAACATTTATCGTGGCCTCATCGGTACGAAAAAGGATCCCTCAAATCAATTGACCTTCCTTTACCAGATCGTCATCAGGACAGTTAACAGTGCTGACAGTAGTAAACTCATTGATATTATTAGTGCCGATGAGATTAAAGATGCCCTCTTTAGCATGAAAGGTGACAAAAGCCCTAGGCCTAATGGATTCAACGCCACTTTCTTCAAGGCTAATTGGAATATTGTCGGATAGAGTGTTTGTGAGGCTGTCACTGAGTTCTTTTAAAACCGCAAGATGCTTAAGAAATAGAATGCAACCGTCCTCAACCTGATTCCAAAAAAGCCCTCCCCTGAAATGATTCAAGATTTCCGTCCAATTTTCTGTTGTAATATCACTTATAAAATTATTTAAAAAATCATTGCCAAACGTTTTAAAGTTGTTACTTCAAAACTCATCAGTCCTGGGCAATTAGCTTTCATCCCTGACAGGTCTATATCCCATAATATCTTACTCATACAGGGTCTTCTTAAGGGTTTTTGAATTGACTTAGTACGTGACAATCTTTTAGATCTGGCTTTGCTGCTATTTTAGATTGTTCATAAAGGATGCTTGATCAGATACCACATTTGATCAAGAACCGGGAACGCTTGTATAATACTATAGTGGTAAAATAACAGAAGCATCCTAATATAATACAAAATTGATAAAATATCGGAAGGCTTGGATATAGAACCGAAGTAGAGATAAAAACCGGAAGCGCTGACCTAGAAACCGATTTGGATAAACTAACGGATGTTTCTGTAAAATACCGATTTAATATAAAAACCGGAAGCTTACAAACTACCGGATGCGCTTTTAATATAAAATCAAAGTGGATATAAAACCGGATGCGTTTATCCAAAAACCGATTTAGATAAACTACCGGACGCGTCTTGATAAAATACCGAGATCATATAAAACTGGAAACGCATCTATATACTACCGATCTCATACAATACCAGACGCACATTGATAAAATACCAATCTTATATAAGAAGTGATCTCGATTGAATACTGGACGCGCTCCTTTGTATAAGATCAAACTTATATAAAACTGAAAGATCTTCTTGACATAGCACTAATCTCATATAATATCGATTTGGAGATAAAAACCGAAAGCGCCTCTTTGCAGAAATCGAAGTTTGATCAAATTACTGAATTTGCTCAATCTACCGGACAATTTTTTTTTCCGGTTTTCTTCAATCTGCACGAAGTTAATTTAACACAATTCAGTTCTTATTTATACACTTATAATTAATACTTTAATTTAACAATTCCTCCCTTTTTGATTATTTAAACTAAATTATCAAAACTTGATAATATTATATTCGTTGACTAATTATCCTAAGTTAATTATTTATATTAATCTAATACTTTCTTCCTCTTTGATTGTTTAGAATAAATTATTAAAGCCAGTATTGTATATCTTTAACAATTTCTTCCTTTTTGATTGTTTTATCCAAAAATTATCAAAATCAGCAATTGATCAAATTATAAACATGCATCATTTGATTTCTCTGTTTGATAACCAGAACAAGAAATGCAATTAGTCAAAATAAAATATTTAACATAATCAGTTCAATGAGTTTATAATTAAAAAACAAGGAAAATCATAAATCAAAAGAAGGTTTTAGCGTCCCTCCCTTTGGTATTTTTACTGTCTGTCATCAATGTCCTCCATGACTTGGGTCACAATATTTCCACTAGTTCGACCGCTAGAGCTTCTTTCGTGGCCCTTTTCTCTTGGAGCTCGAGATCCATCAGCTCGGGAGCAGAGTGTTTAGGAAAAGTAGTATACCTGAATGGAATTTGAGTTATGCTTCGTTTGGATCGGGTGCTACGAGGGATAGCATTTTCTCGTTGGTTTTCCATCTGTGATAAAGTTATATTGTCCTCTTCATCAGCTTCATCATTTTGTTTAGAAGCCTCAGCGGTTGCATTTTCTTCATCCTGAAATCTTTGTGCAACCGCCTCTGCTTCTTTCAATTTTTCCGCATCGGCAGCATTGAAAGACCTAGCCTTCTCCATTACTTGAGATGTAAGGACATCAATTGGAGACTTGGTTTCGCTCTGAAGATTGCAAGTTTTGTTGAATAAAGGTTTTACCTTGTCAAGCGTTGGTTGCATCCTATATAGCTCCTGATTATGCGCATTTGAGGAGGACGCTTGCAAGTCCTCCATTCGGTCCCATCGTGAACTGAAGAATAAAAAAACTTCTTGCTACAGAGCCATATTCTCCATGACAATTTGTCGGACATCCACTAGTTTTGGTGTCTCCTCCTCAGAATTGGATTGAGTAGAGATATGAGAGCCAACAGGAACATATCGGAGAGGTCTAGTAGGATGGGAACTAATCTGAATGGACATCTCCGGTTCTGTTTGAGCATTTTGTTGACTAACCGGTTCTTTAAGAGTCTCATCTCTAATTTTACGAGTACAGTTCGAGGCTTCTTTAGATTTAGTAGAATTAATGAACAGTGGTCGGCTGCTTGGATTTATCAACTTCAGCCTCCTTATCGATAACCGCCTGATCTGGAGGAGAGGGTTGACTACCGATCGGTTGGGGGTTTTCAACTTGATGAGATGAGGAAGGACCCTTATCGACTACGTACGATGGATTCGAACGAGCTTTATCTTGCTCATCCTCTTTCTTGCTTTTCTAGGATTTAGATGAGGAAACACTTGTTGATACCCTTTAAGCCGATGTTATCTCCATAGCTTTTCCAATATGCACCCAGTCTTGTCTTGGAATAGGATGCTGCTATTTAGCACTTGGTCCCTTTACCTCATAATTATGGAACACTTCATGATTTCGTTCATCTGCAGAAGCTTGAGGAGTAAGTATATCTTCAACAAAGTCCATAGGCTCATCCTCGTCATAGTCATTTAGATTGGTTCGAGGAGATGGAATTCTGGATTCTTTTGAGTTGGTGGGTTCACCACCGTCCACATATCTAAAAGTAGTAGAAACGTACTCCTCTAATAACCCACATATGTGATTAATAACATCTGCGTTCGTTCTTGTAGTATCAGCAAACGAATCATAGTTTTTTTCTGTAGTCTTTATAATAAGGAAATATAGCGCGACCTCTTGCAAATGCTTCCACAAATTCACTTCTTTTGAGGGCTTCGGGAACAAATTTAGTTTTGGTTAAGGAGAAGATCACATTTTCCAAATTCAGTAATTCAGACCACTTCTCATCCTCTACAACATCTGGAAGCACCTCACTGAAGTTTGTGCCTAATTTGATTCTTACCCAAATGTTGAAAAGATTGATTTTCATCCTAGCAACAACTTCAGCCTCTTCGAGTATCAAGTTGATAGATGTTTGAGCTTCTGGAGTAACGTCAAGAGGCGAGCCAGAAGGTGGATCAGTAGTGCCTTTTTTGGCTCCTACAACTTCAGGGATTTAGAATCTGGAACAGGATCTTTGAACTCAAATCCCCTTACTATTCTCAATTGAGTAAATAAAGAGATGCCCCTTGGGATTGTTTCTACTGGAACTTTATTTGTGTCATTTTCATTAAGAGAAACCGAGGAGTATAGAATCCCTTGCAGAAAGGACAGAATATGGATAAATTCTTCATTAACGACTACATCAGCCACCTTATTAGCATTTTTACCCGTTGATGGGACCACAACTAGAGTTAGAACCTCCTTCTGAATAGTTGGAACAGTTTCAGGTTGACCGGTTTCATCAACTTCTAGTTGGCCGGTTTATAAAGCATCAAGCCGATTAGTTTGAACGACATCTGACTGGTCGGTTTGAGGAATATCTGACCGATCAGTTTGGAGAATAACTGACTGATCGGTTTGAGGAGCGGTTTGAAGAACATCATCTAGTCAATAGTATCTCACATCGGTTTTATCCTAAGATTAGCCGGTAGTATCTTCACATCGATTTTATCCTAAGAGTAAATGGTAGTATCTTCACATCGGTTTTATCCAAGACGTAGTCTGTAGTATCTTCACATCGGTTTTATCTTAAAGCGTAGCCGGTAGTATGTATCTCAACATTGTTATAAGCCTATCTGGTAATTGCAAAAATCAGCTTTATACTACCTAAGCCTCTGCTATTTCTATTTTGGTACAAATTTAAGGAAGACCTTTTGATAGTAGTGTCTGCCAACAAAGTTTAGATTGTCAAGAACACTAGAAGACAAATTATCCTTGCTGCATGCTCCTAAGAAATGATAATCCAATTAATGTCATCTTGACTTATTATAATCAAAGTATAGGCAAGATCAAAGAATATCTCCTATGTTGTACTATTATGGACTTCAACCAATCAAAGAAAAGAACAATGGTTTCTAGAAGCAGACATAGCCGTTGAAGTCACAAATATATCCGTTGATATGTTTGCTTACTTAAGAAGACAAAAGTCATCTTCTTAAGAACCTTTTGAATACCTTCTCAACAAGCCTTTCCCGACATCTTGAATCTTATCTATCAAATCGCTCAAGCTTTCTAAACTTACCAGTTCTCAAAGAGTGTGTTAGAAACTCGAGTGTATTACAATATTACCTATTATGTGTGAGTGGTAAGCATTGTAAGTTGACAGAATTTGTTTCTGTTCAACATAGTGAGTTTATTGAAGGGTCGAAAACATGCAGTAATTAAGCCTTGGTTGTACGACTAAGTCTGTGTATGTGTTATAAACAGATCAAATATTCTAGTGAATATCCTTCTCAAAGGTTTGAGAAGAAGGGGGTAACGTAAGAGCTTTATCTCCGAATATCCATAAATATTGTGTTGTGTCTTCTTTCTTTCACTATCTTCTAAACCGGCCATTTGTTGCTTTAAGTTGAAACAAACACTTCTACACTTGAACTCGGTTCAAGAGTTTGTAATAACTTGCAAAGAATAGATAACGATATTAACCTCTAACAGGGTTATTATCAACTGGCGTGTATGTAAGCGTTCACTTTTGTGAGACCCCAATCTCCCTTGGCGATCTCAATCCTAACGGTTTGTATTTGTAATTTTGTTTGGTTACTTAACACTCATTTGTTGTTTCAAACAAAGTTAGGGCTTGTCTATATTTGTTCCTTAAAATTCATTCCCTACTTTGGGGGCTTTTAATAAAATGCCACTAAGCCGTTTTCCCTCCAAAAAATATAATTAAACAATTTCGCATTGAATCAATTGCGTTTGGTTGAAGTATTACGAGGGGTATTGAATTAAATCAATCGCGTTATATTGAAATTGAAACAATTTTGCATTGAACCAATTACGTGAGATTGGAGTTTGACGAGGGATTTTGAATTAAACCAATCATGTTAGATTGAAATTTGAACAATTTTTCATTAAAAAATCACGTTTGATTGAAGTTTTACGAGGGGTTTTGAATTAAACCAATCGCGTCAGATTGAAATTTTAACAATTTTGCATTGAACTAATCATATTGGATTAAAGTTTTAAGAGGTATTTTTATTTAAATCAATCACATAAGATTGAAATTTAAACTATTTCGCATTGAACCAATCGTGTTAGATTGAAGTTTTACAAGGAGTAATGAATTAAAACAATCGCATTTGATTGAAATTTAAATAATTTTGCATTAAACAAATCGCAATTATTGAAATTTAAACAATTTTGCATTGAACCAATCGTGTTAGATTGAAATTTAAACTATTTTGCATTGAACCAGTCATGTTGGATTGAAGTTTTACGAGGGATTTTTATTTAAATCAATCGTGTTAGATTGAAATTTAGACAATTTCGCATTGAACTAATCACGCTAGATTGTAGTTTTACGAGGGGTTTTAAATTAAACCAATCACGTTAGATTGAAATTTAAATAATTTTGTATTGAACCAATCGTGTATGATTGAAGTTTTACAAGGGTTTTTAAATTAAACTAATCGCGTTAGATTGAAATTTAAATAATTTCGCATTGAACCAATTACTTTTGTGAGATTCGAGAGGAAGATAAGTCATGGGGTTCTATAACATAACTTTCATAGAACCAACCTTTTTCTAAAAGTTTACGGGTCGTGTTTACCATTTAAGTACTTCGATTCGTCCCCTCCATAGGCAGAGCACTCGAAAGGATAAGTAAGGCATGGGACCGACCAACTTTATATCGCACAAAACGCTCTTAAAGACAGAGCATTCGAATGGATGAATCAATCTTAGGATTAGATCCTTCATGCCCTAGAATGACTAACGTTGGTAAACTCTTAAAATTTGTAAACCCTTAAGACGAGAAAGAGATAAGATCTCTCATACAAGAAAACGTCTATTGGGACATAGAGTATGAGAGAATTTAAACGCGTACAATACGTGAAGAGAGCTGTATCAAATTTCGATTATGTGAAATTAAGAGATAGTAGAGTAGTTCGAAGAGTATAATATCAAGTATGAGGAGACTATTTAAGACCGTAAATTATCTTATGAAGTTTGTATATATGATTAGGAAAGTCTAGATGGACAAAATTGGATGTTGTGCCATGTTCATTTTGTAGAGATCCAATAAAGAAATTCATTGATAATATCAAGTTGATGAATAAACTATTGATTATATACTACGAAATAAAGAATGACACAAATAGTTGTAGGTTTTTCACATGACTAAAAGTCTCTTCATAATCAATACATTGTTGTTGATGAAACTCTTTATCCACAAGACTTGGTTTATATCGATCAATAAACCCATTAACTTTAAGCTTGAGTTTGAGACTCATTTACATTAAAAAAGATTATGAGATGGTGTACGAGAAATAAGAAACCATGTTTTGTTTTGAATAAGAGAATTATACTCATTTATCATGGCAAGATGCCATTGTGGATCCTTTTAGATTTGGTAAAACAAGTAGGGGTAGTAGCGGTGAGAGTTGATGAGGACATGAGTCATAATTTGTTGTGTGTTATTATCTGATGAATAAAAGATGTAAGTGCATGAATTAATGTGATATTTGTTATGTTGAAGGAACGATAATAATAATAATAATAATAGAACTAGTATTTGGTAGAGTATAAAATGAAATAGTGTTTGGTGTTGTGGAAGTTAGAAAGGGTGATGGTAAATACAATGGAGTGATATATGGTGAAAGAGGTAGTATTGAAAAAGAAAGTATAGTCGTTGGAAAATATGTCTCATTATCTTAAGATGCTCAGACAAGTGCACACTTCTTACTTTGAAAAGAAGAAGTGAGTTCGTCAAAAGTATAATAATAATAGATAAATATACGTTCAAATGAAATGTGAAGACACTTATAATCTTTGTGGGATAAAATATAACTAAAGAAATTACATTTAGTATTATGAAAATCGAGCATGCGTTGATTGTACAGTAGTGTGAGTGGATATCAAGAACACTAAAATGTCTTAAAAAATCATAGTCGTGAGGAGACTTGAATATAGTCTCGAATGATGATCGATGAAATGTCAGAGTAAGAATTTTTTTTGATAAGATATGTGTGTTCAACAGTTTCACTTCATTAATGTAGTGACATAGATGAATGAGTCAATAAAGTGAGACTAGTTTTCGTAATGTGATGAATTTTTCGTTCAAGAATATCGTTTTTGTCACTAGTATATGAGAAAGATTAGTGATGTAAAATAGCTTAATGATCTCTTATTAGTTTGAAATATATGTATTCTCCACCCAAATCAATTTGTAATATTTAGATTTAAAAGACGAAAAAAGTAACTTATGTGTTTTTCTATATTGACATTATCCACAAAAAGAAATAATGTTACTACCTAACACTGGTAATTTAAAGTGTGATATAGATAAAGATGTAGTAGTACTAGAAAGATGTTTGTGTCGTGAATGTTAAATTTGAGCTGGAGATCGAATAGTAATAAACACTTGTTTATTAGAATAAGTTGAAGACGAACTTTCAATAGCGTCAATGCAATAAAGTTTGTCTTTGAGAAGTCCTGTAAAAAACACCATATTTGTATCTAGGTCTTTAATAAGACAAACATTCGATTGTAATTCAAAAGAGACATTATTATCTGATTAAAATCTCGTGACACTCATCAGATTTTTAGTAATATTCGAAATATGTAAGATATTACGTAAGTAGAGAACTTATGTTGATTTAAAACTTTAGTAGTACCATTATTTTAAATATTCATATACATATCATTTCTGACTTTAATAGTTTTAACACATGTATTGGAGCATATGCGTGTATATTATTAAGATCATAAATGATATGGTCACCAAGTGAAATCTGTAATAATAGATGATGTAACTAACATTGTCAAAGAATTTATAAAAGGATTAGAGTGAGGGCACTCGAGAGAAGTTTTTTCTTGTACATTACATGTCTAACAAGGTGGATTATAAAAATAACTTTCGGAGTGATGGTCAATTTTATGATAAAAATTACATTACGAACGATTATTCGTCTCAGTTTTGTTATCGGTTTTTTCCGCCTCTATGCCCATAAACAAAAGTAACATTCGCTAGAACGTTTGAGGGAGAACTATTTTCTTAATGATTTTTTTTTTCTTGAATATGAGTTGTTGTTCATTATTTAGAATGATGTTCGCCATCTCATTACACAATATGTTTTGTCCGGATGTTGGACACATATCATCGACTTAAATTTGTCTTTGAGCTTGGTGAGTAGAGTTAGTTGCATATTTAAATCAAAAAAACATATTATCTGGCAATGATAAGTGCACCTCATAGGTTTCTTATATGTTGAGTGAATTTAAAAAGAGAGTTAATACATTTATGTTTGTTTAGGAGTTGACTTTGTAACTAAAGTAGTCAACTCTTTGATTGAGAAATATAGGTCATCTCTAGGGTTTCTCATAGTTCTTGCGTCGAAGATGATTTTGAAACTTAATGACGAACCTCGTCGATCAATGTTGAAAAGAGCCATGCCATAGCCTTTGATCTTGAATACGTCATTGCTTAAATTTTAGATTATTAATTTGAATTATATTTCTTTGATCTTGACGTATTAAATTTTAGATTATTAATTTGAATTATATTTGATTGATCATTTATTTCTTGAAAAAAATTAGGAGTAGTCTTAAATTCCCTCTATTATTTTCATAAAATCAAAACTTATCATAATAAAGTATCTAATTTTTTATTTCCAATAAATATAATTGTATTTATAAAGTTTTATATATGAGAATTGACTTTCACTGTTTTCGAGAATTTTATCTTATCAAAATTTTATACTAGTTAGATTTTAAAACTAATAATGTAAAAATAAATAAGAGCTATCTATTTGATTCTTAAATAACAAAATTTAACTTTGATTGAATTAATAATATGTATAATAATTTATCCAGTGTCTAACTAATAAGAGAATAAAATAATTATTTACCATTTTCCTTTTGTTATTTAAATTATAATGGCGACGATAATTATTTCTTTAAATTAGTTCTAAATACTTTATGGCATGTTAATATAATATTGATAAAAAAAAAATCTGTATCGACCTTATTGATATCTAACTACTTTATTTAATCCTTCTTATAAAACTGCTTCCTAAATCCAAAGCAATAGACATAATGATATAATAAATAATATTTTTTTATTAAGATGATTTTCTTTTATAAAATTTACCTTTTGAACTAGATAAACTATTCCATTTACTAACGTAATTATTTCGTAAACAAAACTATTGAATGAAAGAACTTCATTGCAATACAATACATATAACACATAATATTTGTATGAGGTCGGGCCCTACGGGCGAGTCCATCAAGCACATGGGCCAGAGCATATATATATATATCTCGGACAACTCAATGTACCTTCTTTTAAAAGATATATATAATTTATTTTTATTTTATT